>NC_091252.1:73264621-73567651 GCF_042477335.2 Ovis canadensis
TAAGTATCTTTTAATTTCATGGTTATAGTCAAAATCTGCAGTGATTTTGGAACCCCCAAAATAAAGTCAGCCACTGTTTCCCTATTTATTTGCTATGAATATAAACAGCAAATTTCTAGAACAAAATACATGGGTTTTAAAATTCATATGGAAATGCAAGGGACCCAGAATATACAAAATAATCTTGAAAAAGAAGAACAAAATTGCAAAATTCATGCTTACTTCAAACCTTACTAAAAAGCTACAGTAATCAAGTAATACAACTGGTTGTACTGGTTTTAGGAAAAGACTTAAACCAATTTAAAGTTTACTGGTTTAAGGGAAGACGTACAGATCATTGAATTACAGTTGAGAGTCCAGAAATAAACCTATTTATGTTCAATAGATTTCAGATGAGGGTGTCAAGACAATTCAATAGGGAAAGAATAGTCTTCCTCAAAATGGTGCTGAAGCAACGAAATATCTTCATGCGAAAAATGAACTTGGGGACTTCCCTGGTGATCCAGTGGTTAAGATTCTGCCTGCCAATGCAGGAGACACAAGTTCCATCCCTGATACAAGAAGATCCCACATGCCGTAGAACAGGTAAGCCCATGCACCACAACTACTGAGCCTGCGCTCTGGAGTGCATGAGCCACAAGTACTGAGCCCAAACTATAACTACTGAAGCCCATGTGCCTAAAGTCAGTGCTCTGCAGCAAGAGAATATATCGCAATGAGAAGCCTGCAAGTCAAAATGAAGACCCAGAGCAACCAAAAATTAATTAATGTAAAAAATGAACTTGGGGCTCTATTTCATGTTATATATTAAAAATTAGCTCAAAATGGACCACAGACACAAATGAAATCACTAAAACTATAAAAATCTTAAAACAAAACATAGGATTAATTCTTTGTGATTTTGTTCTAATCAAAATTCTCTAAATACGATGCAAGAAACACAGCAACAACAATAAAAAGATAAACTGTATTACATGAAAATTTAGAACTTTTGTGCTGCAAATGATACCACTAAGAAACTGAAAAGGTAGCCTACAGAATGGAGAAGATATTTACAAATCATGTATCTGATAAGGAATTTTTATCCAGAATATCCTAAAAGCTCTAATAATCCAGCAATAGAAATACAAATAACCCAAATTTAAAAAAGCAAAGAATTTGAATAGCCATTTCTCCAAAGAAGATATAGAAATGGCTATTAACACATGAAAAGATACTCAACATTGTTAGTCATTAGGGAAATACAAGTCAAAAGCACATTTACTAGGATGACTTTAAACAATAAAAGACAATAACAACTGTTGGTGAAGATATGGAGAAACTGGAACATTCATACAGTGCTGGTTTGGAATGTAAAATGGTGCAGTCACTTTTGAAAATATTTTGACAGTTCCTCATATAGTTAAATATAGAGTTACCCATAGTATGGGCTTCCTTGATAGCTCAGTTGGTAAAGAATCTGCCTGTAGTGGAGGAGACCCTAGTTCTATCCCTAGGCCAGGAAGATCTGCTGGAGAAGGGATAGGCTACCCACTCCAGTATTCTTGGGCTTCCCCTGTGGCTCAGCTGGTTAAAAAATCCACCTGCAATGCAGGAGACCTGTGTTTGATCCCTGGGTTGGGAAGATCCCCTGCAGAACGCAAAGGCTACCCACTCCAGTATTCTGGCCTGGAGAAGTCCATGGACTACACCTCATGAGGCCACAAAGAATCAGACATGACTGAGCAACTTTCACTATCCATAGTATCTAGAAATTCCACTCTTAGTTATATATAGCTAAAAGAGATGGAAACACACATCCACACAAAAATTTGTATATCTGTGTTCACAGCAGCATTGTCCGTAATAACCCCAAATTGGAAACCATTGTGGTTTCCAATACAGTGGAATAGTATATGACAATAAAAGGAATTAAGTACTGTTATACACAAGACCATAGATTAACTTTGAAAACACCATGCTACAAGAAAGATGCCCATATCAAAAGACCATCTATTGTACTATTTCATGTATGTCAATGTCCAGAATAGGCAGATCTATAGAGAGAGAACATAGATTAGTGAGTGCATAGGGCCAAGGTCAGGAAGGACAGAGAGTGATCGCTGAGTACAGGGTATTCTTGCCTGGGAAATCCCATGGACAGGGGAGCCTGGAGGGCTACAGTCTATGGGGTTGCCAAAGAGTCGAACATGACTGAATGACTGATCAACAACAACGGGGTTTTATGAGGGGGGGGAGGGGAGGATGGTGAACATGTTCTAAAATTAGTTTGTGAAGATGGTTGAGAAAATTTGTATATTAAAAACATTGCATCGTTGTCAGGAAGCATTTAACAGGAGGTTTCCTGTATGCTGTTTTGGATCTGTCAGGAATTCTCTGTTCCTTATTAATTCCTGAATATTCAGGAATTAAAAAGAGAGGCAAGCCTCTCCAGGGGCTGAGGAATCCAGGCATTTCCTTCATTAGTTTTTCTGTACGGTGATAAGTTCCCTCTTCCTTTTTATGAACCATATGGTAAAAGTGATTATTTACAACCCTCTCTCTTTCATATGGATGACCTCATGTTTCCTTGTAAGATTTGATTTTATCTCTGCCGAAAATAGCTATCTTGTAAGACAGTATAAATACCTACACAATGTTGAATAAAACACCTTTGTTCCATCAGAGCTTTGGTCCCCGTGTCTTGCTTTCTCTCTCTCTCTCTCTCTCTCTCTCTCTCTCTCTCTGTCTCAGGCTATTTCTTTGGAGCACAGAGGCTCTCTGAGTTCACTTTCCTGCCCAGGCTTCTAAGACCCTCTCGAGAAGGCGCTCTGCACCTTAACCCTATCGAGAGGGTGCCTGAGGCCTCTGTGAACAGAGCAAGCCCCATTTCAGAGACTTTATTGGCTTTTTGTGTAAACCAACTTTCCTATCAGTCGACTCCAGACCACCAGGTTCCGGTCCATTAAAGGACCTCAACACATTGTAATTTTATATAATTATAAATTCAAAACTACTTGTAAATTTTATGATATGTGCTCTCAGTGAAGATATTAAGAAAAAGTCAAGAAAACGAATACAAACTACACAGTTGTTTCGCATTCCAGAATCCCATTAATTAAAACTCCCATGTTTTGTTACTTCTCTAGATTTCTAGGCCAGATGATAATAAACTTGTGCTTACCTAGGAATTTCCTGGACATACTCTGGATGGGAACCCTTTAGCTGGATAGGGAGCCTTAGAAATTCTGATAAGTGAGTACCATCTTTTGATCAACAAAGTTGGTCAAGGGAATTATTACTTCAGAAATAGTGGCTTTCTGAAAGATGAAAACTTTGAAAACTTAATATTAGTAAGGGAAATTAATAACAGGGATTTTTGGTAGTGGGAGCAATGTAAATGAAGTTTACAAGGCCTATAGGCTATAGTAGCAGAGCATGCATGATTTAGCAGGCGTTAATTGGGCACCTACTATTTATGAGAAGTGGTTAGGCACTGGAAAGAAAGACCTGCGGACTGAATGCCTATCTTATGGAAACTTACAGTCTGGGAAGAGAAAAAAACACATTTAAGATTGTACGTCCAGTGCTATAGGGAGAGTACGCAAGGAAACTACCAATGGAGACACCAGGAAGGCTCTTGGGAGTTGTTTTTAGGAAGGGCTCCGGGTTGGGGTGAGATGGACTCTCAGGCATAGTCATCTGCCATATGTATCCAGAAGAAGAAAGACATACAGACAGGGAGAGCCAGTGTCTGAAAAGCCTCACAAAAGATTGTTCTCTCTTGAGATATTGTGTTCAAGTTTCTTTGAGGAAGGAACTATTTTAAGAGGCAAATATCTGAGCCTGAGAAGAAACTGCCTTGACTCATTATTTCCTCCTTAAGCAGTAACACCTCAGAGGACTGCTAAAATATATAAAGAGGAGAAGCAACATTAGTCCTCATTTTCTCTTCTTTTCTTATCTTTTTTCACATTTGGGTAAATTAAACAACCAAAATTCTTTATCACAGTAGCAGTCATTTTATATATGTATCTTTTACTTTGCACAAAATTTTACATTTCTTTAAAAATCTATTTCAAGTATACACAAAGAAAACAATCTAATGAAATTCCACCTTCCTGCCAAAAAAGAGAACAGACTTCATATATACTTTATATATTCTGTCAGTATTTGTTTTCTGCTTCTTAAACTCTAGACTGTTTTTTTATTCACCATGATCAATGCTATGTTTCTTTCATGTATTTTCACAGTTTTTGAAATATTTCTGAAAAACATTCTCTTTGCCTCAGTTTCATAACTGAAAAATTACTGGGTTAGACTAGAAATGATCTTTACATGTCTTTTCCCTTTAATATCATTAAATTCAGAGCTATCTTCAACCTTGTAATAACTGCTTGAATCCACCAGATGTCAATGCAACATAGCAACCTATTTTTTTGTCATTTAAGCCACTTGGATCCTAGATTTAAAATCAGAGGATTAATGGCAATAGTAATTTTCATTTGTGTTATGTAAATTTAGTAAAAGATAAATGTAAAATAATCCTGTTTAAAAAGACCATAAATAAACCTGTTCTACTTCAAAGGCTAGAAGCTTAACTCTACTAGAGGTAGTATTTTTTCCAGAGGTTTCCTCTTCTCATTGTTTAAGTTTAAACATTCATGTCCTCTTCTACAAATCAGCACTTGGAGGCTATTTCCTATCAGATAAACAAGTGGCAAAAACATTTGAAAATCAGTTATTCATCCACTGTGGGTGTGTATGCTCAGTCATGGTCGACTCTGCGACCCCATGGATTGTAGCCCACCAGGCTCCTCTGTCCATGGACTTTTCTAGGCAAGAATAGGAGTGGGTTGCCATTTCCTTCTCCAGGGGATTGTCCCAACCCAGGGATCAACCTGAGTCTCCTGCATTGGCAGGTGGATTCTTTACCACTGGCACCATCTGAGAAGCCCACTAAATAATAGTTTACCACTTGGTTTGTTTAAGAGAAATTTATTCAATATAATCAGAGTTAATAGCCTTACCAAAAAAGTATCATGTTTAGAGTTAAATTATATATTGTGTGAAATTATTTATTAAATTAATTTAGTAATCTGCTCCATGACATATTTTAATTCCTTTATGATAAATTATTATTTATTTGCAGATAAACATAAGCATAGTATTCTTTCCCTCCCCTTGAAAAAAAGGAATGATAAAATAATTATGAATATAGAATGCTGTCATGTTTAAATCAGAATTTTGGAAATACTAGTTAATTTTTTTTTCACTAAAATTTCAAGTGAGGTAGTGTGAGGATTACTGATATTTCAGTTTAGTTTTTAAAAAAATTCTACCCTTTTACTTGTTTTGTTGTTCAGTCGCTAAGTCGTGTCCAACTCTCTGCAACATCACGGACTGCAGCACACCAGGCTTCCCTGTCTTTCACTGTCTCCCGGAGTTTGCTCAAACTTATGTCCATTGATTGAGTCAGTGATGCCATCCCACCATGTCATTCTATTGGAGCTTCAGCTTTAGCATCAGTCTTTCTAATCAATAGTCTAAGTTGATTTCCTTTAGGATTGAAAGGTTTGATCTCCTTGCTGTCCAAGGGACTCTCAAGAGTCTTCTCCCCACTTCAATTTGAAAGCATCAGTTCTTCAGCGCCCAGCCTCCTTTATGGTCCAACTTTCACATCTGTACATGACTCCTGGAAAAACCATAGCTTTGACTAGATGGACCTTTGTTCATAAAGTAATGTCTCTGCTTTTTAGTATGCTACCTAGGCTGCTCATAGCTTGTGAACCATTACAAACAGCATGCTCAATGTTTGAACATCAAACACACACACACAGACATACACACACATACACGGCACATAGTTTTTCCTAAACAGAAACTGTGAAAGCTAGTAAAAGCCCATTGCTGGAGAGAATAATACAAATCATTTCTCAGTTCCCTAAATCAGCAATGATCTGGGTTGCAACAGAAGGTGGGGCAAATCACTTGAGGTAACTATTAATAATTCAAATAAAAGTTTCACTTCATATTAATGCTGAACTATTTATGTTATAATCTCAATTTTAAACTGCTGATAAGAAAGTCTTCAATTTAGAATTACAGATTTCCGGTTAAGATCAAAATAGTAATCTATATTCATTGAGATTGCTTTCTATCTGCTTCAACAAATCTAAATCTGTATTTTACATTCTTTTTGTAGCAAATTCATTACTTAAAAAAAGTCATCAGTTTAACAAAAGGACATATTCTATTTACAAATACTTTGTTGTTTGAACTTTAATACAGAGACTCAGTTTTTAACCCAGCAACTGTGTTATAGAAAGCTTCATTCTTCCTGATAAACAAAATAGCTTGTAATGCTCCTGTAATTTTACATCATTTTCTCACACTTAACTTGTATGAGATTTCTAGGAAGTCACTGATAGATTCAGAAATCTAAGCTTTTTATTAAAAGCTATATAGTTCTATTTCATATTTTAGATATACTTGGAACAGTGAACATGTTCCAAGTATTGACAGTCTCCAACCCTAACACAAGAAGGAAATGTACATATGCTTTAGTAATTTCCTTCTGTGGGGAATTCCTCCTTCCAGAAATGGTTTGCAAAGGCTTTATTCATGGTTATAAATGTTTACATTTGGGGGAAAAGATAACTGGAGACGTAGGCCTGGAGGGTTGCAGTCTGAGGGGGAGTCATGTTTCAGATGCCCCTCACTGGCGTCTCTGTTGAGTAGTTACTCCTGAGAACCAAACAGCTGCCTAGTGAAAGTTTTAGATAAAAATTGCAGGAAAGCTTGAGGAATAGTATTAGGCCTATGTGAAAAGGAGAAGGCAGTGGCACCCCACTCCAGTGCTCTTCCCTAGGGAATCCCATGGACGGAGGAGCCTGGTAGGCTTCAGTTCATGGGGTCGCTCAGAGTCGGACATGACGGAGCAACTTCACTTTCACTTTTCACTTTCAAGCATTGGAGAAGGAAATGGCAACTCACTCCAGTGTTCTTGCCTGGAGAATCCCAGGGACAGGGGAGCCTGGTGTGCTGCTGTCTATGGGGTCACACAGAGTCGGACACAACTGAAGTCACTTAGCAGTAGCAGTATGTGAAACTGACAGTCATATTTATAAATTACTTGTTTATATCTTACTTGTTGAAAAACATTTGAGTTATCAAAAAAAAATAGAATAAAAAGAAACAGAAAAGAATAGTGGTTATGGTGGGCTGCAGAATGGGCAAACTGGGGAGGTGTTGGTCAAAGGATCCACATGTGCAGTTAGAAGGTAAGTTCTGGATATCTAACAGTCCAGCATTGTGGTTACAGTCAGCCGTACTTATCATCCACTTCAAGACTGCTAAAAGACTGGATTATAAACATTTTCACCACCAAAGTAAATGGTAATTATGTGATGTGGTAAAGGTATTAGCTAATACTAGGATGACAACCATATTGCAACATATAAATGTGTCCAGTCAACGTATTGAACTCCCTAAACTTACACAATATTACACAGCAATTATGGGTTTCCTTGGTGGCTCAAATGGCGAAGAATCTGCCTGCAATGCAGGAGGTGTGGGTTTGATCCCTGGGTTGGGAAGATCGACTGGGGAAGGGAATGGCTACCCACTCCAGTATTCTTGCATGGAGAATTCCATGGACAGAGGAGCCCACGGAGTCACAGAGTCAGACACGACTGAGTTACTAACAAACACTTGTCAATTATATCTAAATTTTAGAAATGAATACAAAAAGGAAAAGTAGGAAATCAGTAGTGAACTAAACTAGTGTCAAGTTTTATGAAAACTCAATACAAAGGAGAAAGCAAAGGCCATCCTCTGCTAGCAAATTACCTTGTAACCAAAAATTAATGTAAACGCGGGTGAATGTGATTTAAACCTGATTTAATATAACTATTTATTGTGATATATATGTTATACATATGTATAGTAGCAATATATATATATATATATATTCTATATCTAGATATAAGCACCTGTTTATGATGCGAGAGACCCAGATTCAATCCCCGGGTTGGGAAGATCCCTTGGAGAAGGAAATGGCAATCCACTTCAGTACTATTGCCTGGAAAATCCCATGGACAGAGGAGCCTGATAGGAGTCCATGGGGTCATAAAGAATCGGACACGACTGAGCTACTTCACGTTCACATTCATTCTATATCTATATATCTGTTTATATTGTCTTACCTTAATTGCTATCTAGTAATTTAAATTCATAAAGTTGTCATATCTTTAAAACAATTTAAAGAAATTTTATAATTATATAAGTAAAGTATTTCACTGCAGTACATTTGGAAAGTATTTCGCCTGGGAGTACAGAATGAAGCAGGGCAAAAGCTAATGAGTTTTGCCAAGAGAATGCACTGGTCATAGCAAACACTGTCTTCCAACAACACAAGAGAAGACTCTACACATGGACATCACCAGATGGTCAACACCGAAATCAGATTGAATATATTCTTTGAAGCCAAAGATGGAAAAGCTCTATACAGTCAGCAAAAACAAGACCAGAGCTGACTGTGGCTCATGAACTCCTTATTGCCAAATTCAGACTTAAATTGAAGAAAGTAGGGAAAACCACTAGACCATTCAGGTATGACCTAAACCAAATCCCTAACGATTATACAGTGGAAGTGAGAAATAGATTTAAGGGACTAGACCTAATAGACAGAGTGCCTGATGGACTATGGACAGAGGTTCATGACATTATACAGGAGACAGGGATCAAGACCATCCCCATGGAAAAGAAATGCCAAATGCAAAATGGCTGTCTGAGGAAGTCTTACAAATAGCTGTGAAAAGAAGAGAAGTCAAAAGCAAAGGAGAAAAGGAAAGATATACCCATTTGAATGCAGAGTTCCAAAGAACAGCAAGGAGAGATAAGAAAGCCTTCCTCAGTGATCACTGAAAAGAAATAGAGGAAAACAATAGAATGGGAAAGACTAGAGATCTCCTCAAAAAAATTAGAGATAACAAGGGAATATTTCATGCAAATATGGGCTCAAAAAATGACAGAAATGGTATGGACCTAACAGAAGCAGAAGATATTAAGAAGAGGTGGCAAGAATACACAGAAGAACAGTACAGAAAAGATCTTCATGACCCAGATAATCACGATGGTGTGGTCACTCACCCAGAGCCAGACATCCTGGAATGTGAAGTCAAGTGGGCCTTAGGAAGGATCACTATGAACAAAGCTAATGGAGGCGACGGAATTCCAATTGAGTTATTTCAAATCTTAAAAGGTGATGCTGTGAAAGTGCTGCATTCAAGATGCCAACAAATTTGGAAAACTCAGCAGTGGCCACAGGACTGGAAAAGGTCAGTTTTCATTCCAGTTCCAAAGAAGGCAATACCAAAGAACGCTCAAACTACTGCACAATTGCACTCACCTCACACGTGACCAAAATAATGCTCAAAATTCTCCAAGCCAGGCTTCAACAGTATGTGAACTGTGAACTTCCAGATTTTCAAGCTGATATTAGCAAAGGCAGACCAACCAGAGATCAAATTGCTAACATCTGCTGGATCATCAAAAAAGCAAGAGTTCCAGAAAAACATCTATCTCTGCTTTATGGATTTGGCCAAAGTCTTTGACTATGTGAATCACAATAAACTGTGGAAAATGCTGAAGGAGATGGGTATACCAGATCACCTGATCTGCCTCTTGAGAATTCTGTATGCAGGTCAGGAAGCAACAGTTAGAACTAGACATGGAACAACAGACTGGTTCCAAAAAAAAATTCAAAAAAAAAAAAATAGAAAAAGGAGTACGTCAAGGCTATATATTGTCACCCTGCTTATTTAACTTATATGCAGAGTACATCATGAGAAACGCTGGGCTGGATGAAGCACAAGCTGGAATCATGATTGCCGGGAGATATATCAATAACCTCAGATATGCAGATGACACCACCCTTATGGCAGAAAGCAAAGAGGAACTAAAGAGCCTCTTGATAAAAGTGAAAGAGGAGAGTGAAAAAGTTGGCTTAAAGCTCAACATTCAGAAAACTAAGATCATAGCATCTGGTCCCATCACTTCATGGGAAATTTATGGAGAAACAATGGAAACAGTCAGTCAGTCAGTCAGTTCAGTCGCTCAGTTATGTCCGACTCTTTGTGACCCCATGAATTGCAGCACTCCCTGTCCATCACCGACTCCCGGAGTTCACTCAAACTCATGTCCATTGAGTCGGTGATACCATCCAGCCATCTCATCCTCTGTCGTCCCCTTCTCCTCCTGCCCCCAATCCCTCCCAGCATCAGAGGCTTTTCCAATGAGTCAACTCTTTGCATGAGGTGGCCAAAGTATTGGAGTTTCAGTTTCAGCATCAGTCCTTCCAAGGAACACCCAGGACTGATTTCCTTTAGAATGGACTGGTTGGATCTCCTCGCAGTCCAAGGGACTCTCAAGAGTCTTCTCCAACACCACAATTCAAAAGCATCAATTCTTCGGCACTCAGCTTTCTTTATAGTTCAAGTCTCACATCTATACATGACTATTGGAGAAACCATAGCCTTGACTAGACGGACCTTTGTCGGCAAAGAAATGTCTCTGCTTTTTAATATACTTTCTAGGTTGGTTATTACTTTCCTTCAAGGAGTAAGCATCTTTTAATTTCATGGCTGCAATCACCATCTGCCATGATTTTGGAGCCTAAAAAAATAAAGTCAGCCACTGTTTTCCCATCTATTTCCCATGAAGTGATGGGACTGGATGCCATGGTCTTCGTTTTCTGAATGTTGAGCTTTAAGCTTACTTTTTCACTCTCCTCTTTCACTTTCATCAAGAGGCTCTTTAATTCCTCTTTACTTTCTGCCATTAGGGTGGGGTCATCTGAATATCTGAGGTTATTGATATTTCTCCTGGCAATCTTGATTCCAGCTTGTGCTTCTTCCAGCCCAGCATTTCTCATGATGTACCCTGTGTATAAGTTAAATAAGCAGGGTGACAACATACAGCCTTGACGTATTCCTTTTCCTATTTGGAACTAGTCTGTTGTTCCATGTCCAGATCTAACTGTTGCTTCCTGACCTGCATATAGGTTTCTCAAGAGGCAGGTCAGTTGGTCTGGTATTCCCATCTCTCTCAGAATGTTCCACAGTTTATTGTGATCCACACAGCCAAAGGCTTTGGCATAGTCAATAAAGCAGAAATAGATGTCTTTCTGGAACTCTGTTGCTTTTTCCATGATCCAGCAGATGTTGGCAATTTGATCTCTGGTTCCTCTGCCTTTTCTAAAACCAGCTTGAACATATGGAAGTTCACAGTTCCCGTATTGCTGAAGCTTGGCTTGGAGAATTTTGAGCATTACTTTACTAGCGTGTGAGATGAGTGCAATTGTGTGGTAGTTTGAGCATTCTTTGGCATTGCCTTTCTTTGGGATTGGAATGAAAACTGACCTTTTCCAGTCCTGTGGCCACTGCTGAGTTTTCCAAATGTGCTGGCATATTGAGTGCAGCACTTTTGCAGCATCATCTTTCAGGATTTGAAACAGCTCAACTGGAATTCCATCACCTCCACTAGCTTTGTTCATAGTGATGCTTCCTAAGGCCCACTTGACTTCACATTCCAGGATGTCTGGCTCTAGGTGAGTGATCACACCATTGTGATTATCTGGGTCATTAAGATCTTTTTTGTACAGTTCTTCTCTGTATTCTTGCCACCTCTTTTAATATCTCTTGTTTCTGTTAGGTCCATACCATTTCTGTCCTTGATCGAGCCCATCTTTGCATGAAATGTTCCCTTGGTATCTCTAATTTTCTTGAAGAGATCTCTAATTTTCCCATTCTGTTGTTTTCCTCTATTTCTTTTCGCTGATTGCTGAGGAATGCTTTCTTATCTATATAGTGGCAGCCTTTGTATTTTTTGGCTACAAAATCACTGCAGATGGGACTGCAGCCATGAATTTAAAAGATGCTTATGCCTTGGAAGGAATTTTATGATGAACCTAGAGAGCATATTAAAAAGCAGAGACATTACTTTGTCAACAACAGTCCTTCTAGTCCAAGCTGTGGTTTTTCCAGTAGTCATGTATGGATGTGAGGGTTGGAGTATAAAGAAAGCTGAATGCCGAAGAATTGATGCTTTTGAGCTGTGGTGTTGGAGAAGACTGTTGAGATCAAGTCTCTTGGACTGCAAGGAGATCCAACCAGTCCATCCTAAAGGAGATCAATCCTGGATGTTCATTTGAAGGACTAATGCTGAAGCTGAAACTCCAATACTTTGTGTTTTTTTTTTTTTTTTTCATTTCAGCATAGTATTTTATTTTATTTTTTTTTCTATTAGTATTTGTTTATTTTTTTTTCTTTATGAGTATTAACATTTTATTTTATTTTTTTTTTAAATTTTAAAATCTTTAATTCTTACATGCATTCCCAAACATGAACCCCCCTCCCACCTCCCTCCCCATAACATCTTTCTGGGTCATCCCCATGCACCAGCCCCAAGCATGCTGCACCCTGCGTCAGACATAGACTGGCGATTCAATTCACATGATAGTATACATGTTAGAATGGCATTCTCCCAAATCATCCCACCCTCTCCCTCTCCCTCTGAGTCCAAAAGTCCGTTATACACATCTGTGTCTCTTTCCCTGTCTTGCATACAGGGTCGTCATTGCCATCTTCCTAAATTCCATATATATGTGTTAGTATACTGTATTGGTGTTTTTCTTTCTGGCTTACTTCACTCTGTATAATCGGCTCCAGTTTCATCCATCTCAACAGAACTGATTCAAATGAATTCTTTTTAACGGCTGAGTAATACTCCATTGTATATATGTACCACAGCTTTCTTATCCATTCATCTGCTGATGGACATCTAGGTTGTTTCCATGTCCTGGCTATTATAAACAGTGCTGCGATGAACATTGGGGTACATGTGTCTCTTTCAATTCTGGTTTCCTCGGTGTGTATGCCCAGAAGTGGGATTGCTGGGTCATAAGGTAGTTCTATTTGCAATTTTTTAAGGAATCTCCACACTGTTCTCCATAGTGGCTGTACTAGTTTGCATTCCCACCAACAGTGTAGGAGGGTTCCCTTTTCTCCACACCCTCTCCAGCATTTATTGCTTGCAGATTTTTGGATCGCAGCCATTCTGACTGGTGTGAAGTGGTACCTCATTGTGGTTTTGATTTGCATTTCTCTAATAATGAGTGATGTTGAGCATCTTTTCATGTGTTTGTTAGCCATCCGTATGTCTTCTTTGGAGAAATGTCTATTTAGTTCTTTGGCCCATTTTTTGATTGGGTCGTTTATTTTTCTGGAGTTGAGCTGCATAAGTTGCTTGTATATTTTTGAGATGAGTTGTTTGTCAGTTGCTTCATTTGCTATTATTTTCTCCCATTCAGAAGGCTGTCTTTTCACCTTGCTTATATTTTCCTTTGTTGTGCAGAAGCTTTTAATTTTAATTAGATCCCATTTGTTTATTTTTGCTTTTATTTCCAGAATTCTGGGAGGTGGATCATAGAGGATCCTGCTGTGATTTATGTCTGAGAGTGTTTTGCCTATGTTCTCCTCTAGGAGTTTTATAGTTTCTGATCTTACATTTAGATCTTTAATCCATTTTGAGTTTATTTTTGTGTGCGGTGTTAGAAAGTGATCTAGTTTCATTCTTTTACAAGTGGTTGACCAGTTTTCCCAGCACCACTTGTTAAAGAGATTGTCTTTACTCCATTGTATATTCTTGCCTCCTTTGTCAAAGATAAGGTGTCCATATGTGTGTGGATTTATCTCTGGGCTTTCTATTTTGTTCCATTGATCTATATGTCTGTCTTTGTGCCAGTACCATACTGTCTTGATGACTGTGGCTTTGTAGTAGAGCCTGAAGTCAGGCAAGTTGATTCCTCCAGTTCCATTCTTCTTTCTCAAGATTGCTTTGGCTATTCGAGGTTTTTTGTATTTCCATACAAATCTTGAAATTATTTGTTCTAGTTCTGTGAAAAATGTGGCTGGTAGCTTGATAGGGATTGCATTGAATTTGTAAATTGCTTTGGGTAGTATACTCATTTTCACTATATTGATTCTTCCAATCCATGACCATGGTATATTTCTCCATCTATTAGTGTCCTCTTTGATTTCTTTCATCAGTGTTTTATAGTTTTCTATATATAGGTCTTTAGTTTCTTTAGGAAGATATATTCCTAAGTATTTTATTCTTTTCGTTGCAATGGTGAATGGAATTGTTTCCTTAATTTCTTTTTCTACTTTCTCATTATTAGTGTATAGGAATGCAAGGGATTTCTGTGTGTTGATTTTATATCCTGCAACTTTACTATATTCATTGATGAGCTCTAGTAATTTTCTGGTGGAGTCTTTAGGGTTTTCCATGTAGAGGATCATGTCATCTGCAAACAGTGAGAGTTTTACTTCTTCTTTTCCAATTTGGATTCCTTTTATTTCTTTTTCTGCTCTGATTGCTGTGGCCAAAACTTCCAGAACTATGTTGAATAGTAGCGGTGAAAGTGGACACCCTTGTCTTGTTCCTGACTTTAGGGGAAATGCTTTCAATTTTTCACCATTGAGGATAATGTTTGCTGTGGGTTTGTCATAGATAGCTTTTATTATGTTGAGGTATGTTCCTTCTATTCCTGCTTTCTGGAGAGTTTTTATCATAAATGGATGTTGAATTTTGTCAAAGGCCTTCTCTGCATCTATTGAGATAATCATATGGTTTTTATTTTTCAATTTGTTAATGTGGTGAATTACATTGATTGATTTGCGGATATTGAAGAATCCTTGCATCCCTGGGATAAAGCCCACTTGGTCATGGTGTATGATCTTTTTAATGTGTTGTTGGATTCTGATTGCTAGAATTTTGTTGAGGATTTTTGCATCTATGTTCATCAGAGATATTGGCCTGTAGTTTTCTCTTTTTGTGACATCTTTGTCAGGTTTTGGTATTAGGGTGATGGTGGCCTCATAGAATGAGTTTGGAAGTTTACCTTCCTCTGCAATTTTCTGGAAGAGTTTGAGTAGGATAGGTGTTAGCTCTTCTCGAAATTTTTGGTAGAATTCAGCTGTGAAGCCATCTGTGAAACTCCAATACTTTGGCCACCTGATGCAAAGAGCTGAATCATTTGAAAAGACTCTGATGCTGGGAAAGACTGAAGGCAGGATAAGGGCATGACAGAGGATGAGATGGTTGGATGGCATCATGGACTCAATGGACAGGAGTCTGGGTAAACTGCGGGAGTTGGTGATGGACAAGGAGGCCTGGCATGCTGTGGTCCATGGGGTCACAAAGAGTCGGACACGACTGAGAGACTGAACTGAACTTAATGAATAAAATAAAAATTATGCTTGAACTTACCAATATTGTGGTTTATTTTTAAATGTTTATTTTAATAATTATACATATATGCATTCAAATATAATTTGAACCTATTATATAAATATATAATAGTTGCATTAAAATTGCATACATTTACATCACATGTACATCATATGTCATTTTAGTTTTATCACGAAAAACTTCCATTTCTTTAAATATGCTTCAGAAGCATCTATTTCAACAGTGGAGTAATATTCTATGAAATTCATGACATAAATCATAACCTATTTTGCTGTATACCTGCTGCTGGATATTTTGATTATTGCTAATGTTTCTCTGAACTCTGGGAGTTGGTGATGGACAGGGAGGCCTGGCGTGCTGCAGTTTATGGAGTCGCAGAGAGTCGGACACGACTGAGTGACTGTTCTGAACTGAACTGAATATTTCTCTTCCATAAATAACACGAAAATAAACATATTTACATATACACCTGTCAGTCTATCTCTGATTATGTCTTTAGAAGTATAATAACTGATTTAAGTACTGTGAATATATGAATATTCACAATATAAGCCCCAATATATAAAAGTATATGACAATTTTCAGATAGATGTCAGTTTGCTTCCTTAAAATTAATATCAATTTACATTCCTGCAAATACATGAGTTACTTAAATTAACATTTTAAAGTATATTTTGTCAAGTTTACAGATTATCAATAATATAGTGTCTTAATTGCATATTTCTCTAATAATGTATATGGTAATTTTTAATATATTTGTTGTAACTAATGTGTTTTCAATCAAGAATTATAAGTTCATGTTCTTCCTTATTAGAGTAATAGTGATTTTTAAATCCTTTTATTATGTACTAATGATGGCCACCTCTTGTCAGAATTATTTCTATTCAACAAATGTTTACTTTTATATTTTTTTGTGGTTTTGTGCTTTTAAGTAAAAAAGTCAATTTTTTACACTGTTTTTCCTTTGTTATCTCTTTCATTGCCTTTACCTTAGAAAATTATTTTGTATCTTCATACCAGTTTAAAAAAAGTCTGTTTTTACCTAGTACAAATTCTGTGATTGATCCATTAGTATGATGTAAGTTAAGTGCTTATCTTAATTATTCTTCAAATAGATAACGTTCTAAGTCTTTGCTGAATAAATATTCCATCTTCCTTGCACTTATAGTGCTTTTTTACAATATACCTATTTCTTATGTATTAGAATTTTTCAAGCTGTTTTATTAATCTGTTCTAGTAATCGATCTTAATCCATGTATCAATACCATATCAATTATATGGAAATCTTACAATTCTTACAAGCATAACACTTTTTTCTAATGTTAATTCAAATGTTCTTGGGCTGTTCTTTCTTGCTGATTCTCCCATAATCATGGAAAGTATCTCCAATCTCACATAAAACCTCATTGCATGTTATTTTTATTTGTTTTCATTAACATGTAAAATTAATTTAGGAGGAATTACAATCATGCATTGTGCTATCCATAAATGTGAAGTGTTTCTCATATTTTCAGCTTACCATTTATCATTTCTTTGTGAAAGTTAACAATTTTCTGTAAATAGGTCCTGCTCATATCTTGTAGGGTTATTTCCAGGCCTTGTATATCATACTATGGCTACTGACTTTTGTAAGTTTATTTCATTTGTGCTTAGTTCACTGAACTCTAAGGGTTACTATTTGGCTTTTTTGGGATGATTCAAATACACATCATATCATAAGCAAAGAATGATAACATTATTAAAGTCTGTTAAGGTAAACTTTGATAATATAATCAAAACATGATTTAAATTTCTTTATGAATGAAGAAAGTAATTATTAACTTTTCATTTTACATTTTAGAGCCAAATCTGAGTTAATAAAATAACTTTATTCTTGTATGGTATTTTATCCTTGAATATCATTAAAGAAGAATAAGAATGAAATTTTTTAAAAATAAAAAATAGCTATTTAGGTTTTTCTTGATGTCTTAGTACCCAAATCACTAGCAACGTTATTCTAAACATATTAACACAGTAAAATAAACATAAATAAACTGTGAGTGTATTCAACTTTATTATGGTTTTCTCTGAACAAAATGCAAATCAATATCTGCATCTAGTTAAGAATATCTTTGTTAACTAGCTAATTCTTTAAGAAAAGAAACAACCTTTTTTTTGTATAAATCTTTGGCAACGTGTTCATGCATCGTACTTGGCCAGACAGTTGTCTTCAGAGTATAAACATAAACTTAATCCTGCCCACAGTATAGACATTACTGATGCATTCTGAGCTAAAATGATCTAAAAAACAAACCTCAATGTGAAATAAAACAAGTTAATTCTTTTATATAGTGTATAATTATGTTTATTGTAGAAGTACATTGGAAAAATCTATGCTGATAAACTTATAATCCAAAGAAAGCAAACTTTAAGGTGACTTTTGCAGTAAATTTGCTTTTGAATAAATAGTAGTTTGATTATATTTAATCATATAGATCCATTTCAACTTTTCTTTTAATGTGTATTCATACTTGAAATTTGTATTGTTGTGTAAAACTGTTCTTTTCTACCCAAAATGATGTAATACTAAGTGCTACATTTAATCACTATTATCCTAAGGACAGATTATTGGAACTTATTGACTGAGAATAAATTTGCAAGCACTTAAAAAGAATACTCTGAATGAATAATATTCAAAGAGATTCCTAAGTAAATTTCTTCAAAAGGGTATATGTTAGTAAACCATTTTGTATCATTTCTTGAATTATGTAACACAGATATCTCTAATAAAATGGTAAAATAAAAATGCTTCTTGAGGCATTTATGTTAATGCAAAAATACATTTGAATTTATTCATGAATATAATTTCAGGTTAAGATTTCTTCACACTTCAACATGTAAAAATGACAGAGTCCTTATTCATCTAACTGTCAAACTTTGTTGTAGCAAAAATGTTACGCATATTATCATATTTTTTTGTCTTAAATAGTGTCAGTAACAGGTATTGTTGTACTTCAAATGTATAAATATTTCTATATTGGTGTATTATTTGGTATAAAATACATTTTTTACATTTCTGTAAAGTATTGAATGAATTTCCAGTCTTTCTGTATTGGGTTTTGGACACTGAGATCATTGTAATTTACTAGGGGTAAAAATAAAATTAAAAACACCCCCAGAGCTGTATTTGTCAACCTTTCAGTAAAACAATGCTATGTGTTTATTTGCACAAAGACACAGAGTCAGTTAATTTGAGTTCAGTTTGAGATAGTTCACAAAACTGTAAATCTCTTAGGGAAAACCATAATGGTACTACATTTCACACAAAATATTTTCAGCAATTAGTATCAATATTTTTAGAAGGTAATTTTAAGTGATTTGCATTTTGGATAATGTTTATATATTAATATATTTTTTATTTATAACATGATACATTTAATAATAGTAACATATTGAGATACAGTGAGATAAAATATATCTTAAAATATGAATAACTAGAGCAAAGACATACTCCAATTAGGTAAAAGCTAGAGCTCTTATTTTAATTAAAATACATTCCATGGGTGAGACCAAACATCAAATTCCTTGAATTACATTTAAATATATAGCATGCATTTTAAATTCATGCCATGGAATTTAAACTTATACCTATGGATTTAAATGCTTGCCACTCTATTTAAGGTTTATTTTCAAGAGGTCTAAATTACTATGAAAAGTTTTATAGCTAATTATATTTATAATGCATTATTAAGAAAATAAAAACTTAAGCAAATTATTTTAAAGCGACATGTTCTTAAACTAATCAATTTAAGAGTTTGAAAATTTAAATTTTCAAGAGTTTAAGGATTTAAATTCTTAAGGATTTAAAAGTAACTCAAAAGTTTGAGGCTCAAGAAATTTAAAATATCTTAAAATTTTGTTTTTGTGTATCCTATTTAAACTCATCTTAAAAGGCTTTGCTTGTTTACTTGCTTTCCTTGTTTGTATTTTTTGTCATTGATTTGTAAGCAATTTTTATTCAAGGGGTTGTTAGAAATGTACTGATCTCTACTCATCAGTTAATTTATTAAAATACATGATATTTAATAAATAAAATAAAAAGCATCAGATACAGAATAATGCTGAAGAAAGAGCTCACCTTAACAGAGATCTGTGTTCTAGACTGGCTGAGAGACTTTGGATAAATCACTTAATTTGAGTCTTTGTGTATATATATATATATATATATATATATATATACACACACAGATACATATATATGATGGTAGACAATTACAAAGATAATTTCTGTTGACATAGCTACAAATTTTTAGAAGGTTTATTGACATTTTGTCCTTGAAAAAGTCATAATATTGATGATTAATGTCTTTTCTTCTTTTATTGAGAGTTTGAAATAAGTGTCCAATTCAGGAGCTTGCCTTTAGATGAAAGTCTGTATTTATTCACAGAAAAAATTTGAAAGATTTGACAGTTGTAAGACCTGCCAGTTTATCAATCTATTCTTTAAAAGATGCTGGAGACCTGGAATTATCTATGGATTGTAGGGTTTGAGGGGTGCTTCAGAGTTACTGTGAAGGAAATGTAAAGAGAAAAAGGTTGATAATACCAGGTTAGATTCGGGATAAAATAGCCAGGTTAGTGTCCACATGCACGAGAACTGAGTGAAAAGACATTATAGAGTCATTGTGGGGAAGATATAGTGAATTCCAAATGGAAGGCTGATCTGAGCCTGTTAGTTTAAGTGGGTAGCAATCTAAAGAAGCAGAGTGTACAAAACTCAAATATCTGTTTAGATATTTAAAAATATGTTATATTGCAACTTTGTATCATTTGATGGCCTTCTGGCTGGGCTTGTTTTCCATTGCTTAAGAGCTAGATTTGGAGTTATTAAATGAATTGTTCTATCTATAGTAGTTATAATTTTCCAAATCTAACAGCCAGTGAATAGAATATTTTCCCATAAAATCAGCTATGAACTTTGACCTAATTAACCCTTAAGCCTCCCTAATCTCCAAAAATCCACTGAGAACATTCCGGAGTGCTGTACACTCCTGTTTCTTGAAATACACAGTTCCTTTGAGGAAAACTTTAAATCTGGAGTCTTGCAAAACTTCTACACCATTTTTGTTTTGATGAAGAGACATCAACTTTTAGAAATTATTATACTGTATAATTTCTTTCTCTTTAAAAAACAATTTCATTATGTTAATTTTGAATGCCTGATTGGGTTTTAGCCCCTTTCCCTGCCATGATTTCTCTCTTGAGTACAAATCATATCTCATATAATGTTTACTTTACAAGGGTCCAGGACATCAGTCTTCCAGACTGCATTTTTGAAAGTGGCTAAATGGAGTTCTTCCTGTGTAGACTTAAAATGCACCAGGCATGCAAATGAATTGTGGTCCAATTAACCGCTGAAAAAAAAACCAGCCCTAAATATCCTGTTAATGAACAGCATTCAGGCCCTAAAAAGGCATTCCATCATGATGGGATTATAAAGATCCTGCCCTTAATTATGAGTTGTAAAAGCCACTTTCAGGTAGAAATAAAGAGGGTAACAGTTGTTCAATTAGAGGTGAACATTCATCTAGGAGGGGAAAAAGGCCTTTCTGTGATAAGACCCAGAAATCTTGTTTCTCTGCTAATGCGATTTCATACATTTTTGTTGCACGGTGGGCCGAGCAGCATTCTTGCTCTGTTGCCTCGGATGGGAATTGTTCAGCGCCATGTCACACATAGCGGAGCCCCGGGTCCTCATGCTGAGCGGGGAACTGATCCCAGGGTTGTAAGTGACAGTTGCTGGAGAAAGCAGGGCACGCTGATTCATTCTCAGCCTCCTCTTCCCATCTCTGTCTCCAGCCTAGCATCCTTTTCAGGTTTATTCATGAGCTCATTGCTTGGGAAGAAAAAACTTTATTTGCATTATACCATTACATTTAAAAGCTATAAATTACACAGAGCTATAAATACTACCCCCTGGTAAATACTACCCTTCATAAAATCTGTGAGTCTTTGTGTAGGCACATGCGTGAATATGTTCTTGGGATTTTTCTCCCTGCTTGCTGCGTCTTACAACTCTATCTAGTCTTTAACATTCTGAAACCTAGCAATTAAAACAATGATCACTTTGCTTTGCTTTCTTTAAATGGACAGGAGAGAATTTGGACTTGTTTAAAACAAACTGTGATTCCATATGAATCAAGACATCAGGCTCACTCCAAGTTTGATTAGACTTTCATCATCCTACAAAGTGTTGCAATGTAATATATCTAGAAATTTTAAGAGTAGACTGTTTTTATTCCATTCTGTCCAAAAGAGGCGTAGGCAACTGAACTCATAATTTTTCACCAGCCTTGCCACCCTGAAGTATTTGTGTAAGTACTTAATATCCTAGTAAGACTTTTAATCACCAAAATAATAATTACTATTGGTCAAATAGTTTCAGAAACTAAAGAGTTTAAAATTTGAGAAAAGACTAAACTCTTAGGCTGAATATAAGAACAGTCATGACTCCCTATTTCCTCTCTCACTGCAGGAAAGTTCTGTACATCAAGACTGTTAGATGTGCACACAAACTTGAACTTGCAGAGAACCTTTGTGTTCTCTGCAACCAGTAACTCAGCAACTGGAATCAGGGGTTGGTCATTTCATTATTCTGTCTTGGAATAGCCTGAGTCGGGGGTGTGAGTGGGGGTGACCCAAAGTGGCACAAACTTTCTCCCTGGTGAAGTACATGTTATGTACTGGCTTGATATATTAATTTTAACTCATCAAGATGTTGTAGCCACATGTTCCAGGAAACAAACTCACTTAGAAGGACAATGTAGATAGTAGAGTACAGTTTATTACACTGGTGGGCCCAAGGCAGAGTTTCCTCTTAGCCAAGGACCCCTAACCAGTTTTTGTGAAAACCTTATATACTCTAAGTGTACGTGCCCAAACCCACCTCCCCAAATTCCCTAAAACTAGTCTGAACAAAGGAAAAGAAAGATACAATTAAAGTTAACCTGTGATTCATATGCCTTAAGCCTAGGTAGTTCAGTTCAGTTCAGTTCAGTCGCTCATTCGTGTCAGACTCTTTGAGACCCCATGAATCGCAGCATGCCAGGCCTCCCTGTCCATCACCAACTCCCGGAGTTCACTCAGACTCATGTCCATCGAGTCAGTGATGCCATCCAGCCATCTCATCCTCTGTCGTCCCCTTCTCCTCCTGCCCCCAATCCCTCCCAGCATCAGAATCTTTTCCAATGAGTCAACCCTTCACATGAGGTGGCCAAAGTACTGGAGTTTCAGCTTTAGCATCATTCCTTCCAAGGAAATCCCAGGGCTGATCTCCTTCAGAATGGACTGGTTGGATCTCCTTGCAGTCCAAGGGACTCTCAAGAGTCTTTTCCAACACCATAGTTCAAAAGCATCAATTCTTCAGCACTCAGCCTTCTTCACAGGCCAACTCTCACATCCATACATGAGCACTGGAAAAACCATAGCCTTGACTAGACGGACCTTAGTCGGCAAAGTAATGTCTCTGCTTTTGAATATGCTATCTCGGTTGGTTATAACTTTTCTTCCAAGGAGTAAGCGTCTTTTAATTTCATGGCTGCAATCACCATCTGCAGTGATTTTGGAGCCCCCCCAAAATAAAGTCTGACACTGTTTCCACTCTTTCCCCATCTATTTCCCATGAAGTGATGGGACCAGATGCCATGATCTTAATTTTCTGAATGTTGAGCTTTAAGCCAATTTTTTCACTCTCCTCTTTCACTTTCATCAAGAGGCTTTTTAGCTCCTCTTTACTTTCTGCCATAAGGGTGGTGTGATCTGCATATCTGAGGTGATTGATATTTCTCCCGGCAATCTTGATTCCAGCTTGTGTTTCTTCCAGTCCAGTGGTTCTCATGATGTACTCTGCATACAAGTTAAATAAGCAGGGTGACAATATACAGCCTTGGTGCACTCCTTTTT
This sequence comes from Ovis canadensis, assembly GCF_042477335.2. Taxonomy (NCBI): domain Eukaryota; kingdom Metazoa; phylum Chordata; class Mammalia; order Artiodactyla; family Bovidae; genus Ovis; species Ovis canadensis. Next base: position 73,287,857 of record NC_091252.1, read on the forward strand.
CTATTTGGAACCAGTCTGCTGTTCCATGTCCAGCTCTAACTGTTGCTTCCTGACCTGCATACAGGTTTCTCAAGAGGCAGGTTAGGTGGTCTGGTATTCCCATCTCTCTCAGAATTTTCCACAGTTTATTGTGATCCACCCAGTCAAAGGCTTTGGCATAGTCAATAAAGCAGAAATAGATGTTTTTCTGGAACTCTCTTGCTTTTTCCATGATCTAGTGGATGTTGACAATTTGATCTCTGGTTCATCTGCCTTTTCCAAAACCAGCTTGAACATCAGAAAGTTCACAGTTATTGTTGAAGCCTAGGCAGTTAACAGTGGACAATTATCAATAGGCCTGTGGTCATATCCCAATAAGCATAATAGAATTTATGATTCTATTCGGTTACACATACAATTAGTGTATTAGGGTATTTTTTAGGCAATGGAGAGTCTAGGTACGAGTCCTTGGGTTCTTCCAACCAGGGGTTCTGGTTTTCCAGTTGGTATGTCATTTCCATAGATACTGGGCATATAGCTCATAGTCCAGCATCTGGCCCAAGATGGAGTCCTGCTTTCAAGACCGAACCTGTTCTGTCTGTTTCCTCCTTCAATAAGCAAAAATCTGAACCACTGCTTCAGAAAGTTTATAGGCCAGTCTTCTCTTTTGAAATTCACATAATCATATCCTTTTCCTTTCGTTGTCCTCATATTCTGGAAAATCTCCCTCAAGTCCAACTGAAGTCCAACTACCTCCTTTTATTTATTTGTTTGTTTATTCATGTGTTTGTAATTTTGACTGCAGTATGTCTTCGTTGTGGTGAGCAGGCTTCTCTGGTTACTCCACTCAGGCTTAGTTGCCCTGTGGCATGTGGGATCTTAGTTCCCTGACCAGGAATTGAATCTGTGTCACCTGCATTAGAAGGCGGATTCTTGACCACTGGATCACCAGGCAAGTACCCCTATGTCGTTTAAAACCCATTTCTTCTTGCCTGATCTCAAGCAAAAGTTAATGAATAATTCAGATTACTTGTATTTTGTCCCTCCCAAACCCCAAAGTTTGTAATAAATTGATTCTTGGTTTAATCAGGTGCAAGTATGAATTTCCATCTACAACAAACCTGTAAGAAGCTTATCTGTAACTAAAACAAACTTCATTGAAGATATACCCATTACTTTGGGTGGCGGAAGGTAAGTTCAGTTGATTGAGTCCCCAACTCACTATTCAGAGCTTTCTTTGGCTCTTGCACCTCTCTGATCTTGGGAACTCTAGGGATTGATGTTCTATCTAGGGGCTTCACCAGGGGAAAGCATTAAGGTCTTCCTGATTTTAAATTTCCACACCTACCCATGGGTGGAGTGCTCAGGGCTCACCATCATCTAAGATCATGCACACTCCCTGACACTACTCCCCTTTCCTTGACCTTGGAATCTTCCTAGAGTCTTTTCAGGACCTGAATATGTGAGGCTCAAAAGCCAAACATAGTCTATGTCATCCCATCCAGGAAGCAGTACAAAAGGCAGGCATCTTTAAGCTGAGGAAATGGAGAAGCACCAAGAATAAAATCAAGGGCAGGCAAACAATTATTATTCTACCACTTTTTGGTGAATTAAAGAAAATTAGTTCCCTTTTCTTCACTCTGAAAGGCTACTTTTGAAAATAGCACCATTTGATTGCTCAGCAGGAGTGGTGGTATGGAGAGGGCATTTGCTCTTACCAAGAAGAAGGAATGGAACATGAAAAATACAGAAAGGATGCACCGAAGGTGGAACATGAGGGAGCTGGGGCCAATACCCTTGTAGAAGCACCCACTGAAGAGACTTCTGTGCTGTGCTGCAGAATTCCAAAACTGTGCAAAAGATAATGGAGCCAGTGATGGATTCAAGCAGAAGGGGGCATGATGAGATTTATGGCTAGAAATTCTGGTTTGGTCATCGAGCAGGATGGGGAGGTTGGGGGCAAACTGGGAGAGAGTTAAGAATCCTCTTGGCCAATCAGTTGATCTAAGACTATGGCCATTGAAATGAAAGTGAGGAGATGATTTAAGAGATGAGGTGACAGAGGAAATGTGCTAAGTAGAGGAGGAGGAGATAAGGATACCTCTTCTTGGAAGATTCCTGGTTAAGAAGAGGGTGAGATAGCAGGACTTGTCTTTGGGCAGAGAACTTTGAACTCTTGAAGACACAAAACCCATCACCCAGTTCAGTGGAATCATGTGTGGAGACAGGTGAGAGGTAGTTTTATTCTGTTTTTCTCTTCCCTTGTACACTTTGCCCTTCCTCCATTGTTAGTGGTATCCATTGTCTCAGGAGAAGAATGCTCAGCTGAAATCAGATCTTTGAACTCTGAAAGCTCTTGACTATCAATAGTTTAAATCTAGAATGTCCAGGACATGAAGTTTATTCACAAATGTTATCTTTAGACCAATGTGTGATGACCAAACCAGTCTGCTGACGTGGTTGTGGTTAAGAGTACTTGGAATGGGGTAGGAAGAGAACTGGAAGGGGACTAATGGACACTGGGTATCTCCATGGACAGCTGTGCTCTCTGACCACTTCTGCTCTGCCCGGCTGCAAGCTGAGTCCTCAAGGTAGGATGGACGCATGACTATGGCCTTGGAGAGGCAGGGACAGCCCAGGAGCCCAGGGCACTTGAGGCTTGCTTTCAGAGGAGAGCCCAGAAAGAGAGAGTGAGCCACATCGATTTTCCCTCGACTTGTGGAGTGGGGAGGCTAGAGGTGGCTGCATGAGTAGCCAAGATGTTATCAAGAAGTTCTCCACATCGTGCTTGGTATAGGGAGAGACCATGTGTTCCCAGTGCTCCCTGGAGTGGTCACTCCCTTCTGAACACCTTTCTTCTCTTATGGAAAGTTGGGAATGAAGCCAGGGACAGAGGGAATATGAAATAATTGAAGCTTCTCAATATTACCTATACAATAATACTTATGCTTCTCCATCGGCACTGATGGTCTATAATTTAAACAAACAGAAAACTTACCATGAGCTTCCTATGTAGACTCAGACTGGGTACTTCTCTGTTTATTTATTTGTCTATCTATTTCTAAATATTCTGTCTGTTTTACTTAGTTAAAATTGCAGCCACAATTTCAGAAACACTTGTCAAAAAGAGAGAGGGAGAGAGAAGTGGACACAATTGATCAAAAGAAACAACTATATAGATGGAATAATATTAGGAATCTGGCTTTGGTTGTTGGAAACTTAACATAACTCTAAGTTTTCCAAAACTCACATATATATCTTTCCTACTGTCTCACAGGAAGTATTGGACCAGCAGATTAGCCAGGAAATGTTCTTCTCAGGTAAAGATTGAAGCACAAGTGTATAAGGTATAATCATGCAAAACATTTCAAACCTTTAGGCTCACTTTAGTCCTCATACCATTGTCCAAAGAAGTTACCTGACCACGTCCAAGTCAAGGGATGAGCAAGTACATCCCATCTAAGGAGGAGATGTGTGAATATTTGTTAACAATAATCTAACCCTAAAATTAATCACTATTAAAAAGTTATTCCTAAAATTCTAATTGTATCTATAAATTATATATTTTTTAAAAAATATCAAGCTGCTGCTGCTGCTGCTAAGTCGCTTCAGTTGTATCCAACTCTGTGCGACCCCATAGATGGCAGCCTACAAGGCTCCTCCATCCCTGGGATTCTCCAGGCAAGAACACTGGAGTGGGTTGCCATTTCCTTCTCCAATGCATGAAAGTGAAAAGTGAAAGTGAAGTCATTCAGTCGTGTCCGACTCTTCGAGACCCCATGGACTGCAGCCTACCAGGCTCCTCTATCCATGAGATTTTCCAGGCAAGAGTACTGGAGTGCGTTGCCATCACCTTCTCCTAAAATATCAAGCAAATATGATTAATTGGTGAGATGATAAAGCTGGCTGATATATCTTGTTTACATTTTAATTATTCTCAATAGTTTTCAAAATGTTAGAATACCTTTGAACAGAAATGGCTAGTAATTTTTCTATCTAGAAAATGGGAATAATAACACTGGTTTTGCCTTCTCCTGTGGTTATTGTTTAAAAATGAATTCGGACAACACATGCGAATACACTACAAAGTGTCCTACAATGCTGCTATTATATGACTTGCCAGGAAGATCATAATTCAAAAATAAAATTCAATTAATTCCATGATGAGCCCTATATGTTTCACCATATTAAGAATTGTGTATAAATGATCATTAATAAATGTAGCAATGATCATTGATGTAGTACATTTGTCTGAAACCAATGTGGCTATGAGTAATATTTTAACAGAATCCAGTGCTTCCTACAAGGCTACAAAATGCACTGTGAATGACTGTATCACATGTTAGTAAAACATCTACTTTATCTTATTGTAGGTCAAATTACAACCTTATATTAATTTCAGCTTCCTGAGATTGCTTATTCTCTCTTTTCCATTCCTATGCATAAGTGAGGCTTGTTGGCCAAGTATCTGTTTATGGCCTTATGGTTAGATGATTACATTGTGAAAATGGAAAGCTGAGTTCTAAGAATTGCCTGAGATCTTTTTGTGAGCCATTATGCAAGTGTTACAAGCTAATTATCAGTCAATTTAGAATCGAATCTACAGGCAGAAGAGTGGACATAAAAAGAAAGTACGCTGGACCTTGTCAACTGTGATGTTTCCAGCTGAGGTTTTTGAGATTATACAGTTTTTTTTTTTTTTTGTATATAAAAGCTTTAAATCTGCTGTATTTTTCCTATAACCCTGGAGGTGGGCAAGAGATTGATGAAGACACAGTTTCTTACATGGAGGAGCTTGAAGGTTAAGAAGAAAGGAATCACACAAGTGGATATCCTTGTGCAGAAAAATAGAGTTAAACCCCTTATCTCCTAACATACACAAAACTTAACTCTAAATAGGTTAAGAATTAAATTTTAAGACCTAAAACTATAAAATTCGTAGAAGAAAAGGTAGGTATACATTTTTGTGATCTTGCACTGGGGAACCCAAACATAAACTGGACTTCATCTAAATTAAAAACTTTTGTACTTCAAAACATGCCATCAATAAAGGGAAAAGACAATCCACAAAATGGGGTAAAATATTTGTAAATCATATACCTGGTGAGAGATTTTACTCAGGATATATAAAGAACTCTTATAATTCAACAACAAAAAAGAGACAGTTAACCCAGTTATAAAATGGGCAAAGTATATGAATAGGTATTGCAAACAAGATGTACAAATAGACAATAAACACACAAAAAGTTGCTCTACATCATTAGTTGTTAGGAAAATGCAAACCAAAATCATAGTGAGATATCACTTCATACCCGTTGGGGAGACTATAATAATAATAACAAGAGAAATAATAACAAGTGTTGGAAAGAGTGTAGAAGATTGGAAACGTAAAATGGTGCAACCACTTCAGAAAATAGCACGGCAAATCCTTAGAAGATATTAAACAGAGTTATCATATGATCTAGCAATTCTACCTCTAGGTATATACTGAGGATAATTGAAAACATGTGTCTACACAAACACTTGTACATGAATGTTCATGGCAGCACTATTCACAATACACAAAATGGAAACAATCGAAATGACCATCAGTGAATAGATAAACAAAATATAGTATCTCCACATGATGGAATATTACTCAGCAAAGAAAAGGAACTGATACTTCCTATAACTGAATGAACCTTGAAAATATTATGGGCTTCCCTTGTGGCTCAGCTGGTAAAGAATCCGCCTGCAATGTGGAAGACCTGGGTTCGATCCCTGGGTTGGGAAAATTCCCTTGGAGAAGGGAAAGGCTATCCACTCCAGTATTCTGGCCTAGAGAATTCCATGGACTAAGTCCATGGGGTCGCAAAGAGTCTGACATGAGTAAGCGACTTTCACACTTCACTGAAGATATTATGCTCAGTGAAAGAAGTCAGACACAAAAGGCCACATAATGTGTGATTCCATTTACACAAAATGTCCAGAATTGACAAATCCACAGAGAAAGAAAGTAGACTAGTGGTTTCCAGGGACTGGGAAAAAAGGAGAATGGGGAGTGACTGCTAATGTGTATGAGGTTTCTGTTGGTTGTGATGAAGTGATATGGACTTATATGGTGGTAATTGCTGTACAAGTTTGTGAATATACCAGAAATCTATGAATTGTACATTATAAAAGGGAAGGGGAGAAAAGAGGAGAGACAGGAAGAGCTATGCGGTAAAGTGCCCAGGGAAATGCATTCGAATGGTAAGAGATATGTGATACTCAGTTAAAAATTATGTTTCTGTGATGTTAAAACCTCTTCATTTTTCTAAACCTTAGAGCAAGTCTGTCTCTGTTCCACCCCAACACCCATATATACACACCAGGAAAATTCTCACAGAAAGATTAATGAGGTCATTGATTATATCTACTCAATCTCAGCATCCAGAACAAGGTGTGGTGTACAGTAAGCACTGGATAAAAATACACTGAACAAATAGACAAAAACTTGCACAAACAGGTTTGGTTTAGATACATAATGGTGACCACAGTGGTTTTGTATTTTTAAAGGTGCAGAGAGATTACGTTTATATTCTACTGCCTCAAAATATCTAACAGCTCCATTCTGAAAAATTATGCTTTTAAGTACTATGATAATTTGTGAGAAATTTCAGTGCTTACACAATCTGTTAGGACTCTTGGGAGTGAAACAAGGGACAATGAAAGTGAAATGGAGTTTCAATTTCTAGCTAATGAGGGATGGTTGGAAAAAAAAGAAAAACTTAAAAGAAGTATGTGTGTATGTGTGCTCAGTTATGGCTGATTCTTTGTGACCCCATGAACTGTAGCCCTCCAGGCCCCTCTGTCCATGAATTTTCTAGGTAAGATTACTGGAGTGGGTTGCCATGCCCTGCTCCAGGGGACCTTCCCAACTCAGGGATAGAACTCACATCTCCTGAGTCTCCTACATTGGCAGGTGAATTCTTTGCCACTAGCATCATCTGGGAAGCCAAAAGAAAGTATAGGGTGCCTTGAAATAACAAGTGTAGGAGCAGCTCCCTTAGAAATTAAGATGATACTCTGTCCTTTGGACAGCTGAAGAATACAGTGGAAGAGATTTATTAATACCTATGGAGTAGGTTAGTATTAGCAGTAGATGTTCTCTAGAATTTTAAAAAAAGAAATGTACTTAAAACATTTACATAGAATTTAAAATACAATACTCTCAATATACACTGTATATTTTAAAATATTTTATGCTATTTTAGTAGTGCCTTATTTCTCATGAGTTTTTTCCAAAACTATTCTTTTTTTAATTGGAGGATAATTCCTTTATAATGTTGTGCTGATTTCTGCAGAATAGCAATGTGAATCTATTATATGTATGCATATTAATATATATATCCTGTCCCTTGTGAGCCTCCCTCCGACTCCCTATTGCACTCCTCTAGGACATCACAGAGCACCTAGCTGAGCTCCTTGTGTTATACAGCAGCTTCTCACTAGCTCTCTATTTTATCATCTCATGAGCTTTTAGTCTTGCCAATTGTGCTTTGCTCTCTATTGTCCATTTTTGTAATATAAATAACCCTTGGAGTAGGCAAGAGATTATTAAAGTTATTGTCCTGTCTCTGCAGAGTTTTTTTTTTTAAGGTTAATATTATCATAATGATTAGAAAAAAAGAGAATGCTGTATATCTAAACAGAGTTCTGAAAAATGAACTGAAAGACTGTTACATCTGTCTTTCCCATGACAACTGCTAATCCTGGTGAGGGTGGTGACAGAGTCAAGCCTGGTTCACTCTCATATGCCCCAGGACTAAATGAAGGGACCAACAAAGAAAGAATGTTTAATTGTAGCCACATTAATAAATGAAAATGTCCAAATGGCAGAAAGAAAAAACATTTCTATTCATTCAGGAAATATTGAGGACCTCTTGTGTGCTGTCTCAGAAATGAACAAAATAGACAAAATCTTGTCCTCATGGATTTTTCATGTTGGTAGGCTCCCAAGTGCTACCCAGTTGTTACTAGAACTAGATGGCAAAGAATCTGCCTGCAATGTGGGAGACTCCGGTTCGATCCCTCGTTTGGGAGATCCCCTGGAGAAGGGAACGGCTACCCACTCCAGTATTCTTGCCTGGAGGATTCAATGGACAGGGGACCCTGGCGGGCTACAGTCCATAGGTTCACAAAGAGTTGGACACAACTGAGTGACTAACCCTTGCCGCTGGTCTGAAGCAACCATTGCTGACCAGTTGGGGGCTGAGAGGGGAGGAGAAGGAGAAGGAAAGGAAATGCAGTGTCCTAGAAGAGTCTGCAGTGATCCTAAGTTGCCTGACCACCTGGGAAGAATGGCTTATTTGTGAGACCGTCTATGAGGCACCCGTTTTCTTATTAAGCAAAATGGCCCCTCCTTGGCCCCTATGAGGCCAAGGGATGGGGCCAATTTCCCCTCATTCCCTCCTATTCCCAACAAGACATAAAACAAAAATAAAAGGGGAACAGTTCTTATCTCCCAAGAACTTGCACAGGGGCTGAGTTTCAGGGGATCATAGTAGAAAGTACTTGAGAATGAATATCAGAAGACTTGAATTCCAGTGTAAATTCAATGCTAACTAACCATTTACTGATGTTGTCACAAAAATGAGAAGTTTAGCTGATAAAATCACTAAGGTCTCTTTCAGTCTAAACTACATCTATGGCTGTATAGATCTTTCGAAGCAGGAATAAAGATCATCCCTGGTTTGTGTATATACATCCCTTGATCCAAATTCAAATCTTTACGTAGTGGTTACTAATGGAATAAACAATTCTTCCTGGGAAGTCTTAGTTATAATAGAATTCCTGATATTCTTGTATATATAAGAATATACATTCAGTTCAGTTCAGTTCAGTCGCTCAGTTGTGTAAGACTCTTTGTGACCCCATGAATCACAGCACGCCAGGCCTCCCTGTCCATCTCCAACTCCTGGAGTTCACTCAGACCCACGTCCATCGAGTCAGTGATGCCATCCAGCCATCTTATCCTCTGTCGTCCCCTTCTCCTCCTGTCCCCAATCCCTCCCAGCATCAGAGTCTTTTCCAATGAGTCAACTCTTCTCATGAGGTGGCCAAAGTACTGGAGTTTCAGCTTTAGCATCATTCCTTCCAAAGAAATCCCAGGGCTATCTCCTTCAGAATGGACTGGTTGGATCTCCTTGCAGTCCAAGGGACTCTCAAGAGTCTTCTCCAACACCACAGTTCAAAAGCATCAATTCTTCAGTGCTCAGCCTTCTTCACAGTCAAACTCTAATACTCCAATAAAAGTTTTTTAATTAATTCTGAAACTTTATGCTATGAAAATAAAAATATTTTTTAAATCTAAAACCAATTCACCAATTGCCCTGTTTTCTTTTGTGTAATATACATATCTTCTTTGCCTGTTGACACTTTGTCTTTAGATTATATTTGAAAATATTAACTTACCTATGAAGTTCCTAATATTCTCAGAATACATTATTTTTTCTTTTCTCTCAGCACTTTTATAATCCCTCTGTGGAACAACCTGGCACTCTCTGACTAGAATTAGGGCTGTGTGTGTGTGTGTGTGTTCACATTTCCCACAAGCAGATTGTGAGTTCTTAGAGGGCAGGACTTGTATCTTAAACTTATCTTCCTGTCTAAACAATTAGCACAGCACTTTGCATAAAGTCAGTGCCTAGTACGTGCATGTGGGTTGCATTTCTCTGTCCTCTGATACATTATGCCAACCCTTTCTGCTCATGCAGTTTCTCAACTTCCTCAGTTCCTAGGAAACTTCTCATAGAGATTAAAACCCACTGATTGCAGGAAGCAGTTAAAATAAAACACACAGACTGAGTCTTGGGAAAGCTATATTACAGATGGGATTGACCTTGGCAAACACCAAGTAACAGAAAAATGTGGTAGAATCAGTTAATTCTGCCCAGTAAATAAAGTTCATTTAGCTTTCCAGTTAATCACAGACCCGTTACTCCCAGTTCAGGCAGGGATAGAGGCTTTCAGGCTCCTCAGTTGATAGAAGAGGACAATTTGATTAGAGTAGCCTAGATAAGGCTTTCCTGAAGGTATCTGATGCTATCTGAGACAACCCAATTTATAGAACAAACAGAATGAGCCCCATTTAGGAGAATTCTAGTTTCCCTGTCTTAAGAGAAACACCCTCCATTTGTTTCTCTTTTATTTTTAGTTGTGACTGAGAGGGAAAGGGGTGAGGCAATGGTAGGAAATTGATCATATCACAGGGTGCCATGTGTGGTTTTCTCTGCTTAGTAAAAAAAGGAGGCCCCGATGCAGACACTTTCAGCAGCCAAGTCAGAAGTTGCCTGCAGTGTTGGATCCACCATTTATCTTTCTATCATCAAGATTCATTTCTTGGTAAATAGTTCTTTGATATAAATTCTGAGGCAGCTCAGGTTTTTGCAGACTACTTGGGTAGACTTTTTTAGTGGGGTAGCGGGGAGGAGTGTGGGTAAAAGGGAGAGAAGACCAAGATGAGTGAAAAATAATCCTTATCTTCAAAGCTGGGCGTAATCCAGAAAAAGGTTGACATGTCCACACAAGTAAGGGAAGTGGTTGTGTGGGCTGACTGTGGAATTTAGGCAACTTCTAACTTCTACATTTACATCCTTCTAAGTGCTTCTCCTTCAGTTATTTGCACCATCAGCCACTAATGGACTCCCCAAAAGCAGATGTACCAAGCACACGTATGACAAGCTTGCTCTCTTTAAAGAGTTTATAGGCATCTTGTGGAGAAAAAGTTGACCCCAAGAAACAGAAATCATATAAAATAATCTTATTTTATAATCTTATAAAATATCCTATGTTGTAGGATAATAACACCAAGAGTCATAGAATTTCACATGTAAAGAAAAACTTGGTATTGGCTTGAGTATTTGGAGGTATCATGAAGGAGATGGAATTTGAGGTATATGGACGTGAGTCTGAGTGAACTCTGGGAGTTGGTGATGGACAGGGAGGCCTGGCGTGCTGTGATTCATGGGATCGCAAAGAGCTGGACACAACTGAGTGACTGAACTGAACTGAACTTGGAGAAAATAAGGGCTTATAGAGAGGAAATTCCAAGAGAGAATTGACCCCCTAGCATCATAATCATAAAAAAATCTTTTCTGCTGCCACCCTGTGATCTTGTGTCCTTGAGAAGCTCATGTATTCACAGATGTTTTACAAAATATTGATTTCAGTGAGGTAGTTGTGTAAAGGCTAGTTTCTAAACCTAACGCGTTTCAGAAGCTCATTAAAAAGCTATTTTCTGCAGAAAATTCAATTATAGGAGTTTTATCCACATGTATTTTTCTGTAATAAGTGAAAAAAAATAAAATTATTAATCAAAACTTAGAAAACAATAAAAATTAGAGGGAATAATAGGAATACCACTCTAAGACCAGAGGAAAATCAATGAATTTCTAGATCACTATTATTTGCAATCCATTTTGTAATAAAACCCCGAATTGAAATAACTTTTTTATTTTTCCATAAAAGCAAAAAATCGAAGGTGTAGCCAAGGTGGCAGAGTAGAAAGACCCTGAGCTTAGTTCCTGCCATGGGCACACCACAATTACAGCTATTTAGAGAGCAAAAGGAGAAGAGGGCGGCAGAGGATGAGATAGTGGGATGGCATCAAGGGACATGGACTTGCGCAAACTCTGGGAGATAGTGAGGGACAGTAAGGTCTGGCTTGCAGCAGTCCATGGGGTTGCAAGGAGTTGGACACAGCTTGGCAACAGAACAACAACAGCAACAGACATTATCTATGAGATCAACCTGAGAAATAGCAGAAAGGTTTTGCATAACTAGAGATACAAAGAAAGAACCACAATGAGATAGGGTGTTCGATCTGCTTTTGGTGGCGGGGGAAGGGACACAGTATAGTCAAAAACTACACCCTGATGTAGGGAACCCATAGACATGAGGACAATAACAACAGTAGGTGTTGTTTCTGAGAAGCGAGTGGTCTGAGCCTGACTTTGGGTTCCTCTGCCTAGGGATCCAGCACCAGGAAGATGAGCCCCCTAGAACCTCTTGCTCTGAAGGCCAGCAGGGCTTGCATATGGGAGAGCCAGAGGGCTGTGGGAAAAGAAGCCTTTGAGGCAGCGCCTGGCAGTTAACTGGTGCGTCTACAGTCCCACCACAACAGAGGAGATGTTCCTAGAGCATCTAGCTTTGGTTGTTGTAGCCATGCGTTCAGGGAAGCAAACTCCCTCAGAAGGACAATGCAGATAGTGGAGTGCTATATTACACTGGCGGGCCCAAGGCAGAGTCTCCTCTTAGCCATGGACCCCAACCAGTTTTTGTGAAAACCTTATTTGGGGAGGTGGGTTTGGGCATGTACACTTAGGGTATATAGTTCAGTTCAGTTCAGTTGCTCAGTCGTGTCTAACTCTTTGTGACCCCATGAATTGCAAAGAGTCATCATTTGGAAGGAATGATGCTAAAGCTGAAAGTCCAGTACTTTGGCCACCTCATGCAAAGAGTTGACTCATTGGAAAAGACTCTGATGCTGGGAGGGATTGGGGGCAGAAGGAAGAGGGGACGACAGAGGATGAGATGACTGGATGGCATCACAGACTCGATGGACGTGAGTTTGAACTCTGGGAGTTGGTGATGGACAAGGAGGCCTGGCATGCTGCGATACATGGGGTCGCAGAGTCGGACATGACTGAGCGAGTGAACTGAACTACATACCCTAAGTGTAAACCCATCTCCCCAAATTCCCTGAAACTAGTCTGAACAAAGGAAAAGAAGATACAATCAAAGTTAACCTGTGATTCACACGCCTTAGGCCTAGGTAGTTAACAGTGGACAATTATCAATAGGCCTGTGGTCATACTCCAATAAGCATAATAGAATGTATGATTCTATTTGGTTATACAGATAGTTAGGGTATTCTTTTAGCCAATGGAGAGTCTAGGTACAAGCCCTGGGGCTCTTCCTTCCGGGGGCCTGGTTTTCCAGTTGGTATGTTGTTTCCACAGATGCTGGGCATATAGCTCAAAGCCCACAGTCTGGCCCAAAATGGAGTCCTGCTTTCAACATGGAGCCTGTTCTGTCTGTTTCCTCCTTCATGGTGATGCGAGGTGGGTCAGTTGCTGAGCCCTATAGGATGTATTCTACATAAGGCCACTTCTCCAATATCAGGAAACATAGCCAACCTATCTAATACATAGAAATAAACACAGAGGATTAGGCAAAATGAAAACAGAGGTAATAAAAACATTTCTTTTTGGAATGTTATGAAGATCAAGTCAAGTAATACATAGTGTGAAAGTGAAAGTTGCTCTTTATGTCCGACTCTTTGTGACCCAATGAATCATACAGTCCATGGAACTCTCCAGGCCAGAATATTGGAGTGGGTAGCCTTTCCCTTCTCCAGGGGATCTGCCCAACCCAGAGATCGAACCCAGGTCTCCTGCATTGCAGGCAGATTCTTTACAGCTGAGCTACAAGGGAAGCCTAAGAATACTGGAGTGGGTAGCCTATCCCTTCTCCAGCCAATCTTCCCGACCCAGGAATTGAACCAGGGTCTCCTGCATTGCAGGTGGATTCTTTACCAACTGCGCTATCAGGGAAGCTCCAGTAACCCATAAGGCTCTGACAAAAATACCCAACTCTTAGTCCCACCTTGCTCTTGTCCGTCTTAATGTAGCCAAATTCACCCTTGTATATAGTTCTAAGAAGGATGGGTTTTAGAATTTTGAAAGTTATGATTTAAAAAAATTTAACTTAAGTCCCTTCTAAGTTCATCCTTTATCCTGAAAGTTATATCTCAAAGCAGTTGAAACTGGATAAATATCTACTAAGCCCAATATCTTTAATATTCTAGGAGTGTTCTGGGACCTACATGCTGTGATGGTAAATCCTATGGCAAATCAGGATCTTACTTTAAATGGGAGTATACTGATTAAGAAACAGGGACTCTGAATTCAGGCTTCTTGGATTTAATTCTCTCCAAATTCTAGCTTCATGAAGTTTGTCACCTGAAAAATGACTATAGTAAAGATACTCCTTCATAAGGGGGTGTGGTGAGGATTAAATGAATTCAGTCTCGTTTTGTGTTTAGTACAGGATCTTCAGCACAGGAAGCACTGCATAAATATTAGGTTTTGTTAGTTTCACTGGGGATTCAGAAGAGGGGAATAAACAGCTGACATTATCTAGGGTGGAAGTAAAAAAAAAAAAAAAAGAAAAAAGCACACTTGTGAAGAGAAATGAAGTACATCAGGTGCACATATTTTGCCATTTCGCATGGAGTTAATATATCCAGGCAGACTCTCCTGAGTCTTATTCAGAGTCAGGAGTGTGGATATGGTGGGCCAATTAGACATTAAGGCCTTGATGAAATCATATCTGAAGAACTAAACTTTTTTAAAACTCTTGCTCATGAGCTTCTAATCCCTATGTCATCAACTCACCTCATCAAAAATAAGTACATTTTTAAAGTCTTATTTGTGAAAGAGGACTTTCAGTTTTTCCTTACTTTCTGAGTAATCTGCATGAGAAGCCCTGAGTAAACTATTTCTTCCATGGAAATATTTCTTTTATCATGGAAAGGAAATGCTGAGTTATTCCTGCGGATCTGTAGCTCTCTAAAGAAAGAATCCAGTAGCTTTTCCTGAGATACAGGGCTTGCCCAGCAGGAAAAATAAAACTGGTAAGTTTGGAGTTCAGTCTCCTTTGTCGATGGCCAGCCCCTGGCCTTGGGAACTGACTGGCAGCAGTTTGCAAATGTATGTGCTTGAAGGGAAGCCTGCAGCGCCCTTTGTTCTTGAACCACAGGAGGCCTGGTAGGGAAGCCAGAGTGTGCCAGCCCTGCCTACCTTAGTTTCCAAGCAGGAACAGGACGGGTAACTTTTCAGACAATACCCAACGTGAGCATTCAGTGTTTAACCTATTCTTCTTCTGGACCCAAGTAATAACTAGTTTTACACACTTACCCACAAACCTACCGCCACGTAGAAACACAGATGTATGACCAGGTTTGAAGCTTTAGTTTCTGCACAGTCTGAATAAGTTTCTAGTCCTTTTTTGTGTCACCTCCCACCTAGCCTACTCTTAACAATCAATATTTATCCTCTCAACTGGCTTTCTAAAATAAAAAAAAGTAATAAAATCAAAGCTAGTATTTTTACTCACCTTAATGACTAGAAATTATAGACATTTCCTGCCAAATTGCTTAATCTGTGTGTTTCCCTCTGTCTAAGAGCTTAGGAGGATACCTGTGGGAGAGATAAAGCTATCTTCCATCAGTGGATTCAGTTTCATGATCTTTTTCAACAGAAATGATCCCAGAAGAGTCATTTTTAGGTTCCTTCTAATTCTAGTCTGTTTTCAGCTCAGTTGCGAGTGAAACTCTTTTCTTTTCCAACCCTTACTGAATTAGACATTATAAGAGTTCATCAAACCCAATTAGAAAGACTATTTTCTAATTCTGAGCATGTAGAAATGAAGTACTTTCCCATCTGGGAAAATGTTTAGGTTTGGCCATGTAATTTACTCAGGTCGATGAAATCTGAATGGAAGTAATGAGTGTAGAAAGTGTTGGGAAGAAAATTTTTCTTCTATCATGTTAAGTTCAAGGGTTGGGGGACTGCAAATTAACTGGCAATAGACCAATTAACAAAAGTTCAGTGTCTCTCCTTGAAGCAGGGGGCAGGTTTGTTTGCTGTCCAGTATAATAATCTCCCTTTCTGTGGGGCAAAGATTGGGCAGGTATACTTATTTGATGTCATTCAGTTGCTAAGTCATGTCTGACTCTTTGTGACCCCCTGGACTATAGCATGCTAGGCTTCCCTGTGCTTTACCATCTCCCGAAGTTTGCTCAAACTCATGTCTGTTGAGTCAGTGATGCCATCCAACCATTTCATCCTCTGTTGTCCCCTTCTCCTCCTGCCTTCAACCTTTCCCAGCATCAGGTTCTTTTCCAATGGGTCAGCTCTCCACATCAGATGGCCAAAGTATTGGAGCTTCAGCTTCAGCCTCAGTTCTTCCAGTGAACACTCAGAGTTGATTCCCTTTAGGATTGGCTGGTTTGATCTTTATGGGGTCCAAGGGACCTCTCAAGAGTCTGTTTCAACATCACAGTTTGGAAGCAAAAATTCTTTGGCACTAAGCCTTCCTTATGGTCCAACTCTCACATCCATACAAGACTACTGGAAAAAACCACCAGATACAAACACACACACAGAACACACCAGATACAAAAATCTATCATAAATTCCCTGTAAAACTTTGTATTAACCATGAATAAATTAATAGTGGGTTGATAGTGTAAAAATTTATTTCATGATTCTTGATTGCAGGTTTTTTCAACTGGTTCTTCTTGTATTTTAAGACTACTACTGCTTTATCTTGAGCTAGTAGTTTAAGAGTCAGCATTTTCTTATTTATTTTTAAGATTTAAGGAACTCCGTGATCAGAAACATTGTTTTCTTCATTTTGCAACCTAACTTCCTCTTTGGGTCTCAAATGGCATAGTCTATTTTAACTCTGGTTTCCTTCCCTTTCTGCATTCATATAGTGTTTGACTTTGCAAGACTTTCTACCCAATAAATGTTGTTATCTGTAATCAACTACTGCAGTTATTTTGTATCAGATTTAGAACTATCTGCATTATTGAGCCTCTAAAACAGGTCTAGCATTGAAGGAGGAAAGGAAAAGGCCCAGCTGACTCCATCTTGAAAAAGAAGGAAACTCCATTTTACATTCCCAGTAAACTTTGGACTATGTGCCTGGTAGCCATGGAGATCACATACCTATGGCCAAACAGACTTTCTGGACTGATAGACACCAGATTCCATACCAAGATTTCCCTTCGCCAGAAAGAATGTAATAACCCCCTTTGTAGTTAATCGCCTTTGTGATCTTCATGGCACTCACTGGTGTAGGTTACAGTGTATAACCAGCTGACCCCTCTGATTATGAATCATAGCTGTAACCTGATTGTATCTCCCTTTAACACTTTCCAGGCTAGGTTTAAGGAATCTGGGGAAGTGGGCTTGAGCAGTACACTTCAGGTATATAAAGTTTTCACCAAAGTCAGTCAGGTCCCTGGCTAAAGAGGAAACTCTGCCTCAGACCTGCCGGTTTAATAAACTGCACTCCACTATCCACGCTGTCCTTCTGAGTGAGTGTTTGTTTCCTGGAGAGTTTGGCTATAACTGCATGAAAATACTAATGGTTTGTTATTCAGTGGCTCAGTTATGTCTGACTCTCTGTGACCCAATGGACTGCAGCACTCCAGGCTTTCCTGTCCTTTACGATCTCCCAAAGTTTGCTCAAACTCATGTTCGTTGAGTCAATGATGCCATCCAGCCACCTCATTCTCCGTCATCCCCTTCTCCTCCTGCCTTCATGCCATCCAGCCACCTCATGCTCTGTCATCCCCTTCTCTTCCTGCCTTCAATCTTTCCCAACATCACGGTCTTTTCCACTGAGTCTGTTCTTTGCATCAGGTGGCCAAAGTACTGGAGCTTCAGCTTCAACATTAGTCCTTCCAATGAATGTTCAGGGTTGATTTCCTTTAGGATTGATTGGTTTGATATTCTTGCTGTCCAAGGGACTCTCAAGAGTCTTCTCCAGTACCACCATTCGAAGACATCAGTTCTTTGGTGCTCAGCCTTTTTTATTGTCTAGCTCTCACATCTGTACATGGCTACCAGAAAAACCATAGTTTTGACTATATGGACATTTGCAGGCAAAATAATGTCTCTGGTTTTTAATATACTGTCTAGGTGTTTCACTGCTTTTCTTCCAAGGAGCAGTTATCTTTTAATTTCATGGCTATAGTCACTGTCTACAGTGATTTTGGAGCCCAAGAAAATAAAGTCTGTCACTGTTTCCATTGTTTACCCATCTCTTTGTCATGAAGTGATGGGGCAGGATGCCATGGTCTTTGTTTTTTGAATGTTGAGTTTTAAGCCAGCTTTTTCACTATATATCTTACATATATCTTACAAAATATTTGGCACATTATATATTATGTATATTTTTATTTACAAAAATATTTGGCTATATATGTACAACATATGTGCGCATGCTAAGTCACTTCAGTTGTATTCTGACCCTTTGTGACCCCTTGCACTGTAGCCCAGGCTCCTCTGTCCATGGGATTCTCCAGGTGAGAATACTGGGGTGGATTGCCATGCCCTCCTCCAGGGGATCTTCCCGACCCAGGGATGAAACCTGAGCTTTTTATGTCTCCTATATTTTACCACTAGTGCCACCTGGGAAGCTATGTACATATATAATGTAAAATATATAATGTGCCAAGTATTTTGTAAGCAAAATCTTATTTAATAATGTTAAATTGTACTTAAGACACCCAGTTCTTAGGATTCAAATAGCTGTAAATGCTGCTTAATTGTCAGACCCCTAAATTATGAGTGTTACAAGTTTTGTGTTCATTAGGTCTAAAGTCATATATAGATATTGCTACTCTAATATTTCCCCCAAGACAAAGTGTAGCAACTGGACTGAATAGTGAAATTTAATTTTGCTGGCTCATGGAGTAAGGATTCAGGTGTTAAATATCTGAATTTATATTTGTAGAAAAATAAACCCACAGGAAATTACATTTCTCAATCATTCATAACGCCCCAAATCATTTAAATCATTTTTACCTTGTAAGAAAAAGGAGTATATCTGTGGTTTAAAAATAATATATTGTCTATCAATCAATGTCAATGTCAATATGCAAAAATGACATGATATGTAGACATCTTTCCCACAGTGTCTATAGCTCATTTTAGAACCTAGACTGTGGGTTTATGCTCTAATGCCCTGTAGTACTACTGGGTTCTGTTTTATTATTTGCAAGTTTTGACATGCTTTGAAAATCATCTAGTTTCATTTCCTCATTTTAGAGATGATAAAAGGAAGGCCCAGAAGAGATAAAATTAACTCAATCAAGCCATTGAAGAATAGGAAAGAAGAGTGTAAAATCACACTGCTAGAAAAGATTTTCCTTCATAATTAATTTGAAAATTCCATGTCTAATCTGGAACGAAATATATCCTGTAAAAGAAAATTCCTTGAATACCATGGATAATGCATTCTAATATCTAACAACGTCTCTAGTCAGAAGTGTCATTCTTGAGTGTAATAACCTCTTTTCATGCAAATTAAGCTTATTTCCACTTGTTAGATGCTTAATAGAGATGGATGATAGTCACTTTAATAATTACAATCACACTCGGGCATTAAATATTTTTCAGTATTAACTGATTCTCCATTATTTTCTTTGCATTTCCTAAAGAATCCAACACGCTTGATTTTTTTTTCTTTTTAAAATTCATTTATTTATTTTTTATTTTTTTTATTTTAGTTTTTTATTTTTTAAATTTTAAAATCTTTAATTCTTACATGCATTCCCAAACATGAACCCCCCTCCCACCTCCCTCCCCATAACATCTTTCTGGGTCATCCCCATGCACCAGCCCCAAGCATGCTGCATCCTGCGTCAGACATAGACTGGCGATTCAATTCACATGATAGTATACATGTTAGAATGTCATTCTCCCAAATCATCCCACCCTCTCCCTCTCCCTCTGAGTCCAAAAGTCCGTTATACACATCTGTGTCTCTTTCCCTGTCTTGCATACAGGGTCGTCATTGCCATCTTCCTAAATTCCATATATATGTGTTAGTATACTGTATTGGTGTTTTTCTTTCTGGCTTACTTCACTCTGTATAATCGGCTCCAGTTTCATCCATCTCATCAGAACTGATTCAAATGAATTCTTTTTAACTGCTGAGTAATACTCCATTGTGTATATGTGCCACAGCTTTCTTATCCATTCATCTGCTGATGGACATCTAGGTTGTTTCCATGTCCTGGCTATTATAAACAGTGCTGCGATGAACATTGGGGTACATGTGTCTCTTTCAATTCTGGTTTCCTCGGTGTGTATGCCCAGCAGTGGGATTGCTGGGTCATAAGGTAGTTCTATTTGCAATTTTTTAAGGAATCTCCACACTGTTCTCCAGAGTGGCTGTACTAGTTTGCATTCCCACCAACAGTGTAGGAGGGTTCCCTTTTCTCCACACCCCCTCCAGCATTTATTGCTTGCAGATTTTTGGATCGCAGCCATTCTGACTGGTGTGAAGTGGCACCTCATTGTGGTTTTGATTTGCATTTCTCTAATAATGAGTGATGTTGAGCATCTTTTCATGTGTTTGTTAGCCATCCGTATGTCTTCTTTGGAGAAATGTCTATTTAGTTCTTTGGCCCATTTTTTGATTGGGTCATTTATTTTTCTGGAGTTGAGCTGCATAAGTTGCTTGTATATTTTTGAGATGAGTTGTTTGTCAGTTGCTTCATTTGCTATTATTTTCTCCCATTCAGAAGGCTGTCTTTTCACCTTGCTTATATTTTCCTTTGTTGTGCAGAAGCTTTTAATTTTAATTAGATCCCATTTGTTTATTTTTGCTTTTATTTCCAGAATTCTGGGAGGTGGATCATAGAGGATCCTGCTGTGATTTATGTCTGAGAGTGTTTTGCCTATGTTCTCCTCTAGGAGTTTTATAGTTTCTGATCTTACATTTAGATCTTTAATCCATTTTGAGTTTATTTTTGTGTACGGTGTTAGAAAGTGATCTAGTTTCATTCTTTTACAAGTGGTTGACCAGTTTTCCCAGCACCACTTGTTAAAGAGGTTGTCTTTACTCCATTGTATATTCTTGCCTCCTTTGTCAAAGATAAGGTGTCCATATGTGTGTGGATTATTTTTAAATGAAGGATAATTGTTTTACAATATTTTGTTGGTTTCTGCCATTCATCAACATGAATCAGCTATAGACACATATCCCCTCCCCCTTAACTCCCCTTCCCACCTCCCACCGCTTCCCACCTCTCTAGGTTGTTGCAGAGCCCAAGTCTGATTTCCCTGAGTCATACAGCAAATTCCCTTTGGCTCTTTATTTTACATATGGTAATGTATATGTTTCCATGCTATTCTCTCCATTCATCCCACCTTCTCCTTCCTCCCCACCTCTTGTGTTCATAAACCTTTTCTCTATGTCTGTGTCTCAGTTGCTGCCCTGCAAATAGATTAAACAGTACCATCTTTCTAGATTCCATGTACATGCGTTAATATATATTTGTTTTTCTCTTTCTGAATTACTTCATGCTGTATAATAAATAGGCTCTAGGTTCATCCACTTCATTAGAACTGATTCAAATGTGTTCCTGTTTATGGCTGAGTAATATTCCATTGTATATACGTACCAAAGTTCTAGATCCATTCATCTGTAGATGGACAGCTAGGTTCCTTCCATGTCCTAGCTATTGTAAATAGTGCTTCAGTGAACATTGGGGTACATATGTCTTTTTCAATTTTGGTTTCCTCAGGGGAAATGCCTAATAGAGGAGTTGTTGGGTCGTATGGTAATGTTATTCCTAGTTTTTTAAGAAATTCATACTGTCTTCTATAGTGGGTGTATCCATTTGCATTCCCAAACAACAGTGTAAGAGGGTTCCCTTTTCTCCAAACTCTCTCCACCATTTATTGTTTGTGGATTTTTTGATGATGGCTATTCTGACAGGTGCAAGGTAGTTTTGATTTGCATTTCTCTAATAACTGATTCCAGTGGTCATGTATGGATGTGAGAGTTGGACTGTGAAGAAAGCTGAGCGCTGAAGAATTGATGCTTTTGAACTGTGGTGTTGGAGAAGACTCTTGAGAGATCCAACAAGTTCATTCTAAAGGAGATCAATCCTCGGTGTTCTTTGGAAGGACTGATGCTAAAGCTGAAACTCCAGTACTTTGGCCACCTCATGGGAAGAGTTGACTCATTGGAAAAGACCCTGATGCTGGGAGGGATTGGGGGCAGGAGGAGAAGGGGATGACAGAGGATGAGATGGCTGGATGGCATCATTGACTCAATGGACGTGAGTCTGAGTGAACTCCAGGAGTTGGTGATGGACAAGGAGGCCTGGCATGCTGTGATTCATGGGGTCACAAAGAGTTGGACATGACTGAGCGGCTGAACTGAACTGAATAACTGATTTGCATTTCTCATTGTAGTTTTGATTTGCATTTCTCTAATAATGAGCATCCTTTTATGTGTTTAGTAGCCATCTGTATGTCTTCTTTGGAGATATGTCTGTTTAGGGGTTTTGCCCCCTTTTGGATTGAGTTGTTTTTCTGGTATAGAGTTGTATGGGTTGCTTATATATTTTGGAAATTAATCCTTTGTCAGTTGTTTCCTTTGCTATTATTTTTTCCCATGCTGAGGGTTGTCTTTTCACCTTGTTTATAGATTGCTTTGCTGTGCAAATTCTTTTCAGTTTAATTAGGTCCCATTTGTTTATTTTTATTTCCATTACTCTAGGAGGGGTGTCATAGAAGATCTTGCTGTGATTTATGTCATACAGTATTCTGCCTATGTTTTCTTCTAAGAGTTACTACATGTTAATTTTGTATCCTGTGACTTAACTAAATTCACTGATTAGCTCTAGTAATTTTGTGATAGTATCTTTAGGGTTTTCTATGTATAGTATCAAGCAGTGAGAGTTTTACTTCTTTTCCAATCGGGATTCCTTTTATTCTTTTCCTTCTTTGATTGCCATAACTAGGACTTCCAAAACTTTGTTGAATAATAGTGGTGACAGTGGGCACCATTTCTTGCTCCTGATCTTAGAGGGAATGCTTCCAGGTTTTCACCAGTGAGAATAATGTTTGCTGTGGATTTGTTATATATATGACCTTTATTATGTTGAGGTAGGTTCCTTCTATGTCCAGGTTTTGAAGTATTTTTGTCATAAATGGGAGCTGAATTTTGTTGAAAGCTTTTTCTGCATCTATTGTGGTTATCATATGGTTTCTATCTTTGTTTGTTGATACAGTGTATAACATTGATTGCTTTGTATATATTGAAGAATCTTTGCATCCCTGGGATAAACCTGACTTGATCATGAAACACCTTTTTTTTTGAACCTCAGTCTTTGCTTCCCTTTCTTAGTTGCTGACCAGAAATGTGCACATCACGATAGCAGCTTTATCTGGGGTTTACTAGTTTCACGGTCAAGGGCAGAACGTCAAAGGTGGCAGAGCTCTATCATGAACACTTAAAAATTCTGTTTGGAATTGGCATATGTCCTGTAAGGTCTTATTGGCTGAAGTGAGTATCTTGGTCAAGCTCAAAGTCATTGGGATAGGGAAGTATACTGTGCCCATCAGGGAGCGTGGCAAGGGGAGGGAGGAAATAAACAGTTATGAACAAGTAATGGCCTCTACCATGTGCAGTAACCCACCTACAGTGGTATTCCTCCTAAATTCAGTCTCACACAACTTATCTCACAAACAGGATCACTACAAGTCCTCAGGAGCCCTGGGATTATTAAGAGCTGAGGTGAGGGAAGAATTAGTGAACTTCTCAGAAAAATGAGTCTTGAATATATTAAATTCTCTAGACGTGGGGAAGAAAGGAAGCGCATACCTACTCTGAGAATTCCGGAGAATAAAACAGCTGGAAATCCTTCTGAATGACTAGTTTCCTATTTCTCTAATATAGAAGCTCTTCCAGAGAATGTCTCAACTGCAGGGCAATGATTTGTTTTATGGTCCCCTCTGCCCTGTTGCTGTACAACTGCAAACTTCTTGAAGGCAGGCATCATGTCTCTTTGGTCTGTGATTACCCAGCTCCCAACACAGTGCCTTGAACACAGTAGGCACTCAAAATGCTTGAGGGGCATGTCAGTTCAGTTCAGTCACTCAATCATGTCTGACTCTTTGCGACTCCATGAACTGCAGCATGCCAGGCCTCCCTGTCCATCACCAACTCCTGCAGTTTACCCAAACTCATGTCCATTGAGTCGGTGATGCCATCCAATCATCTCATCCTCTGTGGTCCCGTTCTCCTCCTGCCCTCAATCTTTCCCAGCATATGCTTGTGCTGAAAAAGGTCTGATTTAGCTATTCGAGTCCTTTTGGTCCTTCTGCTGAGTGGAGACTGATGCACTATTAAGTAGCACACTGTCATTTTCTAATTCCCAACTCATGCCTGGAAAATCCCATGGACGGAGGAGCCTGGTGGGCTGCAGTCCATGGGGTCGCCAAGAGTCAGAAACGACTGAGTGAGTTCACTTTCACTTTTCACTTTCATGCGTTGGAGGAGGAAATGGCAACCCACTCCGGTGTTCTTGCCTGGAGAATCCCAGGGATGGGGGAGCCTGGTGGGCTGCTGTCTATGGGGTCGCACAGAGTCGGACATGACTGAAGTGACTTAGCAGCAGCAGCAGCAACTCATGCATGTTCTGGAGACATTACTTCTCTTGTGTGTGCATGCTCACTTGTGTCCAACTCTTTGCAACTCTATGGACTGTTGCCTGCCCAGCTCCTCTGTCTTAGGAATTTTCCAGGCAAGAATACTTGAATGGGTTGCCATTTCTTATTCTATGGGATCTACCTGACCCAGGGATCGAACATCTCTTGCGTCTCCTGCATTGACAGGTAGATTCTTTACTACTGAGCCACCTGGGAAGCCAAGTCTTCCCAGATTTGACTTTTGTTGATCCCTTTGCTAGGAAGCCGTCCCTCTTTGCCTCTTCTAGAAAAATCCTACTTGTATTTCAAGGCTCTATAAGGTCACTCATTCTGTCTCTAACTCTTTGTAATAGCCAAAGGAATAAAATGAGTGGATGAGTGGGGAAAAAATTTAGCTTACTCAACAGTTCAGATTTAGTTTATAGCAATTTGAAGCTTCCCTCATCTATAAGAGTTGGAACTTTGAGTTGTTTTGATTTGATATTTTTGATTAATCAGATTTATTTGTTCTTTTCTTTCCATATTTTAACTTGGAATCAGTCATTCTTTAGTCACTTTTTTCAATGTTATATTGAGGATTTAATAATATATTAAATCCTTTGTGGATATTCTTTCTTTATCCCCCATATGTAAACTGTTTGTCTAACAAGTTTATAAGCCCAGTGTTGCCCAAGGCTTTAGTCTTATTTTTGTGCACATTTAGGTTTCTGCCTTTTGAAAACTCAAAACCATGGGATGATCTGAGAGAATAGCATTGAAACATGTATATTATCATATATGAAACAGATCACCAGTCCAGATTTGAGGCATGAGACAGGGTGCTCAGGGCTGGTGCACTGGGATGACCCAGAAGGATGGGATGGGGAGGGAGCTAGGAGGGGGGTTCAGGATGGGGAACACATGTACACCCGTGGCTGATTCATGTCAGTGTATGCCAAAAACAGCAACAATATTGTAAAGTAATTAACCTCTAATTAAAATAAATACATTAAAAAAAAAGAAAATTCAAAACCCAAAATGGACCTCATTCTCTCTGACAAGTCCTAATAGAATAGATATGCCTGTAACAGTATGAATTTCAAGGATATACAGAATGAATTAAAAAAAATGTACCAATGGATTATTATTATGGAGAATCACTGCAGATGGTGACTGCAGCCATGAAATAAAAAGACACTTGCTCCTTGGAAGAAAAGCTATGACCAACCTAGACAACATAATAAAAAGCAGAGACATTACTTTGCCAACAAAGGTCTGTCTAGTCAAAGCTATGGTTTTTCCAGTATGGATGTGAGAGTTGGACTGTAAAGAAAGCTGAACGCCGAAGAAATGATGCTTTTGAACTGTGGTGTTGGAGAAGACTCTTGAGAGTCCCTTGGACTGCAAGGAGATACAACCAGTCCATCCTAAAGGAAATCAGTCCAGAATATGCATTGGAAGGACTGATGCTGAAGCTGAAGCTCCATTACTTTGGCTACCTATCATTTGAAAAGACCCTGATGCTCAGAAAGATTGAAGGCAGGAGGAGAAGGGGACGACAGAGGATGAGATGGTTTGATGGCATCACTGACTCAACAGACATGAGTTTGAGTAAGCTCTGGGAATTGGTAATGGATAGGGAAGCCTAGTGTGCTGCAGTCCATAGGGCCACAAAGAGTCAGATGTGACTGAGCAACTGAACTGAACTGAGGAGAAAAATGGAATTGTATCTTTCAAGATGATAGAGAAGAAATTAGCGTCTGACTTATAGCTTATCACAGAGGCCTAATGACCTGGCCTAACACCAATAAAAAGTGAGCTTTCTGAGAAAGCTTAGTTCTAGTAGAGACGTCCAATGCCTGGACTCAGGAACCAACTGCCTTGGTCTGAATCCATCTCCATTGCGTGACATGAGTGACTGATGCTCCCTGTGCCTCAGTTTCCTCATCTATAAGATTAGGGGTAATAATTGTTCACATTACAGGGCTGTTATGTGTAATAAATAAATTAATATACATGAAACACTTAGAACAGCACCGTGCAAGTGCTAAAAAGTGTTATTATTTCTACTTTGGAATTTTTTTCACTTTTTTTCCCACTCTTTTTTAAGTTGGAGGAAAAAAAATCCTTGTTCTCACATTTCTGGGTTTGGAGTGGTGAAAATCAGTTAACAGTATGAGGCTTTGAATTTCTAATTAGATGCAGCTAACCACCACAAATTCCATCCTAGTCTCTCGCCCCTCTCCTACCCACAACCATTGGAGGATGCTGCCCTCTGGTGGTCACTCATTACTGCTCTCTCACTCAGACTCATGCCAGAATTTTGTCTCCATTTTCTTGTAACTCGGGCATCCCTGGTGGCTCAGAGGGTAAAGAATCCACCTGCAATGTGGGAGACCTGAGTTAGATATCTGGGTTGGGAAGATCCCCTGCAGAAGGAAATGGCTACCCACTCCAGTATTCTTGCCTGGAGAATTCCATGGACAAAGGAGCCTGGCAAGCTACAGTCCGTGGTATCGTAAATAGTCTGACACTACTGAGCGACTTTCACTTTCTTGTAACTTAAAGATGTATTTATCAGAAGCTAAAGTATTTCCCTCTGGGCATTACTTGAAACATAACTGCTTAATCATAGAAACACATGTAGATTTCAAAAACTGGACTGATAATTAATATAATTTGTATTTAAATGGCTATGCACTTAGAGGATAATGTATGAGATTATAACATGTATTGTCTAAGTCCTTTTATTGACTTGTTTGAAAATAAGATAAATATTTATATAGTAGCCAACTACTTGAGGAATCAAGTAGATATCTCTTTGATATCTAAGGGTCTTTTTAGAAAAAAGTATGAATGCTAGTATAGGTATCGTATTTCATATTAAAGTTTAACTTTTTATACTAAAATTTTTATTATTATGGCAAAGTGTTTTCTAGAATTGAGGAACCAAAGCCATTAGAAATTATGCAAGTATATGAAGTCTATTAGTATTGTAGGTTTTATATTTTTCATCGTCAAAGCATCTTTAGTTAATGCTCCAGCTTCCTAAACCCTATGTCTTCAGGAATCTCATAAACAGATATTTATTTTCCAGTGAAATTATGAAAAAATGACTCTTTGCTCTTTTGAAAGCATATAATTCTGGGATGCAGTTTGAGGAAGTTAGCTCACCTCTGCTGAGTGAACTATTATGTAATTCCCAGCACCAAAAAAAGAACATCAGGAGATCAGTGACTATTTATTTACACATTTGTTATCGTTTCTACTTGAGAATAAAGAACGAGTTTGAACTCTAAAAGCTGAGCCCGCAGGAAGCCCCATCAGTCTCTCCACACTTCTGCTGTCATTTCTATTGTAGGGAAAACATTATTCAAACCACAGGCTCCAAACTCCCAGGTAACTGAAGCCAGCAGGAAGCTCTGTTTGATATCAAGTATGTTCTTTATCAACCTTTTTGTTGTGATGGGAAGAAATGAACTAACTTTACTTTTATCTTGCCCTGTTTTAACATAACCCAGTAGGTGAATGCTTTATTGGTGCTCTTTGGCCAAACTCTTTGATATACACTGACTTTGCGGTCATAAATTTTCCATACAAAACAATTAATGGTTTTTCATCAGTCCATTCCAACCAGAAAGTATTACAGGATCGTAGCCTTTTGGTTTTTTTTTTTTTTAATTAAAAGTGTATTTAAAATTTTGCTTGTAAGAATTGCGACATTGAAAATACAGCTTGATTTTTCTTATTATATTCTGGGAGACAGCAGCCCCTCTGCCATCAACAGAGACTCAAACATAACAATACAGTCTTGAACTTTGGGGTCAACGTTACAGACTCTACTGAACACACAGTCTCAATGCTTTTTATTTTTTGTATTCAAAAGACTTATGTAAGATAAGGAAATGAAGAATCTTTATTTTTTTTTCCTTCAAGAGTAGTTGATTTTCAATAAGCAAGCTAGTGGTGCTTACACTGTGGAGTTCATTAAACGAGCACACATCTAATGCTCGTTTGGTCTTGACACGCCACTAAACCATAACTGAAATCTATTCTTGTTCTCTGTACAATATTATTTGCATAACCTTGT
Organism: Ovis canadensis; assembly: GCF_042477335.2. NCBI lineage: Eukaryota > Metazoa > Chordata > Mammalia > Artiodactyla > Bovidae > Ovis > Ovis canadensis. Next base: position 73,316,177 of record NC_091252.1, read on the forward strand.
TTGGGTTCAGTATCTGTGCTCTACAGGGAAGAAACAAAGTTGAATAAAATATACAAGCTTTAAACAAAACATTTAAATCGTAAACATCTAAGATTTAGCAGGTTCTTAACTTCATGTCTTTATCTTTCTTGCATTGTTTTCTGTGACGCTTCATCTATTTTGGATGCTAGGTTTGTTATAAATCCCCAGAATCTAAGGCAAGGAATTCTGAATTTCCTAACAGAAACAAGAAAAATAGCAAGAAAATTTGACTGTTTTATTTTAGTCCAACATTGAAGATTTTATAGTATCATTTGCAATTTACAACTTACCAATTACTCAAATACCAGTTATTTCAGAGCTGTCTTCATTCCAGTATTAGAGATATTACATGTATTTAAAAGCTTAATATCCTCCCCCAGAACCATTGTAATCTTCTCACAATTCCGAATTTGTGTAGTGAGCAAACTTCCACCAAGTGTTATTGCTAGAATATAAAAAGAGTATTATAAAAGATGCCATTACAGAGAAATAAGGTAATTATTCTATTGGAGTTTTCATTTTAAGTCAGAATGTCTCAACCTTGGTACTACTGGCACTTGGGGCTGGATGATTCTTTGTTGTAGATGGCAGTCTTGTGCATTGTAGGATGTTTTGCAGCCTTGGCCTCTGCCTCCAGGTGACAGTAATGCCTCTTCCTCCATTGTTACAACCAAAAATGTGTCTAGACGTTGCCAGATGCCTGCTATGTTCCCCAGCCCTGTCAGAACCATTGTCTTAAACCAATACACTGTGTACCCATGTTTTTCTTCCAACACCTCCAGTCAGGAGTTTGCCATGTCCCATGGCTTCCAAGAAGAGAGCTGGATACATGGTCACAAGTATATTTTTCTGCCTCTTTCTATTCCTCACCTCCATCTGTAACATATCTCCTCATAAATGCACATGTGTTGTAGCTCACTTTGCATCTTATTATGGTGGCCATCAGGGGAGGGGCATAAACAAATGGGGCCCTTCAGAGAGGCTGGTTGAAATGCCAGCAGGCCTGTGTTTATTTTCTGACTACCTTCCCTAAGCCTATGCTTTAGAACTGTGGTGCTGGAGAAGACTCTTGAGAGTCCCTTGGACAGCAAGATCAAACCAGTCGATCCTAAAGGAAATTAGTCCTGAATATTCACTGGGAGGGCTGATGCTTCCGATGAAGTGAAGCTCCAATACTTTGGCCATTGATGCCAAGAACTGACTTGCTGGAAAAGACCCCAGTGCTGGGAAAGGTTGAGGGCAGGAGGAGAAGGGGGCAGCAGAGGACGAGACGGTTGGATGGCATCACTGACTCAAAGGATGTGTTTGAGTTTGAGCAAACTTCAGGAGATAGTGAAGGACAGGGAAGCCTGGCATGCTGCAGTCCATGGGATCACAAAGAGTCAGGTGACTTAGCGACTGAACAACAACAATGAAGCCTGTGTTAGTTCAGCCTTGAAAAGATGATCACACTTGTACTACATGGAAAGGAAAATACTTTCTTTGTGGCAGCTGTGAGTTAGGTGATGGATTTAGACCTTTTCACTCTATTTGCCCAACACTGAGGTTCCCATTTTACAGATAAAGAAACTGGGTCTCCGAGAAAATAACTTTGCAAAGGCACACTGGTGTTAAGTAGGGAAGTCAAGTCTTTGAGCTTTCAAGTTGCCAACACATTTCATACAGTTCCTGAAACAAAGCAAGTTTTTCAAACATTATTTATCCACTTGTCTTAGGGAGGGCCAAAGAGTAGTCTGTTGAAATTTTATTCCATCAAAAGACAAATGGAGCAAAGTGTTAACCTTATCATTAATAACTCAAAATACTCTGGTACATTTAGAATTATTTTCAGAGTCCTATGCCTTCTTATCTTCTTGGTAAGGTTCATACTATTCAATTAGTTGGAAAGCTTTATGCTGGTGGGAGTTTGTTAAGCATTTTTACTACAATGTATGCTTGTTTCTGTGGCTCCTGCCTGCTCTTTCTCCTCCTGGTTGCTTTTACGTTTGTGTTCTGTTTTTAATCACTAGCAGCATGAAGCTGACAGAGGCAAAAGTAGGTCTGTCAGAGAATCCTTGAGCTGTTGCAAGGACAACTTTGACACAACTGTTTTTAAAGGAAACAGGTATAAGTAGCTATAAGAGTTGAAAAAAAAATTGTTTTCAGATTAAAAAAATAAGCACTGGGGAAAGGAACTTGGAGTGGAAGAGTGAGATAAAATTTAAAAAAAATTAAAGATGGCTGCTTTTTCAGGGAAGTTTGTATTTCCATCATTTCTACTGGAATACGATGTGAAAACGTCTTGGTATTGGAGTCCAGAGCAGAGGGAGAAGCAGAATTCCATGTTGAAACAATGCCTTGCTAGACACGTCCTCACCTTCTTACTGGGTTTCTTACTGAGCATCATCTCAGTCCTATGAGTTTGTGGCCAGAGGAAGAGGTGGCAGCAAATGACAGAACCCACTGGAAGGATGGTGCCCTGATCGGAAGGACGGGATAGCCACGTTTCCTTCTGAGGGTTTCCTTCTGCCCACCCACTTTGTCTCTTTGTATTTCTTCAGCCCTTTAGAAGCACAACTTTTATTTCTAGACTTACGTTATCCCAGAGCTGAAAGGCTTCAGTATTTACTGAGGATGTGTGGCTAAGTCGCTTCAGTCATGTCGTACTCTTTGGGACCCCATGGAATGTAGCCCACCAGGCTCCTCTGTCCATGGGATTCTTCAGGCAAGCCTACTGTAGTAGGTTGCCATTCCCTTCTCCAGGGTATCTTCCCAACCCAGGAATCGAGCCCAGGTCTCCTGCATTGTAGGCAGATTCTTTACTGTCTGAGCTACACGAGAAGTCAAAGGGCTTCTGAAAATACTTCTCCAGGTTTTGGTTATAGACATAGAAATGAAAATTCTAAAAGTAGCTTTTAGAAATAGTTGATGTTTTTCATTTTGAAAACGTTGCCTGGAATTTATCCAATTCTTGTGATATTGCTTCTGTGTGGCAACATTTGAAATCACATATTCATTATAGAGAAAGAAAGTCTTAGGCACAAAAAAGGTAAATATCACCACCAACTGGAAGCTGCGTCAGATCATGAATTCCTGAGTGATTTTCTAAATATTAGGTTTAAATGGCGTTTGTGAACATTTTTAATTGATGAAAAACAATTATGCTGTCAGTTTACACTGGTAACCATGGAGACAAAATTTAATAAGATGGAGAATATACCAAATGAGAGGAAAATGTGTGAAAAATTAAAATGACAAACTGAGTTGGAGGTTTTTATAAAAACCATTTATGTATACAATGATGGAGCAAATGAAATATGGACTCAACTTGCCAGAAAAGAATTTCAAATTTTTATAGAAAACCACTTCATAAATATAAAATCACACTTTCATATTTATATGTGCCGTTTTTCTATAAATTTTAATATTTATTGTCTGTTTTCAGCTATCATTTATTTTATTTACATTTAAATTTTAGTGGTTTTGAATGTAGAAGATTTGTCTGATTTCAAAAGTTTTGAGTGAATTTCCTTAATTTCAAGTTAAACTTCTCACCATCTATGATGTTTCTGGCAAAATGTAAAAGACAGATATGCTTTTCAATAAAGTAAGAATTCCTATAATCTGTCACAATATGAAGCAAATCAGTGTTTGTAATATTTCTGATTTTACATCTGTGATTCTGAAATCCTTCCTGTTTAGACATAAAATGAGAAAATGTATTTGCACTCACAGCAGAAGCCATTTATGTACCTATAAAGATGTTGCTGACATCAAAATGCAGTGTGTATGTGTCCATGTGTGTGCCTGTTTGCGAGGGTGTCTTGCTCTGTGTCTTCCCTCTAATACTACCCCAAGCATATCAGGGAATTTTGAGAGACTGCTGGAGCGAGATGTTGGGAGCATTCTGTGGTGATGGTCAGCACACTCTGATAAGCTGATTCACAGCTTGACGGGCAGGCTGTTGGCACCTACAGTGAGTGGCTCTGGCCGCAGCTCCGAGGCATGAGATGTGGGTCCTTCCAAAAGCAAACAACCTTCGACCCACAGGCTTCATCTGGGCCCATCAGGTCAACAGTTGTTTCCCAGAACATCGACAATTGTCTTTCTCCTTGTGTCAGGAGCCTCTTGAAACATTATACGAGGATAATTAAGTGGTGAATAAGGGTCAATGTGGACAAATAAATCAAACTGATAGTTTGAACACAGACTGATTGAGCAAAAACAAGGAATTCTGCCATGCCTGTTACCACAGTGCTTGATGTGAACTGACTTCGTCACCATTACATCCCAAGGCAGCAAGTGGGAGACAAAAGCTGAGCAAAGAGACATGGGATTTAATTGTTCAGCTTTATTTTTGAAATAAAGACATGCCGTGCATCCATTTACTTGACTTTAAGGGAGCACAAAACCAAACCCATTCTTAAGCATGCTAATTGAGTTAGAAGAGGCTTTCCTCTCGTATAACAGAGATGCAAAAAATGCCAGTGAGATTATCAGACTTTTAGAAGTTCAGAGTTAAAAAGTATGATGACCCATTAAATCTCTGCGTCTGTTGAGACAGATTAAATCTATCTATACATGTAATAATCTTGTTAATATTTCAAAACATATATTACAAATCTACAAGTGGTAAATGTTTATACAGTAGGAAACCATTGATTTCAAATATATTGACTTAGGGAGGAGGTTTTGTTAGCAGAAGGGCAGCTTAGAAATCTGGAGAAGAATAGGAGAAAGGAAGAGAAAGACAGAAAAGCCTTAAAAAGGCTGCTGTGTGTCCACAGGGTTGTACTAAGTGGCAACATCATTAGAAAATACATGTAAAGAAAGAAAAAATCTATTAGCAAGAATAAAGAATTTTTTTTCCCTCAAACATGCAGCTGGACTATTTGGGTATTGAAATTCACTTTTCCTAATGGTCTAAATTTGACTTCACTTTCCCCCTCTTAGAAATAAATTATTAATGAGTAATGTTAATTATTTAAGTTGTGCTCTAAGACTTTTGCCTCAACTTACCGTGTGGCACTTGTATCAGACTGTGTAAGACCCTGCAGTTCATAACATGTATCTTTGCATGTGAACAACATCAACCTTATAAATGGTAACAATTAAAAGAGTCTCATAAATGAAGTGAAAAAAAAATGAGTTACATCAACCCTTATCAAGCAATTAGTAAGATTTACCATAAAGAATTATTTTATAAGCTTAATCAACAAAAAAATTTATAGAGGGGAATGAGAAATCAGCCACTTTCTACTCTTCTGCTCATTTGCTATTTTCTAGTTAGACCCCTTGAAGATGTTGGCAATACAGTGAATAGCGACTGAGAACAGTGATTTATAAATTTAAAGACAATTAAATGATATTTGCTTGGAAGTGCTGATTATATATCCATTCCCATATCTGGGCATCTGTCTTCATTTTTTTAAGTACAGTTATAAATATCAATCTGCTTAGATCAATGAAAATAACATGATTTGTCATTGATGTTGTCTTTGAACAGTGTTAATATAAAATAACTACCAAGAAACAATTCTCTTGGGGGAGGTGACTACTTACTGCAGTGCTCCTGGGTTCCTCCTCCCCCTCACAAGTAATTTCATATAAAGACTTTAAGAGAAGCTCATCTGTGAGCAGTCTGCCCTGAGAAAGTAGTTTAAGAAAGGTGTAATGGATTATGGAGGGAGATGAAGGCAAGTTTCACACCATATCCAATCAGGCTTTTTCTTAAAGGTCAGGACATTCTGTCTGGGTCCATTTGTGTTTTTGATTCTGCCGTTTCACTATTCAGGAACACAATGTAACTGTCAGTCTCAACAACAGCTCCTGGCTCCACTGGCTCCACGGCTCTCGGGGTAACGTACAATATTTCACATCCACAAAACAATTCGGCGTCTGCGTGGGCAAACCATATGATGACCATGGGGAGCAATGTGGTCACACCCTACTGAGCTTTCTTCAGGAGGCTCTGTAAGGAGAGACATCTGAAAACGAAGACGACTTTGCGCCTCTGCACTTCTGCAGACTTACCAAATAGTATTTTAACGTTTTGTTTCTATCAGCGGACGTCAAATGCAAATGCCATCTCTCTGCTCCATCTCAGGAGATAAAGATAGCTTTACTGCTATGCTAAACGAGTGTCATCATGGACTTAGGGGGGTGATAGATATCAGAAATAATTTAGCACATTAATGATGGCTGTGTTGGATTTCCCCTGTGTGTTTTTTGTTATATTATTTCTTTCTCTTCCCAAACAAAACCAAACACTAGCTCAAATTTATAAGGGCAAAGGATGAGTTCTGACAGCTTAGGGAGAGCAGAGAATCAATAGTCTGTTTAACCTAATCTTTTTAATCAGTGGAGTTTGAACTGAGCTCTGGAGAATGAATGCATACAGTACGTTTTCAAAGGATTTGGCCCAAATCACAACTTTTGGGCCCAAATGATGGGTTTAAGTGACAGTCCAGTCTGTTGCTTCACTCAGAGGAAAACTGGATAAAGGGACTGTTAAAAAAAGAAAAGAAATTACTTACATAAAACAACAGCAAAGGAAAAAACAATAAAGGAAAGGAAAAGCTTGTGTTTTTTTGGCACTCAGATTAATCCATTTCCTGACCAGATTAAGTGAGTGCATGCTAAGTTGCTGCAGTCGTGTCTGAGTCTTTGGGATTCTATGGACTGTAGCCTGCCAGGCTCCTCTGTCCATGGGATTCTTTAGGCAAGAATACTGGAGTGGGTTGCTATGCCCTTCTCCAGGGGATCATCCTGACCCAGGGATAGAACTCACGTCTCCTATGGCTCCTGCATTGCAGGTGTGTTCTTTATTACTGAACCATCGGGAATGCCCAACTAGCCAATATTTATCCTTGTGGCAGAATTTCCAATCTCTGTTCTTTCTTTATCCAAGCTTCATCGTGAATTCATTTTTTCAGTGAATTTATTTTTAAAGACTTTTAAAACTTCCTTGAATTTTTCTAACAACAAAAATATTTTAAAATGTATTTCCAAGTAATATGTGTTCCCTTTCTATCCTTTTCAACATTTTACCTGTGCATCTGAAGATTTCTTCATGTTCATAACACTAAACTCATCAGATGCATAAATTATTACCTGATGATTCCTCTAATTGTGTTAATTTGAATCCTGCCTGCAAATCATGTCTAGTTATACGTTGATAACACATAGGACTGGAAAAGGTCAGTTTTCATTCCAATTCCAAAGAAGGGAAATGCCAAAGAATGCTCAAACTACTGCACAATTACACTCATCTCACATGCTAGTAAAGTACTGCTCAAAATTCTCCAAGCCAGACTTCAGCAATACGTGAACCGTGAACTCCCTGATGTTCAAGCTGGTTTTAGAAAAGGCAGAGGAACCAGAGATCAAATTGCTAACATTGGCTGGATCATGGAAAAAGCAAGAGAGTTCCAGAAAAACATCTATTTCTGCTTTATTGACTATGCCAAAGCCTTGGACTGTGTGGATCACAATAAACTGTGGAAACTTCTGAGAGAGATGGGAATACCAGACCACCTAATAGGCCTCTTGAGAAATCTGTATGCAGGTGAGGAAGCAACAGTTAGAGCTGGACATGGAACAACAGACTGGTTCCAAATAGGAAAAGGAGTACGTCAAGGCTGTATATTGTCACCCTGCTTATTTAACTTACATGCAGAGTACATCATGAGAAACGCTGGGCTGGAAGAAACACAAGCTGATATGAAGATTGCCGGGAGAAATATCAGTAATCTCAGATATGCAGATGACACCACCCTTATGGCAGAAAATGAAGAGAAACTAAAAAGCCTCTTGATGAAACTGAAACAGGAAAGCGAAGAAGTTGGCTTAAAGCTCAACATTCAGAAAATGAAGATCATGGCATCTGGTTCCATCACTTCTTGGGAAATAGATGGGGAAACAGTGGAAACAGTGTCAGACTTTATTTTCTTGGGATCCAAAATCACTGCAGATGGTCACTGCAGCCATGAAATTAAAAGACGCTTACTCCTTGGAAGAAAAGTTATGACCAACCTAGATACTATATTCAAAAGCAGAGACATTACTTTGCTGACTAAGGTCCGTCTAGTCAAGGCTATGGTGTTTCCAGTGCTCATGTATGGGTGTGAGAGTTGAACTGTGAAGAAGGCTGAGCGCCGAAGAATTGATGCTTTTGAACTGTGGTGTTGGAGAAGACTCTTGAGAGTCCCTTGGACTGCAAGGAGATCCAACCAGTCCATTCTGAAGGAGATCAACCCTGGGATTTCTTTGGAAGGAATGGTGCTAAAGCTGAAACTCCAGTACTCTGGCCACCTCATGCAAAGGGTTGACTCATTGGAAAAGACTGATGCTGGGAGGGATTGGGGGCAGGAGGAGAAGGGGATGACAGAAGATGAGATGGCTGGATGGCATCATGGACTCGATGAAGGTGAGTCTGAGTGAACTCCGGGAGATGGTGATGGACAGGGAGGCCTGGCGTGCTGTGATTCATGGGGTCACAAAGAGTCAGACACGACTGAGCGACTGAGCTCAACTGAACTGAACACACATGGTAATGCTGATTCATATGAGATGATTATGGATTTTTTTTCTTCTGATTGATTGCATTTACAATAATAAGGGCCAATGAGACTTAAGAACCACAAATAATTTACCTCTGGCTTAAGAGTGTAGTTTTGTGTTTTTGCTGAGGCAGTATTCTGTCATTTGACTTTATGAGAATTTATCAGGGGCTTCCCAGGTGGCACTAGTGGTAAAGAACTCATCTACCAGTGCAGGAGACATAAGAGATATGGGCTCAATCCCTGGGCCAGAAAGGTCCCCTGGAGGAGGGCACTGCAACCCACTCCAGTATTCTTGAGCTTTCCTCATGGCTCAGACAGTGAAGAATCTGCCTGTAATGTGGGAGACCTGGATTCAATCCCTGGGTTGGAAAGATCCCCTGGAAGAGGGCATGGCAACCCACTCCAGTATTCTTGCCTGGAGAATCCAGTGGACAGAGGAGACTGGTGGGCTACGGTCCATAGGGTTGCAAAGAGTTGGACTTGACTGAAGTGACTTAGCAAGAATTTCTCAGGCAAGCTTTAATTTTAATTAGTCAGTGAGACTACATGTTAAAAACTAACTTAGAGAAGGTAGAAAATTGTTCAATTTCTGTAATTTGTCTGAAAAGTTGCAAATTTTTTTGAGATTTGTCTAAAATTTTACTTCATGTTACTCTATATGGATATAGTTCTTACATTTAATATTGATAGAAAGTACCAGTCTCAGTGAATCTAGATTTTTATCTAAAGTGACAACTCAATACTTAGCAAAAAGTATAGTAAAGAGTATCAAAAAGTAAAGTAAAAATTTGTTAGAAAAATTAAATAAAAAAGAAATCCATAGTTAACAGTGAAGAGGAAGTAAGCCCATGAAAGGGTAAATTCTGTCAAGAGTAAATACCCCACTTCCCTACTCCCTGTGACAGCATTTCTTGCCACCACAATTCAAGTTGAACCTAAGGTTTGAGTGGGTTGGTTACATGATATATGATCCATGCCTTAAAAACACAGTGTATTTAAGGACCTGGTCCAGAGCAGTGTAGGTGAAAGATAGGAGGTTGTACCAGAGATTGTGGTGAGCTTAGTGCCTGCCCCAGCTGCAAAGTGGAAATGACAGTCTTGTATTTTGGTTAGAATTGCATTTTTTTTCCCGGACTTCCCTGGTGGCTTAGATGGTGAAGCGTCTGCCTACAATGCGGGAGACCCGGGTTTGATCCCTGGGTCAGGAAGATCTCCTGGAGAAGGAAATGGCAACCCACTCCAGTACTCTTACCTGGAAAATTCCATGGACTTGTAGGCTAGAGTCCATGGGGTCGCAAAGAGTAGGACACAACTGGGCGACTTCAATGTCATGTCAGTGTCATGTTCCCTTTTTCTCATTGTTCAGGAAAAGTTATATGCTGTACCATACTAATGAACTATGTCCGGGAGTTTCTTCCAAACTGTAGGATGTGAGCGTGTGATCTGTAGATCAGAGGTGACTTCTTAGATCTTAATAATATCATTGATGTTATTTAAGTCTTGGGTTGGGCTGCAAGTCAAATGGCAAAATGGTGAATTATTTGAACATAGGACTCTATCACTTCTTTAAGTATAGAGGATGTAATCTCTTCCTTAGAGGAAAATAAAGAAACCAGGCTGCTTAACAGCTTCTTTGAGATATTTATCTTGCAGCTTCCTAATCTCACACGCTAGTAAAGTAATGCTCAAAATTCTCCAAGCCAGACTTCAGCAATACGTGAACCATGAATTCCAGATGTTCAGTCTGGTTTTAGAAAAGGCAGAGGAACCAGAGATCAAATTGCCAACATCCACTGGATCATGGAAAAAGCAAGAGAGTTCCAGAAAAACATCTATTTCTGCTTTATTGACTATGCCAAAGCCTTTGACTGTGTGGATCACAATAAACTGTGGAAAATTCTGAAAGAGAGGGAAACACCAGACCACCTGACCTGCCTCTTGAGAAACCTGTATGCAGGTCAGGAAGCAACAATTAGAACTGGACATGGAACAACAGACTGGTTCCAAATAGGAAAAGGAGTACATCAAGGCTGTATATTGTCACCCTGCTTATTTAACTTATACGCAGAGTACATCATGAGAAACACTGGGCTGGAAGAAGCACAAGCTGGGATCAAGATTGCCAAAAGAAATATCAATAACCTCAGATGACACCACCCTTATGGCAGAAAGTGAAGAGAAACTAAAAAGCCTCTTGATGAAAGTGAAAGAGGAGAGTGAAAAAGTTGGCTTAAAGCTCAGCATTCAGAAAACTAAGATCATGGCATCTGGTCCCATCACTTCATGGCAAATAGATGGGGAAACAGTGTCAGACTTTATTTTTCTGAGCTCCAAAATCACTGCAGATGGTGACTGCAGCCATGAAATTAAAAGATGCTTACTCCTTGGAAGGAAAGATATGACCAACCTAGATAGCATATTCAAAAGCAGAGACATTACTTTGTCAACAAAGGTCGGTCTAGTCAAGGCTATGGTTTTTCCAGTGGTCATGTATGGATGTGAGAGTTGGACTGTGAAGAAAGGTAAACACCGAAGCTTTTGAACTGTGGTGTTGGAGAAGACTGTTGAGAGTCCCTTGGACTGCAAGGAGATCCAACCAGTCCATTCTAGAGGACATCAGTCCTGGGTGTTCTTTGGAAGGAATGATGTTAAAGCTGAAACTCCAATACTTTGGTCATCTCACGTGAAGAGTTGACTCATTGGAAAAGACTCTGATGCTGAGAGGGATTGGGGGCAGGAGGAGAAGGGGATGACAGAGGATGAGATGGCTGGCATCACTGACTCTATGGACGTGAGTCTGAGTGAACTCTGGGAGTTGGTGATGGACAGGGAGGCCTGGCGTGCTGCAATTCATGTGGTCGCAAAGAGTCGGACACGACTGAGCAACTGAACTGAACTGAAACTGTTTAAAGTATACACATTGAATTATGATTTCCGACAGTACCAACATGACGAAAATTACCCCTTCCCCCTTTCCCTAGGTACATGACTATGTAGCTAGAAATTGCATTTCCGTCTCCTTTGCAGTTAGATGTGACCAGCTTCTCCCTGGTAGGTTTATGTAGCCAACTTGTAGTTGCCCATTGGAAGCTGCAAGTTATCTAAAAATACTTGCTGTCTTTGCTCATAGAAACTTTTTGATAGGAATTTTTCTCTGATGTGAACCCTTTCCTCTACCCAAACTGCTTTATCACTATCTCCCATGAGACCAGGAGCTTTTTGCTTCTTGCCCTCTGCTTATATACCCTGTTTGTCCAGCTAGAATGACTACTTTTCTATCTGGTTAGATGGACTTACTGAGCTAGCTTTGAATTTGCAGCTTACATCTTGCTTCCTTTATGAAGTTCTTTCCAATACTGCATCTGGAGGGACCTCAAGTTCTTATCTGTTCCCAGAATGCCTCTGGCACTTTATTACTCACTTGACGCTAAACATTTGCTGTCTTCTGTTAAACTAGTGGAGTGTGGTAGGAAAACCCTGGCTTCGGTGTCAGCAGACCCGAGTCCTGGCCCTGACACAGGATATCACTCATTGTAAGCTTGGTTTCCTTGTCTGTAAAACTGAGGTAATGATACTCAAGTGAATTCCTTTGACAACTGAAAGAAATACTGAAATATTTTACAAGCAATAAAATCTTATGTAAGAGAAGGCATTATTACCATCAAAAACACATGTGTTTTATTATTTGTCCAAAATATCTAGCACAGGGCCTTGTAAATATTATATCAATCAAATGAATGAATGAATCAACTAGAAATCTGAAAACCTGAGTTTTGGAGGCTGTTCGGCAGCTGGACAATCTTTGGCCTGGCATATTTTGTAAAGTGAGAGGGTTGGTTTACTGTCTAGGCTGATGGACCTAGACATCAACCCTGTGCAACCCTGGTTGCACAACGGACACAGTAGGGAGCTTCTAGAAAATGCATGTGCCTGGATCTCACCTCAAATTGACCCAGACTCTCTGGAGGTAATGCTCATGCACAGGTATTAAAATATTTTGTTTAGTTTTGAAAAACTAAACAAAAAAAATTTACAGAGAAGTTGTAACAGAATAAAGAAATTCCCCCTCACCCTGAATCATTTAGAGCAAGTTGCCCACCTAATGATCCGTCATCCTTTAATACTTAGGTGTGATTTTCCTATAAACAAGGACATTCCTCAACATAGATACAATGCAACCATCGGAATCTGATGGTTAACATGGATACATTCAAGATGCTTTCAAGTTTCAACTTTTCCTCAAAAATCTCTCTCGAAAACTGTATTTGTTAGTAGGACTTAGCTGGTGGTCCAGTGGCTAAAACTTTGCATTCCCAATGCAGGGGGCCCAAGTTCTATCCCTGGTCAGGGAACTAGATCCCACATGCCACAGCTAAGAGTTCACAAGCTGCAACTAAGATCCAGCACAGTCAAATAAATATATAAAAATAAATATATAAAGAAGGCTGTACCTGTTTAGAATCACATCTTGCACTTAGTTATCATATCTCTTTAGTCTCCATGGGGCTTCCCTGGTGGCTCAGAGGGTAAAGCATCTGCCCACAATGCAGGAGACCTGGGTTTGATTCCTGGGTCAGGAAGATCCCCTGGAAAAGGAAATGGCAACCCACTCCAGTACTTTTGCCTGGAAAATTCCATGGATGGAGGAGCCTGGTGGGCTACAGTCCATGGGGTTGCAGAGTCGGACGCGACTGAGCGATTTCACTTTCTTTCACTTAGTCTCCATTAGCCTGGAAAAATTCCTCAGTATTTCCTCCACTTTTATGACCTTGATACTTTTGAAGATTACAGGCCATCCTTCAGTCTGGATTGGTCTGGTGTTTCCTAATGATTAGATTCAGGTGATATTTGTTAGACAAAAATGTCACAGAAGTCGTGATGCTTTTTCCCATCAAGATGCATGATTTCAATTTGTCCCATCACTGATGAAGTTCACTTTGGTTTAGGTGATGGTGGCCAGTCTTCTCCACTATAAAGTTAATCTTGTCCCTTTTAGTAATGAATAAATACTTGGTGGAGGACATTTTGTGATTATTTTGTGCCTACAAACTTCAAATGCATTCATTTATATCTATCTATATGTTATCATGATTTTCTATTTTATTCAGTGTCTTAATATGTTATGATCATTGTTCATTTAAATACTCAAATTGTCCTGAGTTTGGCCAATGGGAGCTCCATCAAGTTGGCTCCTGTGTCCTTTTCAGATGTCCCTGGATTCTTTGAGTGCTTCCAGCTTTCTGGTACATAAGATGTTTCAGGTTCATCTGGTCCTTTCCTTCCCCCAGCCCCAGAATCAGTGACCTCTCCAAGGAGCCCTGGCTCCTTTTAGTGGAGAATAGAATTAGAAGCTAAGTCAGGGTCCTAGGTATGCTCTTTGCTATGGGTATTGTGACTTCTAGGCTCTCTCAGTAAGTAGAGTTAGGGAATTCATGAATGTATGAATATGTTCTTACACATACTTTTGTATCCATGTTTACTTCTATCCCTATGTATATATTTTGAAACCATGAATTTACCACTTATATATTTACTTCTATCCCTAGGTATATATTTTGAAACCATGAAATGAGAGGCTGGGTGAAGCACAAGCTGGGATCAAGATTGCCAGGAGAAATATCAATAACCTTAGATATGCCGATGATACCACCCTTAAGGCAGAAAGTGAAGAGGAACTAAAGAAGCTCTTGAAGAAAGTGAAAGAAGAGAGTGAAAAAACTGGCTTAAAACTCAACATCTATAAAACAAAGGTCATGGTATCTGGCCCCATCACTTCATGGCAAATACATATGGAAACAATGGAAACAATGAGAGGCTTTAGTTTCTTGGGCTCTAAAATCACTGCAGATGGTGACTGCAGCCTTGAAATTAAAAGATGCTTGCTCCTTGGAAGAAAAGATATGACAAACCTAGACAGAGTATTAAAAAGCAGAGACATTATTTTGCCAACAAAGGTCCATCTAGTCAAAGCTATGCTTTTTCCAGTAGTCATGCATGGATGTGAGAGTTGGACCATAAAGAAAGCTGAACCTCAAAGGATTGATGCTTTTGAACTGTGGTGTTGGAGAAGTCCCTTGAATTGCAAGGAGATCAAACAAGTCACTCCTTAAGGAAATCAGTCCTGAATATTCATTGGAAGGACTGATGTTGAAGTTGAAGCTCCAATACCTTAGCCACCTGATGCGAAGAACTGACTCATTGGAAAAGAACCTGATGCTGGGAAAGACTAAAGGCATGGGGAGAAGGGAATGACAGAGGATAAGATGGTTGAATGGCATTACCAACACAATGGATATGAGTTTGAACAAGCTCTGGGAGATGGTGAAGGATAGGGAAGCCTGGAATGCTTCAGTCCATGGGGTCGCAGAGTCGGACGCAACTGAGTGACTGAACAACAACATAAACTTATTAATTCCAATTCTAATTTAATACCACAAGGTTAATCCTAGTTTCCCCCCTTTCAGAATTTGTAACTCCTTCTCATCTTCAGGAGTTTAAGAATCTGAAACAAACTAACAGAAAATTCTCTAAGTGATTTTCTTCTCTTTCATTGCCTGCCGAACTTAAAGTTAACATCACAAATTATTAAATAAGATACATCTCTTTTTAAAGCTCTATTATATTATGGTTCCTTAAAAACACACAGGTGCATGCACACAGACTCACACTCACACAGTTTTTAAAGCTAAGAATACATGCATTCTACCTGATGTCTTAATATTGCTTTTAAACAGGGTCATGGAATTGTGCCATCCTTTATAGCCATTTAATTGCTATGGAAGTATTGTCTTCCTAAACTAGTATATATAAGATGGATAAACAACAAGATCCTACTGTAGAGCATGGGAAACCATAATCAATATCTGTGATACACCAGAATGGAAAAGCACATGAAATAGAATGTGTGTACAACTGAGTCACTTTGCTGTACAACAGAAATTAATGCAATATTGTAAACAACTGTTCTTCAATAAAATTTTTAAAAATTAAAAAGTATTGCCTTCCTAATTTAATTTTTTGAAAAAATATCATAGGAAAGCTTATCTCCCTGAATATTTCAAAACCAAAAGCAGGATGCATGAATAGATTTGTCTCTTGTCAGGAGCAATGGAGTGGAATTCTCCTACAAGATGGGAAAAGTCGGGCATTCAGCAGTCCGTGACGAGCACACATTGAGCCAGACAACACCATGCTGGAACTCTGCCTGCCTGATGGACATGCAGAGATGGGATTATTTGTGTTGGTAAAGCTTGTATCCATCTCAAAGGAAAGGAGGAGGCTATTGTGGATGGAAGTAGCCATTTGAAAATGTTCATATCATGTTAGTTGCACTTTGCTTCACATTCACTTTGCTTTCTATGCATCCCTTGGTTGGAAGACCACGTTTCCATTCAGAAGTATCACATGTTTTATATACAATCCATGCAGTTATAAGAGGGGGTGTGGGATGGGGTAAATATTGCCATTTTCTATTGAAGAAAGAAAGTGATATCTTTGGGGTGTTGAATTACCAACCAGAAGTTGAGTTGTGGCTGAAAATAAGAGAAAAATTAATGCTCCCTCATTGAATTCTTTGAAATTGCTATCATCATGTATATTATATTGGATTGCCAACTTGTGCTCATTCTTCATCACCCAAACACTCTTACCCTTTTTAATAGTTCCAAACATTTTATTGCTACAATTCTGAGTGTCCAGAGTGGCTCAGTTCCTTCTCATCACTTCACCTCTTTATAGATGGTTCTGAGTTTAGGGAATGCACCACACAGGACAAGTCATAGTCATGTGCTTACTGTCTTGTGTAAACAATCATCACTTTAGCTGCTATGTCTTCAGCTCACATTCAGTCATTCATTAATTACTAACACACTACACCATTCAATTAATTAACTATCAGTTAATCAACCATTTTAACCTGTTAGCTTTTTACTGGGCTTCCCTGATAGCTCAGCTGGTAAAGAATCTCCCTGCAATGCAGGAGACCCTGGTTTGATTCCCAAGTTGGGAAGATCCCCTGGAGAAGGGGTAGGCTACCCACTCCAGTATTCTTGGGCTTCCCTTATGGCTCAGCTGGAAAAGAATCCTCTAGGTGGAAATCAGTTATCCCATAGAACCTCTTTGACAGCTCTAACCAAAAAGTTTTTAAATATTGAGGTCAAATTGCATAAAAAGAATTTTATTTTAGATTTTAAAGGAGATGATTATGCAATGACAAAGCTCTAAGATATCTATAAATTACATGATTAAATTGGCATGCCCCAATAGGTGACTAGTTGTATTCACTCACTTTCTTAAAATATCTGTGTTTCTCTTGGGAGTGAGGGAAGGTAGGAATAAATGTGAGAAATTATCATAGGAAAGGAATCATCAAGTTATGAAGATATAAATGAACAACCATTTTTCAGGAGATAAAGTCACAGAAGACGAAGTAAATCTTAAAGTTAATAATTGAAAAATGTGGAGAAAAGTGTTTTACAAAAGGAAAGAGTGAGAGTAGAATTTTCCCTAAAGGGAAAATATTTTATGAAAATAAACTAGAATGTTATTTCTTAAGAGTACTTTTTACATAACAAACCATTTATTGTTTCTATTTGAAATCTGTTGGGAGCAGTTTATCTTTCTGTCAAGTCAGTTGACTGATCTAACTATACAAAAGTATTGTTTTGATGATCTGAATAGTGATACTACAGTGAAGAGAGCTAGTCTAAGAGCTTGCTACATTTCAGAAATTTCTTACCTTGCATTTGAACTGAATCCAGTTTACCTCAAATAAGACAACACTCCATTTGAAACTTGAAAAGAAAAATTGGACATTTCTACTAAATTTTTAAACGTCCTAGGGATTGTCCTTTCTCTGAGGGTATGTTTTCTGACCTATTTGAAAAGGGAGTGTGAAAATAAAGTAGCTCTGTTTATGATAAAACCTCTCCTTTGGTATAAAACCAGTTAAGTAGAGAACATTGCATCATGCATGAGAGAATCTTCCCCTGGGTGCGTCTAAACGCAAGTACAGAGTGCCATGCACAGACTAACAGATGCCCAGCAGGGGAGATCCAGGCCCTCACCTCCCTCTAGTCTCTCGTGTTAATGAGGACTCTTGATGCAGTTTAAGGCACACTAGTGAGCGGCCCTAAATCAGAGCTCGTCCTGCGGAAGGGAACTTTACAATGGGTACCGAGGCTGGCCGGTTCGAATTCCAGATGTGGGGCCTGTACCCTGCCCCTGACCAGCATCCCTTTCTGCGCTCCACAGCTGGTCCATGTAAATGTGCCATATTGCCGTCCATCTGCTCAGAGAGTGCACAGTGGCACATCTCTCTCTGACAGTGGACCGTTTTATCGAATGCTATAAATATTGAAATTCATAAGCATGAAGTAGCAGATTTTTAATGTTACTTAGAGAGACATTTGAGCCACAACCTTTGGCAGCAGCATACACTGTTAGCATCTCAGTACACTGTGCACCATTTGGTTCAGACTCATGAACAACTTTTCCGGGAATTTCATGGCTCTCCAATCCCAGGTAAAATGGAGTACAGACCCTGAGGGATGATATTTAGTGTGAATGTCACCCTGCATACAATGTGCCTTTGGGATATGGACTTTCCAGCCCTGTGCTGTGTTAAACCATATGTTAATGTTTTTATACTCAGAAAAGATTAGATTGGGGACCAATAAAGTTTCAAAACTACAAATAATAGGCTAACCATAGTGAAACATGAAGCATTCCTTCCGCTGATATTTTTCCAAAGTCTCTGCAGTTTTCATTTTTTGAAATGGCAGGGCTATATTTTGTTATAGGAAACCAGCTTATCCATATTTTATAAGCTGATATGTGCAAATTTTGTATCAAAATGTGAACATCTCCATTAATTTGAAATGACTGGCATATACTGGATAAGAAATGGAAAATGGCTCTGGGGTGTTCTTCCTCCTATTGATCAAATACTAAACAAACTTTGAGGCAAAAAGGAAGTCAACCAAAGCCCAGGAATGAAAAGGGAACAGGTTATCTTGTGTGATTTTTGACTTCAAGGGTAATGTTCTTTGTCTTTAATGAGCAGTGAGCCAAGGCAAAGCTGTTCAAGACAAAAATGGACATGGGTTCTGTAGGAAGCCGCCTATACTCTCATCTCCAGTTCTGTTGTGAAAACGCTAAATAAACAGAAAATGCCCTCTAGCAATTGTCAGGGATTTAACAACAGAAGTGAATCACTCATTTAAAACAGTAAGTAGTTGGAAAAGGATGTGATAATGCTCCCAGTTTGGCATTTGTTTACATCGGAGCTGTGTAACAAATGTGACAATTATTAAAAAGTAAAGCACTTTTCCTGCCTAATTGATGTAAAGAATCGAAGGGGATCAAAATCCAAACTGAATTTCAATTATTCTTCTGGCATGTACATTTCTCAAGACTGTGATGCTTTTTAACTTGGCTTCATTATCATTTTCCAATTGCTCTGTGGTCGTCATAGTTTTTTTTTTTTTTTAAATAGCAACTTGCATCTTTATTACTGAAGTTGTAACATTCCAACAATAAGCTGTGTCATTGCTCAAACATTTCCCCGAGTTCCCAATCAGCAGAGTTATGTAAGGTGGCAGGTTAATAAATGCGACACACTGAAATCATTTGTACCAGATTATCTCCCCTTCCAAACTCTGACAGATGCTAAGTCCAGCTGGTAAAAAAAGTTTATAGGCGAGTTGGATCTGGGGTCTTCACACACTCCACAATGTTGGCTACCAGTGCTGGTTTTAATGAGTCACGGATTGCCTGTTTATCTTCTGCTCCCTGCTGTTTCTGCATTTTCTCTTCCAGAACAATCCTAGAAACACATGCTGCTACAGACGCTGGAGCAATGTGTGTAGACATTTGAGCCAAATTATTATAAAGAACTCTTTCTTCTCTGATATTATAAAAAGGAGCGAGGATTGCACATTGCCTAGCAAATCGTTGTCTCAGATGTTCACTGTGACACGCTCAATATGGCCTACCAGAAAAAGTTGGAGACATTTGAAACCTTAACAACTACGCAAAATGACACTGTAATTGGCGGGTTTTGTTGTTCATGTTCTGGCTCAGCTAAAACTGCTCTAAACACTTTGTTTAATGATGTTACATTATGACAACACATGGCTTCTATACAGCAAGTCATCATGTTTAACATGCAACTACACAGGAAAAGTAGCAAGTGGCCAGGAAACCGTACCAGGAGTCACCCTTCAAAGTTCGTGCTGCAAACCAAAAAATGATTAGGCATGAATCTCCAAATAATGCCTCTTTTCACTAAAAGCTCACTGATGTCAGGTTTCTAATTGTGCTGGCTTAAGGTATCTTTTTAGAAAGGCTACTGGTTTGAGAGTGTGTGTGTGTGTGTGTGTGTGTGTGTGTGTTGTGGGGAGAAGGAAATATTGCAATCACATATTTAATATTTAACTGAGACTTGGGAAAATGGTTGAAAAAGAGAAACACACAAATAAGATCATTGCTTTAAGCAAATTACTTGCTGAAACTCAGGTATTTTTCTTTGGATGTCAAAATTTTTTTTAATAAAATAAGAAAGCATGCATTCTCCTCCCAATAGATTTATTAATGCATTTTTATCTATTTTAATAAAGTTTTTGGCCATCTCCTAAGTGTCCAGCTTTTGCTGTCTTAGAAATAGTGGACATGGATGCTGTCTCTGTCCTCAGATATTTTGGTTTATAATAAAGTAGGGAGATGACATACATCAACAAATGCAATGTAGATATATACCAAAAAAGAATGCAGATGTAAAATAGCTTTGATGGAAGAGTTCAGTTAAAGATTAGGATGGCAGGTTGGAAAATGTTAGCATGACACTTATGGAAACATTTTGTTTTGGGATGATTAAATTTAGGAGAGGAAGGGTTAGACAAAGATATGTAAAATCACATTTGGATGTTTTGGATATTCAGAGAGAAGCCTGATGAGGATAGATACTGAGTCTGCATGAAGCAGGGCCTTCTGACAAGCTGAACTTCATGGTCTAGGAAAGGCTTGGAGGTCATTGCTAAAAACAGTCATTGTGTCAGAAGAAATTAGGAAATGTTTGTGGAGCGAAACAAGGATATAAGACATTTTGGAAGAGATAAAAGCAGAGGCCAGGAACTGTGAAACCATCCAGAATTATACTGTGCTTGAACATGGCTTCATTATCTCAGAAAACTTAAAGAGAGATTTTTTTCCCCACATATCACTGGATATACTTTATAGAAGATCCCCTGTGATAATTATCATTTGTATTGAGTTTCAGAAATTATTTCCTTTCCTGAAATAGCTATTTTTACTTTAAATAATCAAGGATGGACCTCGATGTACTGTATTACCATTTTAGATGTCAATGACTCATCAACCAATGACTAAGATTTGCTTGCTCACGGCAGGAGTCTGAAACAGTCTCTTCCTTCTGTCTCTATTGGGACATTTCTGCCATGTTTCATCTTTAAGTCATCTCAGCTGCTTTTGGAAATAGAGGACATAGTGCAAATCGGAGAAGATTAAAAAATTTCCTCACATTATGAAATGAAAATGTAACATTTATTTATGCTTCTCATTTTTTTTAAGTAATTGATCTAATTTTCATTACAATGACCCAATGGGTAGAGAAAAATGAACTGTATTTGAGCAAACTTCATTCCGCTTTCAATAATTTAAGGACTTCCTTTAAGTGACTTGTGGGCTTCCCTGGTGGCTCAAACGGTAAAGAAGTGAAGTGAAGTGAAATATGAAAGTCACTCAGTCATGTCCAACTCTTTGGGACCCCATGGGCTGTAGTTCATGGAATTCTCCAGGCCAGAATGCTGGAGTGGGGAGCCTTTTCCTTTTCCAGAGGGTCATCCTGACCTAGGAATCGAACCAGGGTCTCCTGCATTGCAGGCAGATTCTTTACCAACTGAGCTATGAGGGAAGCCCCCAGATAGTCAAGAATCTGTCTGCAGTTCAGGAAACCCAGTTTCAGTCCCTGGGTTGGGAAGATCCCCTGGAGAAGAATTCCATTGACAGAGGAGCCTGGCAGGGTACAGTTCAAGGGACTGCAAAGAGTCAGACACGACTGAGCAATTAACTTTCACTTTTAAGTGACTCGTCTCTTTAGTAAATATTCACTGCTTTGGAAGCTTTTATGCTCCTCCTTCGCATGGTACCTGTGTAGTTAAGGAAGAGGGGCTTACTCGCCCTCACATTGAAACGGGAGGAGGTGTCTGGTTGGTGTGTGCTTGTCTTCACCCCTGTCCCCCACCTTGGCCTTGATCTGCTTTCCTATGTGTCCTGGGAGCCTGATGCCTGCAGAGTTTATCTCCTAGGCCTCCTGGCTGGATGACTTCTGTTGGTTCAGTTAATGGGAACAGTGTTCAGAAGGTGAAAAGTGGGGGCATTTCTCCCCTGCTCCCTCCCTGCTATAGTGCTGTATCTCTGGCTGGGTGTCTCCATGACGGCAGCTGACACAACCCCAGCTCTCCACTGGCTCTGGCTTATTATCTCTGGTCCCTTTTGCTTTGTGGGAAGGAAGTTGCTAGTCTCTGGGTGCCTCACTGTCCATTATTGCTTCCTTAACTCTGCCCATGCCTCTGGGAATAGCATCCTTACTAACAGCCTTCATCTCACCATCTCTGCTGCCTGCCAGGCTTTGGAGGACTCAGCTGTGCCCTTGCACAGACCTCCTTCTCTCCTTAAGGGAGGCCTTGCTCTTCGGCTGCTGCTTTTTCCTGCATTTGTGACTGAAAGCTGGTGAACACGGAGATTGCTGTCTCTCAGTTTACTCATGCTCCAGTGTAGGAAAACTGTTGGCAGCTTCAACCTTCCTATATTTCATAATCTTTCCCCCAGTGATTCCTGATGCCCCCCAATTTTTTAAAAGATTTTTTTTGTGGACCATTTTTAGTCTTTATTGAATTTGTTACTGTATTGCTTCTGTTTTATGTTTCGATTTTTTGCAAAAAGCATGTGAGATCTTAGCTTTCCAGCAAGGGATCAAAACTGCACCTCAGTCTTAACCGCTCGAACACCAAGGAAGTCCCTTTATGTCCATAAATGTTATATTGGGTATACTTAAGGACATCAGAAATTTTTCTATTACTCAATAGTAGGCTTCTTCTTACCTTCTGTCTTTCATGACTCAACCAAATGAAGACTGCTATAATCCCTGATTCCTTGAGTGGTTTGAAATCTTCTATGTGTGCAAGGCCTTCTGTGTTTAATTTTCTAAAGTCAAAAATTCCTGTGTTCTAGTCAGACATCATTATCTTAGCAGCGATTTCATTAAAATATACAGATTATAATATATAAAGTAGAAAATCAACAAGGACCTACTATATAGCACTGGGAACTATACTCAATATCTTTATAATTTATAATTTATAATGGAAAAGAATCTAACAAATAACACACACACACATAATTGAATCACTTTGCTGTTTACCAGAAACTAACACAACAATGTAAATCAGTTATATTAAAATTAAAAAAAAAAACACCTCGTATGTCATTTTGGCTATCTCTATAGATTTGAATTTCTTGCAAATTGAGGCACCTGCAATAGAAATATGACCCATGGCCCCTAAACTTGGAGATGGCCCTGTTCTCCAGAGATAAATAGATTCCCGTGGTCATCTGAACAGTGGGTGAGGGCAAGGCCCTCATGTACGGCATCTGGAGTGGTCTAGTTGGCACTCAAAGCATCTGCTCTGCTGCCTGGGGGCCTCCTGTCTCTGACTGCCCCCTTTCACATGGGGCCTAGCTGAGGACTTGTTGAGTATTTAGGGTTCAACTCAATATTTTGCTGATCTCCCTGACAAAACCTTTTCTCACATACTAACTGGCTCTAAGGCTTGCTTTTCTATATCCCAGAAAGTCATTCTGTGTCTTCAGCATCCCTTCTAACTGTGTGTGTGGTTGTGTTTTTGAGCCTTCAGATTGGGCATCCCCTGCTCACCGAAGTTCCTGGCCCAGCGACGCTTAGGGCTCAGGCAGCTGAAGGCCCACTGGATCTTTTCTGATCATCACAACCAAATTTATTATTCCAAATTTTTGAGGCTAAAAGTGATTCAGACAAGAAAGCCACAAGATAACTAGACACTGGCAGAAACAGAATCTGTCCCCAGGGCTGCCTGGTTCAAACCACCACCTTCTTTCCTCTGCCTGATTCATGTAAGCAGCCCTTCTGGCAGAATGCCTCCAGGCAGGGCGGGGACCTGGCTGGTCTTCCGTTGTCAGTCACCATCGTTTCTATAACGGGAACCCAGTCCTGAAGATGGAGAACAGGAGACAGCTTGCATGTGTCCCATCTGAGTTGCCTCCTTCTGGGACCAGGTATTATCTCATACTGTTGGACAGTGTCAGTACTTAGTTAAAAACTACTCAAATTCTCCATTTCCCTGTACTTCTGAACTACTTCTCATAGCAGCCCCATCCCTGGGGTATGTCTTTCCACAGCATAGCTGTATAAATATGGCCAAGTCATCCCTTTCCACATAAAAAGATGTTTGTGATGTACACAAACCATGCATGCTGTGTAATTCATTTATGTAAAAAAGAAAAGACAGTCTATTAACATGTTGAGTGCTACTCCATGAAGATAGAATTTTGAGTGTTTATTTACTGCTTTTCTATATTTTTCACTATCAAACAAACCAAAGTATCTGTGTTGATGCTTATTTGATTAGCAGTAAGATAGGAAATGGCAACCCACCCCAGTATTCTTGCCTGGAGAATCCCATGGACGGAGGAGCTTGGTGGGCTACAGTCCACGGGTCGCAAAGAGTCGGACACGACTGAGCGACTTCACTTTCACTTTCAAGATATGGAATAATACAGACTTTGGAGTCTGGAGAATTGGATTAAAATCTGTGCTCTGTGATGGTAGAACAATTCAGTAGGTTCTATGAACTTTAGCTTTCTCGGCCTTAGAAGGGAGAGGATGATCTAGTCCTTACAGAATGTCTGTAATGATTATGAAATATAATGCATACAAAGCACTTAGCATGATGCTGGCAATCATAGTTACCAATTTTTACAGTGTGACTCTTATGTGCCGCTGAACTCATTTAATGCTCACAAGACTCCCTGGGGGGTAGTATATTATCAGCCTCCTTTCTCAGGTTTGGAAACCTTATAACAGAGAGGTTTTACACCCTGCCAAAGGCTTCACAGCAAGAAGTGGTGAAACAGGAAGATGAACCCCGGGCAGTTTGGTTCCTGAAGCTTCTCTTTTAATCACAAAGCAACAATGCTCTCAAATAATACCGTTCTCAATAACCCTTCTCTCAGTAATAGACAGCTAGTAAGTGTTGGTCAGCATCTTCCCCTTTCCTTACTATCAAGATGTTCTGTTTTTATGGATTACTTATTTTCAGTATTCCATAAGAATAGAACTAAATAAATATCATTTAGTATTTCTAAAAGTCAAAGGAAAACACAGGCTTCCCCTTAAATAAATACTGACTTAAATATATCTCTTGTTAAGAACTGGTTATCATTCCTCCTTCTGTTTTTCAATGTTTTCTTCCATTCCTTTTGGCAAGAAATAATGAATAATTTTCTGTTTATGAAAGAGCACTGCTTTACCATTGTCAGAGTTTTAAAAGACTCATTTCCAACCTACTGACTAACTCAGTGTGTTGGGGTTTAATACAAGATACAAAAAGAAGAAGCATTTTCAACAATCATACAGCTATTTACAGAAAATTTAATTTTTCCTTTTTCTTTCACCATTGGAAAATGTGCACAATCTTAGTAGATGTCTAAACACCAAATTTACTCCATCCATTTCAACAACAGGTGTTGTACCTTGCTAACAAAAAATATTTGTCAGGGGAGATTCTCATCATCTATACTGTGTATTTAGCCAAGAGAAACTTTGCTCTAGGTAATCCATACCTGCTCTTAAAGGAACCACCAATATTCTAGAAATTGACTTTATTCTCAACTACTTCTCTAATGAAAAAGACTTTGCGTTTTACATGAACACAGTAAGAACTATATAAAGCAGTTCCCAATGACTGTGTTCTCATTTTATTTAGCTGTTTTAACTATATGCTAATGACAGGAAGAAAACATACATATAAAATATTGTGAGCATCAGGACTTGGTAGGAGAGACTAAGTTTAGCTTCTGACCATGAAATCTTATTCTGTGGTTGCCTTCTTAATGGCATTTCTTGAGGCCAGTGGCTTTACATTCTCCCAATTGTATGGGGTCACTCTGGCAGCACTGACCAAGTAGAAAACATTCAGCCAGAGAAAACAATGGCAGAAGTCACCCTTTAAGTGTCCTGCCTTCTATATCGTGCAATTGACTCCAAGGCTCCCCACTAAGATGTCACTGTTTGACCAGTTTGCTTTAAAACAGCTTAATTAGCTGAAAGGAAAGCTATGTCTGAGCATTTTGGTGAGAAAAAAACAAAAAGATCTCTCCTTTCAGAAAGCTCATGCTCTGTCTTGTCGGAAATCTTTGGTTTTGAAACAAAACAACATTCCTTTCATATGCAATCAAGCCCCTGACAACAGATTTTCCTGGATCGGGGAAATAATTGGTTTGGGGCCTCCATGTGGCCATTTGGGTTCAGCTTTTATATATCTGGGTCTGTGTGAGACCCAGACAGTCACCCATGGCATTCCTTGAGGGATTCTTGCCAATAGCATGCGTTGATTTCCTTTATCGAGAAAGATCTAAAACTGATCAGGGCATAAAGACTATGTAGACTTTCTAATCCATATCTACTAACTTTACTCTAATGTAATATTAAAGTGACTTAAGTGCTAACATCGGGGAAAAAAAAAACAACTCTTGGTTCATTTGCTTCTGCTTAATATTTTAAAAAATTGTCCAGAAGAAATGTCTCCGATGTCATTTTTGAGATGATATAACAAGAACACTTTTGTCAAAATAATTGAAAATATTCCTGACTCGATGTGGATCTTCTTCAAATGCATTCAGACCATCTGCTGTCTCTGGACATGCAGCCGTGCAATGAACACGGGAAGATACATTTAGGGCCCACTGTACATTAATTAATGCAAGAGGAAATTCGCTGGCTAAGAGTGAATTACAATTGTTTTGTTGCTGCTCATTACATGGATTTTGGAGGCTAAAGCTGTTTGAGAGACCCAGAGAATGCGTGTTTTTATTTTTCAAGGTAAATTGGCAGGAAATTGTTTTCATTTTGATGGGGCCCATAGTAGCAACTACAGAAGACTTGGGTCCATGTACATCAATCCCACAGGCAAGCTGGTGAATCATGGATAAGACAGCCCACTCCAGAAAGCTTTATGGATTTGTTCTATTTCTTTTCTTCTTCCTTCCTCCCTCCCTCCTTTCTTTCTTTCGTTCTTGCAGAAGAAGAAAATATCTGTGGTCTAAATATTTAACTGTAAAATCAAATACTTTCAACAATTAAGCAATTGTAGTGTGGCCTACCTACTTATCTGATTTCTTCTCGATAGGAATTATTTTTAAATTCCCAGGCAAGCAGGTTTATTTTTACAACTTCTAAGTTACAGTGAACATCAAATTCCCACTAAAGGACATTTGTTTTTTGTTGTGCTGAGTCTTTAATTTGGTATAGCTCTGTACATTGCGTTTGTGTGTGTGTCTGGTGTGTTGTGTGTTTTGCCAGTCTAACACGAGAAAGCCTGAATTGTGGTTTACAAAAACCGCTGTCAGATGATAGTGGTGGTTTGGTGGTTTAGTCGCTAAGTCGTGTGATGACATCCTTCCTAAAGTAGCATTTGATTTTAACCTGGAACTGTATTTTTTTCTTTTCTAATGAAGAGAAGGATGACTAAATTAAGGGGAAAAAAGTCTATAATTAGCAATATAAATCTTTCACCGATTTCAGGAGGTCACCAGATGAACGGATGCAGGCTTCAGACACATCTGCTCTTTTGGCAATCACTGCCTCTTTGGAGGTTTGTCATTGGCTCACGCTAATCAGATGCGAAGCCTCCTGGAAGCGATTTGTGCCTCCCCGGGCTGAAGCCGGCAGAGCCGACGAGGATCGGCATTGCTCAACTCCATCCACCACGCCGGCGCCGGCCTGCACCTTGGAAAAAGATGCCGACTGTTGGGGCGGTGCAGCGGGGGCGGCGGCGTGGCCGGGGGTGGGCTGCTAGAAATAGCCCTCGAGGCTCCGGGGGAGCATGTTTCCCAGGCCCAGGAAGGCTGGCCCGCAGCTCTCTGTGATGCGATGTTATTTTCAGGAACGGGAGGAATGCCCACAAGGTGGCATCATTGGTGCCAACAGCAGAAAGGAGCCGTGACTAGTTAACTTCGAAGGTGGGGTGCTGTGAGGGTAGGGCAGGAGAAGGCAGAAAAACAGCATCCTCGTGAAATAATTCAAACCTTAATGAAGTTGTTTCTTTCAACATGCCTAAACAAGAGTGAGGAGAATGGACAGAGTGTTGCTTTAACTCATTGGCTATTGTGCTGTCAGGCAAGGGGCCAAAGGCCAAGTGCCTTGGACAGAACTGGCCATGAATTAATAATAGACTCTAGACGCAGTGCTGTCATCAGCGCGGTGGTTTCAGACACGATTATGATGGTAAACTATTGGCTTTCTTAATGACTAACAATGCCATACACGTCCCAGGTTCCAGGGTGAACTTAGATTGTGCATCTGCAAATTCTAAATGGGAACGGAACAAGAACAAAAAAGTTCTTCCTCTTCTTAAAAAGCTGCAAAGTATTGTCTGTGTATAGTCACCCAGAAGATTAAGGCATTTGAGTCTTTTTTGCATCAGTGCAGGATTGAGAGGCAGATATAATCCAAGTGCAATATTTTCCATGTTCGCAACCCGTTTCTTTCTTTTCGCATTCTGGTAAACTCTCCCTTTCCATGAAATAATGATAGTTTTGTTTTACTTGTGAAGCTTTCTTCTGATTAGATAAGATCAGCCACCTCTCCCAATTATACAGATACAGGATCTGAGTGTATTCATTTATTTTGAGAACAATCCTCTTATTTGAAGTGAACAAAGTGAACAAAGCCCATTGCTGTTATTTTCACTTTGATAACTGATCTTTGAGAACTCTTGCTTATCATTTTATGCCACCTTGCATTCAGAGAGACACATGTTTATTTTATGAAGCTGCTTGGTCTTAACTGAAGCTGGCCACGGTAGGAGGCTGGTCCAGTTCTGAAGGTAGACAGGCTGGGGTCACACTTGACTGCACCCCACATTTCAGTATGAGACTGAAAGAGCAGCGCTAAGGAGGGGGTGGAGGAGGAGTGGAGAAAGTGTGAAGCCCCCTTGAACACTACAGACCTCAGAGCAGGGGTGATTCCTGGCTGAGCATTTATGAGGAAAGCCTGCAGAGCCTTTGTGCCTTGATAGCATTCAAGAAGAGGAGAAAAGAAAGAGAATTAAAAAGATGTATTTTTGAAAGATTCCCCCCATATTTTGCTGTTATATTTAACTCCTTTCTCACCTACTCTTAATTTTCATCTCTCCAAAAATATAAAGAGTTTGTAGAGATCATAGGGCTATAATGTGCTTTGAGTGTCCATATATTCTAAAAGACTCCTATGCTAACTAGGTATTTTACAAAGAAGTATATTATGCCAAAATACATGCTGTCTCAGAGTCTTTCATGTAAAATAATCTTTATGCTCCTTTAGAACCGTGTAGTTCTTTCCTTTGGTATTGGATACCAAAGTTAAACATTTTAAAAATTAATATGTTATTTGTTAGTATTGCAGGTGCCTCATCATATATCCTGATCTGAGTTAAAACAGGCCCCCAAATGATCTTTACATCTCAACTTTAGTAAATTATTATTATTATTCTCTGTCCTCATTGAGAATAGGTGCTCTCTTCGTCACCCTTACCCTGGTTCCTTGCAGATAGTTACAAAAAAAAAGTAAAGGAACTATTTTTAAGAAAATTGTAGTGATAAAGGGAGAAAAGAGAAATTTGCACAGAATTTCTTTTATTGTTATTACTTAGATGTTATTTTTACCAAGACTTTATTAGTAAGATTTTGTATGCAAGTTTCTGATCTTAGGCTGTCTACCTCAAAAGAATCTATTTTTTCAGCTGTATTGAATTATAATTGATATACAGCACTGTGCGAGTTTAAGATGTACAGCATAATGTACTGATGTACATATATGGGGAAATAGTCAAGAAAACTCAGTCCAAAGAAAGAACACAAATGTGTGAAGGATTAAAATTAAATAACTATGGGGATGGTTGTATTTTTAAGGGTATTTTAAAAGACAGTTTTAACCAGCAGTTAATTGTGTTAAATTGAGGTCATTATTAAATGCATCCATGCACATCTTTTCACTGGTAAAGTCTCAGCTATAATAAATATATAGTAATATATATTATACATAAGGTGTCCCCTGGTGGCTCAGTGGTAAGAATCCACCTGCCAGTGCAGGTGACATCAGTTTGATCCCTGGGTCAGAAAGATCCTCTGAAGAAGGAAATGGCAACCCACTCCAGTATTCTTGCCTGGAAAATCCCATGGACAGAGGACCGTGGCAGACTACAGTTCATGGAATTGTGAAACAGTCAGACATGACTAGGGACTAAACAACAGCAACAAAAACTATAATATAAATTATTATATATAATAAATATATAGTATTATTTGTATATTATAAATATTATTATCCATCTAGTCTAAACTATGGTTTTTTGAGTAGTCATGTATGGATGTGAGAGTCGGACCATAAAGAAAGTTGAGCACCAAAGAATTGATGCTTTTGAATTGTGGTATTGGAGAAGACGCTTGAGAGTCTCTTGGACTGCAAGGAGATTCAACCAGGATCTCCTAAAGAAAATCAGTTCTGAATATTCTTTGGAAGGACTGATGTTGAGGCTGAAACTCCAATACTTGGGCCACCTAATGCGAAGAGCCGACTCACTGGAAAAGACTCTGATGCTGAGAGGGATTAGGGGCAAGAGGAGAAGGGGATGACGGAGGATGAGACGGTTGGATGGCATCACTGACTCAATGGACATGAGTTTGAGCAAACTCTGGGGGACGGTGAAGGACAGGGAAGCCTGGTGTGTTGCAGTTCATGGGATCACAAAGAGTCAGATATGACTTAGAGACTGAACAACAACAACAATGTGTGTATACACACACACACACACACACACACACACACACACACAGTATCCAGTTCATCTAGGTGGAGTACTCACAATCTGGGAGGGTGGGCAGTTTCCTCCCTAAGAGCACTTGAGGTTAATGGCTTGAGATAGGATGAAGGTGGCTCGGGTCTAGGATGAGAGCCTTTGCTTTTCATAATTAGTTTTTCCTAAGGGACTGTGGTGTTGGAGAAGACTCTTGAGACTCCTTTGGACTGCAAGGAGATCCAACCAGTCCATTCTGAAGGAGATCAGCCCTGGGATTTCTTTGGAAGGAATGATGCTAAAGCTGAAACTCCAGTACTTTGGCCACCTCATGCAAAGAGTTGACTCATTGGAAAAGACTCTGATGCTGGGAGGGATTGGGGGCAGGAGGAGAAGGGGACGACAGAGGATGAGATGGCTGGATGGCATCACTGACTCGATGGACGTGAATCTGAGTGAACTCCGGGAGTTCAAAGAGTCGGACGCAACTGAGCTGAACTGAACTGAAAGGGACCTCCTCTACACAGCGCCTGCAACTTATAGAAGGGAAACACTCTCCTGAGACCCTTCTAGCAGTTTGAATAAATATCTGCATTCCCAAGGATTTTCTGTGGGGTGGGACTACACAGGTGGTGGATTACTGGTTTGACAATGTGAGAACAGAAAAAGGAGTCAAGAGGGGCCAGGGGACCCCTCTCCATTCTTTCAGACACAAACCTTTTGTCTTCTGGATTGTCAGGAAACGATGGAAGTATTTATTTCAATGATACCTACATATATAACATTTGATAAACCAAAAGTCAAAAGGAACTAGATGAAACTGGTAAGAGAGAAAAGAAAGTCACCAAGGAACTTCCAAGGTATCACTTTCTTTCCCCTCAGACATGATTCTTCGGTGTACATTAGGCTTAATGTATAATGCCGGGCACAAATGCAAAGAGGAAGCGATTCTTCTTTTGTAGAGTGGAGGAGACACTAACTGTGCTGAAATGACCTTGACAATACCTTCGTATTTTATATGGAGAAAGAAGGAGTGGAAGATGAATCACCTGTAATGCCCCTTGTCTGCAGCAGAAAAGGAAGGTAATTTATTTTCTTTTGATCTCAATCTACAGAAAGGTAAGAAAATAAATTTGATGAAGAATAACCTGGAGCACACAAATGCAGCAGGTCCATAATTTCCCAAGCAGAACCCCTAATGGATCTTTTTATGAAAATGCTCCTTTCAGACCAGTGCGTCCCCTCACAATAAGGCACGATTTCTAGCCAAAATGAATGTCCGCTGTGATGCTGACAGCCACCCAGTGGGGTAGGGTCACAGAACAGCGCTGCAGGCATCCAAGGGACATCGGTTCTCGACCTCTGTGTCAACCTCTAGAGTTCCCAGGGTCGGGTCAGCATCCTAAGGACGCCTGTGGTCTCATTCTGGGACACCTCGGGGTATCCCACAGAACAGGGGCATTCTTTGCCCAAAGCGTTCCCAGCCCCGTTTTGTGGCTTGCTTTGTAGAGCGACACGGTGGAGCATGCAAACAAAAATGGGGAGTGGAGGCTGGGGCAGAGATTGTCAAATCATTGAGAAGCCTGTAAAGACAGGTCTCCTCTCTGGCTTGACTTTGATGGGAATTATGGGTTCACCCTGGAGGAGTTTCAGATAAAGAAAGGATAGTTTTTTTTAAATCCATGAACCACACATATTGCATGCTTCTATTGTGGATTTTTATTTTCCAACCATTTGGCAAACACTGGGTTAGAATGTTCAAGGGGTATGCAAACATAGACATTAACACTCCAGTCTCTGAGGGTCAGATTTAAAGAAACTTTGTGTTCCTAGATAGTACCAAATAGATAAGTGATGCTACTGGTCCATAAGATGGTCACAAGTCCTTTGCCCTAGAGGTATACACTTTAGTTTCTTAAGAACTCATTCTCAGCCTCACGGTCTCTTACTTTGGGTGCATTTTTCCTGGTCATAATTAACATCAAGGAAGGGAAACTGAAGGGTGAGAACTTTTAAAGGCAAAGGTTGATGTGACAACTAACATTCAGCTTAGAGGAGGAGAAATTCAGGACAGAATTATAATGCTGCATAAAAAATACACTTTCTTTTTTCCTAGGAAAACTCTACATCTTCAGGACAAGTTTAAATGATATCACCTTGTTTGATAACTTTTATTCTAAAAGGTAGAAATGTGAAATGTATATTTAAAGAAGATTTCCATGAAAAATAGGGGGCAAAGCAGTTTTTTGTATAAGTGGTGAAGTTTACATTACTTTACAATTTGCTTGTGTAGGCCTGTTAATCTTTAAAGATGGATAATAAGCAAAAATTACATTTGGATACATATAGTTGGAAAGTTTTGATAGATTGTTATGCTTAAAAACTCATTATTCTTAAAAACTTCTTTCACAATACGTTAATATATATATTCACAAAAAAGGATAGTAATCAACTTCATATATGGTGTGGGATGATTCTGCTCTTACAAACCTTATTTATGCAAGGTAGGAAACAGAGCGTGTGCTTTTCTCTGAGCAAGTGGTTTTCTTCTAGGGCAGCAGTGCGCCTTGCTTTCTCACTCTTTGGGAGGCCTGTGGGAAAACATGTACCGATCTTGCATCTGGAAGGAAGGGATCCAGGGGGACCCTCTCACCAAAGCTAATTTCAATGTCTACTTGTGAACACTTGGAAAAGACCAGTAAAAATATACCCTTAAAAATCAGATCAGAATAAAATCATTATCTCAAAAAGATATCTGCATTTCCATGTTCATTGACTATTATTAATCATACCTAAGGCATGTAAACAAACTGTCAGAAACTGGATGAATAGATAAAGATTACCAAAATAAGTTAACACCCACATAAGTTAACACCTTACATAGTTACAAATTTCGTATAGTTGCAAATTTCGTGTGTAAACTTCACACATATGTATACAGATATATTTCAGCCACAAAAGAAGGAAATCCAGTCATTTATGACAACATGGATGGACCTTACCGTTACGCTAAGCAAAATAAATCAGACAAAGACAAATGCTACATGATCTAACTTATATGTGAAATCTAAAAAAGAAAAAAAAAATGAACCTATAGATCTAGACAACAGATTAGTGTTTGACAGAGATGGAAGGTGGGGATCTGAGTGGAAAGGTAAAAGTGGTTAAAAGTTATAAAACAACTCAGTCCTGTAGGTATAACGTACAGCATGATGCCTGCAGTTAACGATACTGTTCGGTATGTTTGTAAGTTACTAAGAGAGTAGATCTTAAAGTTCTCATCAAACACACATATGAAATTTGTACCTATATAAGGTGTTAACTTATTTTGGTAATCATTTCACTATATATAGATTAAATCATTATGTTGTCTACCTAAAGCTAATACAATTTATATATCAATTAAAAAATAAAAAGGTTGCAAAGACTCCCCAAAATAAATCAGATGGCTAGGGAAATAAAAGTTGATGTAAATCACTATTCTCTTAACTCATCTTGTCATAGCAATGGCTAGTGTATGCGAAAGGAATATATGTTCTTGTAATTCTCTTAACCAGTGATGTTTTGCATGTGGCAAGAATTTTAGGAGTGTGAGGCTATGTTTTTTTTTAAATCAAATCCAATTGCTTATGTCATGCAGTATACATAGAATTTCTCTTATAAATCTCTTGAACTTCACAAATATTAGTAAACTAATAGTGCTCACCTACCAATGCTGGCTCATCTAACATACTTTTACTGTCTCAATTTTGATGATTTCCATGGGACTCTGAGAATCCATTTACTAGACTCAGCATAATGTGCTTATTTACTCATGCAAGATAAAAACACATTTGTCCTGTCAATATGTCACATCTGTCAACACCATTTGCTGATTTCAGCTCTTGGCTTGAAATGTGATGTCTAGTTGTCATACATGATCTTATGAAATTTATGATAAAATGTGTGCATCAGGTGGGTCTAAGAGTGATCTTTTATTATAAATGTCAAAAACTTTAAGCCCAAAACTTTAAAAGTAATTAGAAAATGTAAATTTCAAAAAGTGCTTCTGTGGAAGAGTTAATTAGGCATTGTTCTTTTTTGTGAAAGTCACTCAGTCATGTCTGACTCTTTGTGACCCCATGGACTATACAGTCCTTGGGGTTCTCCAGGCTGGAACACTGGAGTAGGTAGCCTTTCCCTTCTCCAGGGGATCTTCCTTAATTGAAGTATAGTTTATTTACAGTGGTTGTATTACTTTCAGGTGTATAGCAAAGTGATTCATAAACATACATATATTTTTTCATGTTCTATTTCATTATAGCTTATTACAAGATATTGAGTGGAGTTCCTTGTGCTATTCAGTAGGTTCTTGTTACCTATTTTATTTATAGTAATGTGTATATGTTAATTCCAAACTCCTAATTTACCCCTCCCCACTTCCCTGGGCTTCCCTCACAGCTCAGTCAGTAAAGAATCTGCCTGCAATGCAGGAGACCTGGGGTCGATTCCTGGGTCAGGAAGATACCCTGGAAAAGGAAATGGCAATCCACTCCAGTATTCTTGCCTGGAAAACACTACGGGCAGAGGAACATGGGCTACAGCCCATGGGGTTGCAAGAGTTGGACATGACTTAGCGACTAAACCACCACCCCCTTCCTTCCACTTTGGTAACCGTAAATTTGTTTTCTATGTCTGTGAGTCTATTTCTGTCTTGCAAATAATTGAAAGAGTGGGCCAGTGTCTTAGAGAACACAGAACATCCTCTGTGTCAGAGACTTAGCCCAGCTAGACACAGCTACCACCCCACACCCTCAGAAAAAGCCTTTAACTATGAATCATATGCATTCCCTAGTGAATACTGAACATCACCCAGCAGTTTCATCTCTTCAGCATCACACAGCGAATCAAGTATCTGGATTCCGAGAGCAGAAGGAAGTTTGCTTTCATGTAGGTATCAGAAGATTCGCGCGAGAGTGGATACATTCAGAAAAGGGAAGATGGGCCAAATTGAAGAGTGTGAGAAAATTAGCTCATCTGATTTGATGTGAACATCTGCAGAAATTGTTAATGGACATTGTGCTAATGAAATCCACCAGACATATGCATGCTTGTTATCTGTGGAACTGTGTTCTTCCCCACACCGAACCTGTTGCTGGCAGGGCCGGACGTGCCTTCCATCAATTGTCATATCTAAAGGGTTCAAGAGAGAGAAATTTGAGGCTCCAGTCTGATGTACTGAGAGACAAACACATCACTAGTGGGAGACAGCCACTCTCAGAATTCAAATGCAGACTGAAAGACAGATACACTGAAATCTCACAAGTCTCCTAGTCGCCGATCCAGTGTGTGAGTGCTAAGTCACTTCAGTCGTGTCTGACTCTTTGTGACCCTATGGACTGTTGTGCACCAGGCTTCTCTGTCCCTGGGATTCTGTAGGCAAGAATACCACAGTGGGTTGCCAGGTTCTCCTCCAGGGAATCTTCCTGACCCAGGGATCTAACCCATATCTCTTACATCTCCTGCATTGGCAGGTGAGTTCTTTACCACTAGCATCACCTGGGAAACCCCGCCTGTCAGAGCTCCTCACAATCCTGACCAGGACAGGAGACCTGTGAGCGATGGAGATTTGAGAAACATGTTGATTCACTTCTTTGAGCATTTAGCCTGTTCCATTGGAAGACAAAATGGTTGAATTCATATCAGCCTCCAATTGTATACAAATGGCTATTGTGCAAGTAACAAATGACCTTTGTACATCCAAACAGGCTTGCTTTGGCCAGATGTTTCCTTGATAATCCCACATTATTCAAGTGTTAGTTTGTGTTTACATACATCCCAAGCTCTTTCTTTGATAAATCAGCCTCCACTAATTCAAGCAGAGGATCTCCCCAAAGCAGGGGTTGTTAGGCTTCACCCATTCACTGGGTTGCTGGTGGGTACCAGTTGCACTGGGGAAGCAGCAATTCAGTGATTAATAATGAAGGCTCCTGTAGTTTTTAGAGTCAGTCCCAGCTCCCACTTGCTAGCTAAATGACCTTACAAGAAGAGTTTAGTCTCAGTTTCTTCATCTGTACAGTGGATAATAATAGCATCTTCCACATACAGAGCTCATGAGATTTCATGTCAAGTGCTTAGAATTATACTGCCATGGTGAACACGCTCATTAACATGGAGTATTTTCATTTGTTATTACTAAACAAGCTATCTCTAACAGATATCAATTGCAGCTCAGTTCTCAGATTTGTCTAAAGAGAAGTGCAAATTAAAAACTAAGCCTGAGATTGAATAGATTTATCTCAAGACCTATAATTTTATTTAGACCCCAGATGTTATTTATCTTAGCTCCGTATAGCAGTTGTCACTTTATAACATCCATATCTCTGCCCTCCTGCCCATTCCCTATGGGTACATGTTCATGAGTTAATGTAATCTGATGAATTAAAAATTAGGCTGATAGAAAAGTTGTGTTCTTGGCTAGATTTTCTCACTAAATCTGTAAAAATGTATATAATCACTACCACTTACTTAAGTTTTTAGCCAACAATATGATAAGAAGGAAATATTCCAAATCTATCACCTCTCAATTCGGTCAAGTGAGGAAATCCTGAGGAATAGATCTTTGCGGTGGGAGGGTGAAGGGAGGGTGTGGAGAATAGGCTATAAGTGAGAATGGGATATCTAGTCCCTTCATCTAGTATATCTCTAGCTACTTACCCACCCTTTCCCTTCCTCATGCCTACACACACCACCCCAGGGTGATGTAACCAAGATGAATGAGATCATGATATGATGCATTCTGCAGTCTTAATAATAATTTTGTTCTCCTCTCATTTAACATAATGTTTTCAATTAAACTTGTAAATAACATTTTGTGATGCTTTCAATGAACATGTTCGTCTATTTTTGTGAGGCATTTGGAACATTTATTAAGTATTAAGAAAAAACAGTACTACATAAACATTAACATTCATAACCGCATCTCCATATCATGTCTGAGAAATTTCTTCTTAGATTAACCCCCATGGAGTAAAAGTCTGTGGAAGCAGATGGACTTTGTACCTGGCCCTAAAGGTCAGCTGGAGAGAGTGCGGGGAGTTTGGCAGTAAATCCCCTAGTCCAGGACCTTCTCATAAGAAAAGCTTCATCTTCATTTCAATTGACAGGAATGAGGTTCAGCTTCTATCATAGACACAGCATTCAGCTAGGCTTCCAAAGGATCCTGTTACAGATGCTGATGATGCTGATGATGCTTATGAGTGTGTGAAGCACGTTGTATTTTCCAGACCCTTCCACACACACTCTTACGATTGAACCCGAGAACACTGCAGAGTGAGAAATACGTGTGCAAACTGGTGTGCTTTTGTTTTTGTTTTTTTTTCAGGAGAAGAAAAGACACATAATTCAATCTGATTTCTTGAACTTCTCTCATCAAAAGAACATTAAGATATTTTGGATATATCTCAGAAGAACCCAATTTTCACATTTTTCGATGTGCTGTCTCAACTAGTAATAACACTAGCAACTCTGGTTTGGGGACCACAGAAATAGGACATACACTGCACCCCTTCACTGACTCTGCCCACAAAGTTAACCAACAGTGGGACATCCCTGGTGGTCCAGTGGCTAAGACACCTCACTCCCAATGAAGGGGCCCAGGTTTGATCCCTGGTCGGGGAACTAGACCCCACATGCCACAATTAAAGATTCCACAGGCTGCAACTAAGACCTGGCAGAACCACATACATAACTATTTTAAAAATAGCCAACAGGTTGTTTCCATGTCCTGGCTATTATAAACAGTGCTGCGATGAACATTGGGGTACATGTGTCTCTTTCAGGACATGGAAACAACCTATATGTCCATCAGCAGATGAATGGATAAGAAAGCTGTGGTACATATACACAATGGAGTATTACTCAGCCATAAAAAAGAATTCATTTGAATCAGTTCTGATGAGATGGATGAAACTGGAGCCGATTATACAGAGTGAAGTAAGCCAGAAAGAAAAACACCAATACAGTATACTAACACATATATATGGAATTTAGGAAGATGGCAATGATGACCCTGTATGCAAGACAGGGAAAGAGACACAGATGTGTATACCGGACTTTTGGACTCAGAGGGAGAGGGAGAGGGTGGGATGATTTGGGAGAATGACAATCTAACATGTATACTATCTTGTAAGAATTGAATTGCCAGTCTATGTCTGACGCAGGATGCAGCATGCTTGGGGCTGGTGCATGGGGATGACCCAGAGAGATGTTATGGGGAGGGAGGTGGGGGGGGGGGGTTCATGTTTGGGAACGCATGTAAGAATTAAAGATTTTAAAATTAAAAAAATAAAAAACTAAAAAATAAAAAAAGAAATAAATAAAAGACCAACAACAACAACAAAAAAGAATGTCAAAAATAAAAAGAATTAAAAAATAAAAATAGCCAACAGGAAATATGGTCCTCATAAATAACTATTAGTGAGGCATGGTGTATACATTGTTCTAGGGAAATGTGAGTTTCCTCTGTAAGAAAACTCAGGAATGTGGTGATTTCCTGTCCCCCTATTCACTGGGCCCTTGGACAGTACCCATTTTATATTCTTAGGTGGAAATCTTTGCTTAACCATATGTTTGACAGAGCACAAAATATACTTATGAACAGAGTGCTTACTGGATTTTTCCTATGACCATAGTACAGCTCAAAAGAACTTTGCTCAGAATTCAGCTAATTTTCGTTTTCTTTCTTTCTCTCTTTTTTCCCCTATAACCATTGTTGGGGTGTCAAATGGGCATCTCTCTCATCTCCCAGACTGATGGCATCGCCTAGGACTTCCCACATAGACAAGATAAACGAAAGGCTTCCATGGACAGGTATGTAACTGTGGAGACAGCAGCGCTGCAAAAGAGGCCTCCTGATCAGAAAGAATGTCTGTCCCACAGTCAACTCTCTGACTCTGCAGTCACCTTTGACATGACTTACTGAATAGGAGTTTGTTTTCCAATTTCCATGGTTCAGTCATAGGCCATGCAAAGTAAATACTAGTAAATGAGCAACAGTAGGTTCAAAGGAACATAAGACTAGAAGCCCTCCTCCTTTGGAAGACGGTTTGGGGAACATTCACATATGAATCAATCTGTTTGCGGTCTTTGAAGTGACTTTGATTAAGAGTTGTGGCCCCAGTAGTAGTGAAATGGGTGGGGCCATCAAAGGAACTGACATTTTCCATATGGATGCTGAGGCTCACACCACATCCAGAGAAGCCCAGGTAATGGCCCTGTGCACAGAATGCGTTCAGCTTCAGAAAAATAAACCAGAAACTCACTACTCTTGGAGATTGCTTGGGAGTGGGTTTTATTTGAAGGAAAGAAAATATGCCATAAGATTTTAAGTTCCTACTGATCAGTGTTGAATTAAATTAATACCTAGTCCATTAAAATTTTTTCAGTGCTCTTTAATGAACAGAAAGGATAACTTCCTTTGAAAAAGCAAGCAGTTTGTGTATTTCCAATAGATACCATCTATGTTTCTGAATGAAACCACAAATAATAATTAACACTCAAAATTTTAGGGACCACATATAATCAAATACAATCCACTACACTCTCCCTGATTTTGTTAGAAGTCAGTTAATGAATATCTAAACTTTGTAAACTTATTAGAACAGAATTCAACAACTTTTTGAATTCTGAATGAGAAGGAAAATAACAATTCATTGAAAAATTAAAATATCTACCCACTCCGCTTAAATAGAAGAAACTTGAAAATAATTGAAGAACCCATTCTTTTGCTTTTGGTCTTTGAATTCAAGTCACTCTAAAATTTGTGTCTGAATAGTTCATGGTTTCCACTTGACTTTAATATTTTCTTCACTTTAGAATATTCTTAACTGCCTAATGTCACAAACTGCAGAATTACCTTTTAATTATTGAAAAAATTAATTACTTTTTATTATTACCTTTTAATTCTCAGACAAACATTAATTGATTTTGGAGGCCAAACAAAAAGGAAAATTTGAGACCAGCAATGCAGTTTGCATAGTGGCTTTGTAATCAGAGAGAAATTAATAATTAAGTCACTTGGACCAATTATTCCATCTTTTGGAACCTTAGTTTCATCATATTAAAAATGGGAACATAATATATCTTGCTAAGTTGTTATGAAGATTAGATGTAAAAACTGAACCATAAACTCTGCAGTTAGTTATTAAAAAATTATAATTACTGTTATTAAATTTCTTAGGCCTATTTTCTGATTGTCATCAGGTCTACAACCTGTTTCCTATGATGGGTTCTGTCTTGGGATAGCATTACATCTCATACACGTTTCCAGTCTTCATGGGATTTGAATCATAACTACATGCATACACAATTAATTTTTAGACTAATATCTCAGGGTTGATCATTTATACTATTAATAATAAATATGATGAATATCTTCTAGAATGATTTAAAACAGACATGAAAAGTAGGACTATATCATTATTGGCTCAAAATGTAACGAGGACAAACACATTCTATTCTAATAAGAATATTTAAATTGTTACCCAACTTGATTCAGAAAGAGTAAGAAATCTCCAGCTAGTATGGGAAAATCACACTCTCTTTTTCTCTGCAGCAGAGATCTGAAATTCATT
The DNA here is from genome assembly GCF_042477335.2 of Ovis canadensis. Lineage (NCBI taxonomy): Eukaryota > Metazoa > Chordata > Mammalia > Artiodactyla > Bovidae > Ovis > Ovis canadensis. The sequence goes on from NC_091252.1 coordinate 73,357,460, forward strand.
ATGTTTTTCAGTCCTCTTCCTGAGGTACCATTTCTGGCAGACTCTGGTCCTGTTCATCTATGACCATAAAAGAGCAAATGCTGCTGCCTCAACAAATTTTGTTTTCTAAAAGACTGAAAGATCTTTTTACATTTTAAGAAAAAATATTGACTGATAGTTGTAGCAGTATTTAGGAGATCCTGAGGGCCCCCAAAGAATGTTACTCTGAGCACTCATATAATTGCTGAGCAACACTTATTAATACATATTCATATAGTCAGCCACTTACTATCCAAGTGCCAAAACTTGGGTCCTCTGAGCCTACCCAGGTGAGACCTAGCAGAGTTGGTGCCTAAGGTCTCTCTGTGCAGGTTGTATAAAGGAAATCTGGATCAAAAGTTTACTAGTTAGCTGTTTGTTTACACTGAGTTTATGAAGGGTAGAGAAGCTTAAGAAACTTGAATCTTTTCATTAAATAATATGCCCAGTGAAGTGGTGATGAAACTCATTTGCCAGGATGGCTGCTAGAATCCCTTCCTAGTTCACCAGTTTGCCCTCATAAATTCTAACCAAAATGGAGTTGAATGCACTTTGTGTCAAAGACTAGTTATCTCAGACCCTAATACCACCCTGCCCTCAAAATGTCTTTCCTGTAAGAAATTAAGAATACCTTTGTAATTCATGAACACTTCCAGTAGACTTTTGAATCTTTGAGCATAGGAATAATGCTCTTTTCTTCCATCATGTCTCCATGTTTATACATGTTAAACAGGATGCAGCATGCTTGGGGCTGGTGTATGGGGATGACCCAGAGAGATGTTATGGGGAGGGAGATGGGAGGGGGGTTCAAAAAAAAAAAAAAGATTGCTAAACACACACACACACACACACACACACAAACCCTCTGATTTTAAAAAGTAAAATATTTTAAGTAACCATTAAAAGTTCAGAAGGACAGGATGAGACAATAAGGAGGAATCATCTTTTATACAGTTTACTAATGAGAGAAGAATTTCAGAAAACTATACACTTAATTTGACAGAGAGCAGAGTTGGGGGAGGATTCATTTAGAGATAAAACCTAGTAAAGCAAGGATCAGAAGAACAGACCCACAGAGGTAATCAGTACTCAATAAGACAGGAGAAGAGAAAAAGTAAAGAGATTTTTTGGGGTGGATGGCCTGTTGTCATCTCCTAAAACCAGGAGAATGGGGTAAGTTCCTTAAGGAGGGAGAGAAGAGAGAGTGCCTTTGCTAGGTAGAGCTGCGTCACAGCTGTTGGTATTTTACCTATTCCAGCATTACCTATAGAAAAAGAAAAAGCTGTGCTCCCTTCACTTCTGTCCATCTGCTTCATTAGCTTAAAGAACAATTCCATTAGAGCTTTACTTGGCAATTACAGTTATCATTTGTAATTGGAAACTATTCATATTAGTGGAAACCTAATTATTGTTTGCTGCTAATAATCCCTATGATCCCTAAGATTCTCGATAATTCTGGCTTTTTAGGATAATACTTGAATTGGAAATGTTTGGCTTTGACCTACAGTCTTCTAACATGCAGAACTGATCCCATTGAATCAGTTCTTTAGTTCAGATGTGGCTACATCTTAGTTTGTATAATATCTTTTTATAGTTTACAAATTGATCTACACAATCTTTATTTTTACAGTGAGAGATAGCTCATATACTGATTTTATAGATAAGTAAACTGAGACACAAAATAAGTGGCAAAGGCAGAACTCAAGCCAGGATTTCTGGCTCAAATTTGACATTCCTTGTGCCAACTAGTGTATGAATTAAATGTACCAGATACCTCCTTTCCATTAATCTACGAAAAGATGTCATGGTGGCTGTTCTTGGTATTGAGCAGGCAAGAATTACATAACACTGTCCTAATGTCTTCCTGAAATTTATTCTAAAAACTACTCCAAGGGTAGGGAAGGCCACCATCCTTGAATGATGTGACACCACTGATTGACAAAGACTCGGCTCAGACTTTGGGAAGAGCAGGGGGGATAACAAGCCAAGTCACAATCCAAATTAGTGCAGCCTCTCCTACAGCAGGATGAACACAATGTGGTCTTTGACCAACGTTTCAAAGCCCCGTGTAGCTTGAGCTCTGATGGTGCTTGTTAAAGAAGGGCAGGGCGGTGCCGAGCTGACAGCCTGGAACACTGATCCAAACACTGCAAACTGACGTGTAAATCACCCTCTGACTAGGGGTCTCGAACTTGGCAAAGGAAATGTCATCTCCAGATTCTGCCCGTCATGTGTTTATGCAGATATGGCCCTCCAGGTGCCTCTCTCCATCTCTACAGACAAGTGACATGGTGCTGGTAGAAATAACATTTTTGGAGTTTATTCCCAAGACTAGCTGTAATTTTTTTTTACACATTACTTTTATCTGAAATTCAAACATATTTTCCCTTTAAAATGCTGTATATTTCTATATCCAGAAGATAGGAAGAAGAGAACGATATCCAGTCAATGCATCAAATATCATACCCCCTTGCCAGGCTGAAATTCTTCTCTACTGCCTCTGTAGCCACTGGCCTCAGGGCTGTCTCTCTCTCCTCAGATCCTTGTTTTACCTTTCAAGACTACTCGGTTGGGCTCTTCCTCATGCAGGTGATTTGACCAAGATCTCATAGTATCCTAAAATCTTCAGTCTATCCATGAGTGGCCCGTTGCTTCTCCTTTCACTGATCATTTCTAATAATTGAGAGAAATGAAATTAAAAGTCAGCCATTCCTGATAATAACTTAGCAATTCTTGAAAATATTGACAAGGAGAAGCCATGATGTATGTTTACATACGTGGTCAAAAGTTATGAACTTCTAGGTATAAAATAAAGAAATTATGGGGATGTAATATACAGCATGGTGACTGTAGTCAGTAATACTGTATTATACATTTGATAATGCTAAAAGAGTGGATTTTAAAAATTCTCATTAGGAGGAAAAATTTATAACTGGTGATATATGTTAACTAAATTTTTTGTGAGCATTTTGCAATACATATAAATGCTGAGAGTCATTATATTGTACACCTGAAACTAATACAATGTTATATGTCTGCTATACAAAAAAAAACAAACAAAAAAAAGATGTATGTCTAATATGAAGCTTTTTTGTCTTTTCTATTTTCATTCCTATTTACCTGGCCAATCAAGAGTTGTCCATATTAGTGACTCTTAAATGTGCCTATGAATGTCTGGGTAGTTTTCATTCAGTAGATCTGGGTTCTGAATTTCTTGATTGATGATTGCTTGATGATACTGATGCTGTTGGTCCACGGATCTCAGTTTGGGTAGCACGGACCTGTATATTGCATATTAGCAGAACGAAGAGTATGAGGGATTGTGTGTGGTAAAGATAATATAATTCAGATTCTTCTGATAATTTGTAAATATCTAGGCAAAATGGCTTCCCAGGTGGTGCCAGTGGTAAAGAACCCGCCTGTCAGTGCAGGAGATAAAGCAGATGCAGATTTGATCCCTGGGTAGGAAAGACCCCCTGGAGGAGGGCATGGCAACTCTCTCTGGTATTCTTGCCTGGGAAATCCTGTGGACAGAGGAGCCTGTCGGGTTACAATCTATAGGGTCACAAAGAATCAGACATGTCTGAAGCGACTTAGCACACACACACTGGCAAATAGAGTCTATACTACTGGAAATCCAATCATATTTTAAGAATGCCTATTGGTTTATAATCAATAAGTATCAAAATAAATGAGAGCTAAACTTTCCAATTTTTTTCCCCTTAGTTTGCAAGATACAGACAATTCTCAGTTTGTAAACAAAGTACTAGGATGTCCTCTTTTTAAAACTGATTTTTTAAGTAACAAAATTTAGAATGGAATTATAAAAGTAGGAGCCATATTGAGACCTAAGTTGACATAAACTGAGTACAGCTATGGGGCTTTCATCACATCTTGAAAGGTCTCCCCCAAGCCCTCTCAGGTCAAATCAGCTTGCCACAATCTCCAAGAGTAGAAGAGCCTTTCGCTAGCAACAGTGAGTATTATTTAGAATATTGAATATCTCTATTTGATATTTCAAAAAAAAAAAAAAGAATTCCCATTGCTACTATGAAATGCAAATGCTTTTTGTTAATTGAATCATCATATAATATCTTTAAAAAATAATTTGATAGTTTAATTAATTAATTTATATATTTATTTGGGCCATGCTGGGTCTTCATTGTGGCACACTGGCTCCTACAGTTGTAGTGTGGAGGCTTTACTGCCCCAAGTCATGTAGGATCTTAGTTCCCCAATGAGGAATGGATCCTGAATCCTGTCCCCTGCACTGGAAGGCAGATTCTTTACCACTGGACCACCAGGGAAGTCCCTTCATATTGTTTCTTAATATTACATTCAGTTTTCAGTGATAAGAATTCAGATTATTCAACAAATATTTATCAGTTCAGTTCAGTTCAGTTCAGTCACTCAGTTGTGTCTGACTCTTTCCGATCCTATGAACCGCAGCACACCAGGCCTCCCTATCCATCACCAACTCCCGGTGTCCACTCAAACCCATGTCCACTGAGTCGGTGATGCCATCCAACCATCTCATCCTCTATCGTCCGCTTCTTCTCCTGCCCTCAGTCTTTCCCAGCATCAGGTCTTTTCAAATGAGTCAGCTCTTCACATCAGGTGGCCAAAGTATTGGAGTTTCAGCCTCAGCATCAGTCTTTCCAAAGAACACCCATGACTGATCTCCTTTAGGATGGACTGGTTGGATCTCCTTGCAGTCCAAGGGACTCTCAAGAGTCTTCTCCAACACCACAGTTCAAAAGCATCAATTCTTCTGCGTTCAGCTTTCTTTATAGTCCAACTCTCACATCCATACATGACCACAGGAAAAACCATAGCCTTGACTAGATGGACATTTTTTGGCAAAGTAATGTCTCTGCTTTTTAATATGTGTCTAGGTTGGTCATAACTTTCCTTCCAAGGAGTAAGAGTCTAAATTTCATGGCTGCAATCACCATCTGCAGTGATTTAGGAGCTCAGAAAAATAAAGTCTGACACTGTTTCCACTGTTTCCCCATCTATTTGCCATGAAGTGATGGGACCAGATGCCATGATCTTAGTTTTCTGAATGTTGAGCTTTAGGTCAACTTCTTCACTCTCCTCTTTCACTTTCATCAAGAGGCTTTTTAGTTCCTCTTCACTTTCTGCCATAAGGGTGGTGTCATCTGTATATCTGAGGTTCTTGATATTTCTCCTGGCAATCTTGATTCCAGCTTGTGCTTCTTCCAGCCTAGCGTTTCTCATGATGTACTCTGCATAGAAGTTAAATAAGCAGAGTGACAATATATAGCCTTGACATACTCCTTTTCCTATTTGGAACCAGTCTGTTGTTCCATGTCCAGTTTTAACTGTTGCTTCCTGAGCTGCATACAGGTTTCTCAAGAGGAATGTTAGGTGGTCTGGAATTCCCATTTCTTTCAGAATTTTCCAGAGTTTATTGTGATCCACACAGTCAAAGGCTTGGCATAGTCAATAAAGCAGAAATAGATGTTTTTTCTGGAACTCTCTTGCTTTTTCGATGATCCAACGGATGTTGGCAATTTCATCTCTGGTTTCTCTGACTTTTCTAAAACCAGCTTGAACATCTGGAAGTTCACAGTTCACATATTGCTGAAGCCTGGCTTGGAGAATTTTGAGCGCTACTTTACTAGTGTGTGAGATGAGTACAATTGTGAGGTAGTTTGAACATTCTTTGGCATTGCCTTTCTTTGGGATTGGAATGAAAACTGACCTTTTCCAGTCCTGTGGCCACTGCTGAGTTTTAAATTTGCTGGCATATTGAGGGCAGCACTTTGACAGCATCATCTTTCAGGATTTGAAATAGCTCAACTGGAATTCCATCACCTCCACTAGCTTTGTTCATAGTGATGCTTCCTAAGGCCCGCTTGACTTCACATTCCAGGATACTTCATGACATTTAGCTAGGGGTTAAGCATATAGGTTGGAGAAGGCAATGGCACCCTACTCCAGTACTCTTGCCTGGAAAATCCCATGAACGGAGGGATCTGGTAGGCTGCAGTCCATGGGGTTGCTAAGAGTTGGACACAACTGAGCGACTTCACTTTCACTCTTCACTTTCATGCACTGGAGAAGGAAAAGGCAACCCACTCCAGTGTTCTTGCCTTGAGAATCCCAGGGATGGTGGAACCTGGTGGGCTGCTGTCTATGGGGTTGCACAGAGTTGGACATGACTGAAGCGACTTAGCAGCAGCAGCAGTAAGCATATAGGTAAACAAGACAATAAAAATCCTAGCCATTGATATGTCAGTCGTTTGTCTTTTTTTATCCTAATATGTCTTTTTATAACTTTGTAACCACTCCTCCAAAACTTCTTTAGCTTTAAGTGCAAAATTGAATCCTGAACCCTTATTCAAATTTTTAAAAATATGGGCAACTGAAACATTTATGAATGTTGTCACAATTGGAAAGATCATAAAACTTGCACCTATTTTTGATATGTGCTATATAAATGTACATGTATAAACTATGGCTTCTGCCTACATGCAGAATACTTTACACTTACTTCTAATTTTTGTGGATGATGTTGTATTGTAATCACTTTGGGTAAAGAATCCACCTGTGATGTACAGGAGGCATGGGAGACACAGGTTTAATCCCTGGGTTGGCAAGATCCTCTGGAGGAGGAAATGGCAACCCACTCCAGTATTCTTGCCTGGAGAATTCCATAGACAGAGGAGCCTGGGAGACTACAGCTCATGGGGTTGCAAAGAGTCAGGCATGACTGAGTACATGGCACATTCCTTAATGGGGCTGTAAATTTCTTGATGAAACCAGCACTACTGAGTTGCCAAGCTAGGAACTGGGCCTGTCTGGGCTCCCTAAATCATATTGATTGAATTTTGTAAACACCCCTTAAATCATCCGTTTTCAAGTCCTCAAAATATCACCCAAGCAATTTACAAGAGCCTCTTTACTTGCTTCTGCTTTGGGCTTTCCCCTGACTTCACATTTTAGGCTTCCAATCTGACATCTTCAGTCCCCAGAGAAAAAGTCTTTCAGTTGTGTTTGACTCTTTGCGACCCCATGAACTGTAGCCTGCCAGGCTTCTCTGTCCTTGGAATTCTCCAGGCAGGAATACTGGAGTGAATAGTTACTCCCTTCTCCAGGAGATCTTCCCAACCCAGGGATTAAACCTGGGTCTCCCACATTGCAGACAGATTCTTGACTGTCTGAGCCACCAGGGAAGCCCAGAGGGAGCTCTCTAAAATGTCAGTGGCTTGTGTCTTGCCTGGCTTCAGTGGATTCTCATGAACAATCAGGGTAAATCCAAAGCAGTATACAAATTCCATGAAAAAACACATGAGGAAAATGTTGCATTCTGTCTACATCCTTTGATTTATAGTGTGTTTTGATGTATTAAAGCTTCTGAGGGTGGGATGATTTGGGGGAATGGCATGGAAATATGTATAATATCATATAAGAAAGAAATTGCCAGTCCAGGTTCGATATAGGATCCTTGGGGCTGGTGCACTTGGATGACCGGGAGTGATGGTACTGGGAGGGAGGTGGTAGGGGGTTCAGGATGGGGAACACGTGTACGTCCATGGCGGATTCATGTTGATATATGGCAGAACCGATACAATACTGTAAAGTAATTAGCCTCCAATTAAAATAAATAAATTTAAATTAAAAAAAAAAGATTTGTGTGGATGAAGAAGTATCCTTGGGCAGAAAAGTACAAACAGACCATACTTGTATGACACTGAATAAATGGCTAAAAAAGACCAAAAAAAAAAAAAAAAAAAAACCAAACCAAAACAAACAAAACAAAGCAAAACAAAACAAAAACTTCTGAGAAGACCTGCAGTTAAACAGACCTCTCTTGTTTCATTTAATTCAGAATGTCTCAGATTTATTTAACTATGAAATTCTTCTCTTCCTAGTAATTCCTATAAAACTCCTTCAAGCCAGCATTCTCCAGGACACAGTTTGGGAAGTTCATTTGGTGATCTGAAGGCAAAGCTCTGACCTTTGTCTTTCTGAGGGCCCTTAATCTGATCCTCCTCAGAGTGGCTGCATTCAGCTGCTGTACTTGATTAAACACAGCTGATTCAATAACATTTTGGAGCTATATTCTAAAGTTTAGATTTTTAAAATCATTGTACACAATTCAGTGATTTGACATTTAAATGAAGCAAGATTCAGAGAGGGAGATACTTATTCAGGGTCACATGGATAATAAACTAGACATTAAATTGCACAAAAATAGCTTAGTACAGAAAATAAAACAATGGCATTTGGGGGGAGCAGGTGAGAGCAATGTATGTGACAAGAAAATAAATTGGAAAAAGAAAGCAAAAATCAAACAATGATCATCTAAAAGTTATTCTTTCAAATAGACACATAATATAAGCTACACCTGTAATCCATGTAATGTAATCATAATTTTTCCAGTAGTCAGAACAGTAAAAAGAAATAGATGACATCAATTTGAGCAATTTATTATATTTAACTCTACATGTCCAAATTTTCATCATTTCAACATGTAATCAGTATTAAAGACAATGTGATATTTTACATTTGTTTTGAATGAGGTCATCATTCAAATCTGATGTGAATTAATGCACACATAGTATCAATATATCTCAGTTCAAACTAGCCACATTTTAAGTGTTCAGTAGTCATGTATACCTGTAGCTATTGTGTTAGCACAGAGATAGAACATTTCCATCACTTCAGAAATTTCTATTGGATCACTCTGATCTGAACTGATGGTTCTCAATTGAGGGTGATTTTGCTCCCCAAGAAACATCTGGCACCATCTGGAGATAATTTTTAATTATCACAATGAGGGGGGCGGGAATAGTGGCATCTAGTAGGTAGAGGCCAGGAATATTGCTAAACATCTTACCACGTACAAAAATTTACCAGGTCCAAAATATCAAAAGTGCTGAGATGAGAAACCCTAGTCTAGAGAATTAGTGAACCAATGAGAAATTGTAGTCTATTCTGTACAAAGAATATAATTTCTAGATAATTTATAGTAATTATAATCTCTTCTCTCATTTATTCATTTAACAAATATTAATAGTTTCAAATAGCAACAGACACTGTGTTAGGACTTTAGACATATAGACTCATCAGACATCATAAAATATGTCAATGAATAAGCAATAAGGGCTATACTGTGTAAGACGCAGAGATGGGGAAAGGAAGGAGTAATCAACATTGCTTAGGTTTCTCTCCACTACACTGTTAACATAAGGTCTATATATAGATGAATGAAAGGGAAAATAAAAGATGGAAAAGAAAAAATGAAATTAAGTCAAAACTAGAGAAATAAGAAGGAAAAAGATTTTTAAGAAAAATAAATAATACAGTAAGTTGAGAGACTGGAAGGAAATCAGACTGGGAAGGTCAAGTAGAGTGAAATGGAACCTAAGTTATATGTACAGAACAATAGGAGAAAGGCCAGTGACATTAACCACAGCTGTCCAGATTCTAATATCTGTTTGCTCAGGGTCTTCTCTATTCCATTTGCCATGGTCCTCCCTAAAGTATCCTATCTACACCTATCTCCAACGAGTTTTCAGTTTTTCCTTTTGAGAGTATAAAGAGTTTATTTTCTGGAAGAATGTCAAGTTTCTGTATACTTGGAGTGGAAGGCAGGCCAACTGGAGATAGAATGGGGTCAGTGTTTGGACAGCAATCTGTCACAAAGCAAAGGCTGTCATAGACAGCCTTGGAGACACAGACAAAGACGCATGACCATTGTTTTCCAGTGAGAGCCTTTAAAGCACCTTGGGGTCGCCATCCTGCATGGGGCCCCAAGTTTCCGTGTCGGACCACCTGCCAGGAGCTGTGCATTGCGCTGACCTCTCCCAACCCAATGTGAATAACTTCCGAGAGGTAGCCCCCGTGAAGGCAGGGGCTGCAAGCCACTGAAGAAAGAGAGGAGATTTATAGCTCTAGGATATCTTTGCCTTTTGAAAATAAAATGGCACATTAGGGCAAAGGAGGAGTTTGGATGAAAGGGGGGATTGCCTATCTCCAGGCATGACCAGTTCAATGTTTATTACCCAGTGCAAAAGCTTGGGTCAGTCCATGCAAGTCTGTGGAGAAAAGAAAGGATTGGTGTGTTTAGTAACAAATAAACAGAGGCTTCTCAAGACTTCTGTGATCCGTTTTTCAAAAGCCTTATCCCAAATGATTTTCTTTCCCAGGAAGCGGTGTTTTTGCCTGGGAGCCTTGGAGGCACAATACCTCTTGCCAGCATCTAGAAACAAACTAGGTTCTCCTCTAAAATATCTTGGGATCTACCATCAGTATGCCATTAAAAATCTCCTTGAAATAAAAAGAGAACTAGGTGCTGTGTCTTTTGTGGTCATTTTGATTTTTCTAACCTTTAAGAAATTATTTGCCCTCTTAAAAACCTTGATGGCTCTCTTAAACCCCTATGACTCTTTTAGCCCCTGAAAAAGATCAATTCTTTTTTAAAAATAAGATAATGGCCGTATTCCTGATGTTGTTCCTACAAGGACAGAGAGTTACTTAGATCCCCAAGTTATCCCTGTTTTTTGATGGCAAACAGGAAAGTGAGGAGATTCACCATCAGAAAATTTCACATTCTTGGAGGACGGGTGTCTTTCTTCAAGTTTTGAGGGAAAAAGAGGAGTTCTGGGCAGGAAAACTAAGGTTCAGTTTCAGAGTTCCATAGTGGACATGTCTGAGGCTGGACCGCGGAAATCCATACAATGAAAACACAGACAAGGGAGATTTGCACAGCTTTTAACTTAGGTCAAAAAACGTGTAATTTGTTAAGTAAGAGGGCACTAACACGTGCCATGTCACGCTGGATTTTCTTGAAAAATAAAAAAAAAATCACAAAGTTAAACTTTCAGTCAACCTGAAAATATTAGCTTTTTATGGGGGCAGGGCGGAACGAATGGAACAGCAGCACTTTTTTTTTTTTTTTCCTTTTTGATTGCTCATTTTCTGAGTCCTCAAAGAATGATAGGGGAGTGAGGCAGGCAGGAAACAGGGGTAGGGGATTTAGGAAAGTATTAAAGATACAGCCCAAGTAGAAAAGGTAGGTGTCTACAACTAAGGATCAAAATATATGGCAGGGCACAATGATACATGTTGTTTTCTTAAGTTTGAAATCTTTTAGTTGAAGGAAGAAAATGCAAATACTTCTATAGAATGTTATGTTATAGAACATTCTATGGAATGTTATGGACAACCCAGCTAAAAGCAATGTTTGCCTATTTCTAACTTTGAAGTGGCAAATACTTTTCAAGAAATAAATCACATGGGTTTAGAAAGAAGAGATATTAATTATAGAAAAATTTCTTTGTAAACAATTTTTTTTTTTGGAGAAAAAAAGAGAAATCTTGTCCACAAGCATGATAAGATCAAAGACCAGGATTCATGGGTATATAAAACACCGTGAGAGAGTATAGAATGAGGTTCACATCTGAATCTAGACACCAATGTCTATTAACTACTTTTCATGAAAATTTTTCTTATTAAATAAAAACTACACCATAAAATTTGTAAATTTTCCCCATCTGATTTTTAATTATCTTGACTTCTTCCTTCATTGATTATGAGTGCTTTATGCTAATAAGAAAGCCCTATCTCCTTTGTGTACTTCCCCTCTAACTTTTAGCCAACAATCATGTGCCTTTTAAAATTAATTTTAAATGAGCAGAGTAAGGGGGATAAGGATACTGAATAAGATATCTCCTGAGGCCAGTGGATACTAGTTTAAATCTGAAACAGACTCTACTTTTCTATCATTAATCATCCTTCCATTACCATTTCAAATATTCTATTTGGTCTCTGAACAGAAAAGTTGACATCAAAAAATAGCAGTTCAACTGATGTCCTGGATTTTATGTTAGGACGTAACTGGTGAGGAAATGGTGGACCAATGAATAATCCTACATTTTTGCTCAAGTGAAAATCCAGAAAGAGGTTACTGTACTTACACTCCCTGGCCTCCCTCTCCTGGTACTGGCAGGAAAATGGAGAGAGCTCTGACCCCCAGCGTCTGCACAAAGAGTGTTGGACAATGAAGAAGGTCGACTCTTTCTATACAGACCTGCTTTTGTGCTCCATTTGGGGCTTGATCTTTGCAGCCCGAAAGCTCGGTAGATGCCAGGGAGATAGATGTGGTGTGTTTGCCTCATCCAGAGCAGCAGCTGAGCCACTTTCACACAGGCAGGCAGGTACAGCCGAGCCTGGTAACAGATGAGAACCCCTGGGGAGCCCCTGACTATGGAGAATGAACAATGAAAAGAAACCATATTGGACACAGATACAAAAGGAGTCCCCTGCTCCTTTGCTCTCCTCCCTTGTTCCCTTTCTCCCTTTCCTTAGGAAACATCTATGAATGTGGAAAGCTGTCTTTCCCCTGGAAGCATTTGAGTGCCTGGGGGCTCCAGATGCTATTCTATGCAAATAGTTTCCACCCTCTCCTGCTTGGGGAAATGCTCTTTAACCCATCTGCATATCCATTTTCTGTCTTTTCTTGAAGGGAGAGACAAAGGAAGAGATGAAAATACTTCCCAGACAACTGTTTCTGCTGCTTCACTCTGCTTGAGTGGAAATGTCACCCAGCAGAAATGTAGCTGGGTTGCGGTGGCAGTCCACTTCAGGGTACCAAGGCCAGCATCTTGAGTGGGGGGAGGGGAGAAGTTAGGGAGCAAGCCCCAGAAGGGAGAAGGTCCGTAAAGTACCCATGAAAAACTTTAAAAATACCAAGTGTTTTCCTCAAACTTGGAAATAGAGGATAAAGGTATTTGAAAAGACTTGGTACCAAAATTATGTAAGTACTATTTTTTTGGCAGCACCTCAAGAATGGAGGATCTTAGTTCCCCAGCCACGGATCCAACTTGTGTCCCTGGAGTGAAGGCATGGAATATTAACCACTGGACCACCAGATAAGTCCCTGTAAGTACTTTCAATGTAATATAATTAGATCTTATATTTCACTGTTAAAGATGATCAGTTGCCAGGACTCCCCTGGTGATCAGGTTGGGACAGCCTGGTTGGGACTTCGCCTTCCAGCATAGGGAGTGCTGGTTCTATCCCCGATCAAGGAGCCTCATGGCCAAAAAGCCAAAACACAAAACAGAAACAATATTGTAATAAATATGAGTTTAAAAGTGGTCCACATAAAAAATAAAAAAACACAACTTAAAGAAAAGACAACCAACCTCTATTTTCCATATTTTCTCTCAAAGTATGACAATATGATTTTCTGTTGTTTTTTTGTTTTACATTACCTCTTTAAGAGATAAAACCAATTTCATTATTTTATTTGTATGATTTTGCAAAATTTTTTCTTAAGTACAAAGGATGCCAACCCATTACCAAAAATTTGAGGTGATACACTATAATTGTGAGGTAAACCATAGTCCAAAACTGTATGTCAAAGGAGATTCCAGTAGTTTGAGTTTGGCATTTCAATGTTCCTCATTCCTTCAACCTATACTCGTATAGAATCAAACTCAGAACTAAAGCTCAGATAATATTCAAACAAACTTGATATATGGCAAAATGTGGTGCATATTAATCTCTTCATTAAATGTGAATCTGACTAGTATCCTGATGAAATGAGACACATTTATATTTTAAAATATACTTTAGGATAATTACACTGAGTTTTGAAAATTCTGGTAGCTTTCAGTTCAGTTCAGTTCAGTTCAGTCGCTCAGTCATGTCCAGCTCTTTGCGACCCCATGAATCACAGTACGCCAGGCCTCCCTGTCCATCACCAACTCCCGGAGTTCACTCAGACTTATGTCCATTGAGTCAGTGATGCCATCCAGCCATCTCATCCTCTGTCGTCCCCTTCTCCTCCTGCCCCCAATCCCTCCCAGCATCAGAGTCTTTTCCAATGAGTCAACTCTTCGCATGAGGTGGACAAAGTGCTGGAGTTTCAGCTTTAGCATTATTGGTCACCAATCCATGCTGATGTTACTTAAAATGAGTAAATAACTCAGCATTAAGAAATAAATCCATCTTTTATCCAGGAATCCCATCCCAGGGCATATATTCAGACAAAAACCATAATTTGAAAGGATACATGCATACCAGTGTTCATTGTAGCACTGTTTTCAATAGTCAGGTCATGGAAACAACCTAAATGTCCCTCAGTGGAGGAATGGATAAAGAAGATTTGGTCAATATATACAATGGGATATTACTCAGCCATAAAAAAGAAGAAATAATGCCATATGCAGCAACATGGATGGACCTAGAGGTTGTCATACTGAGTGAAGTAAGTCAGACAGAGAAAGACAAATATCATATGATATCACATATGTGAAACCCAAAGAAATGATATCTATTTATAAATCAGCAGAGTCACAGATGCAGAAAATAAACTTGTGGTTACCAGGCGGTAAAGGGAGTGGGGAAGGATAAATTGGGAGTTGGGACTGACATATACACACTACTATATCCAGAAGAGATAACTAATAAGAACCTACTGAATAGCACAGGGAGCTATTTAATACTCTACATTGAACTATATGGGAATAGAATCTAAAAAAAGAGTAGCATATGTATGTTCAGTCGAGCTAAGTCATGTTGGATTCTTTGCGACCCCATGAACTGCAGCATGCCAGACTTCTCTGTTCATCACTATCTCCCTGAGTTTGCTCAACTGAACAACAGCAACAGTATGTGTGTATACAACTGATACATTTTTCGGTACAGTAGAAAGTGAAAAAGTGAAAGTGAAGTCGCTTAGTCGTGTCCGACTCTGTGACCCCATGGACTATAGCCTACCAGGCTCCTCCGTCCATGGGATTTTTCAGGCAAGAATACTGGAGTGGGTTGCCATTTGCTTCTCCAAGAGACTGAACCTGGATCTCCCATGTTGTAGGCAAATTCTTTACCGTCTGAGCCACCAGGGAAGTCCAGTGGAAATAACATTGTAAATCAACTATAATCCAATAAAATATTTGTTTTAAAAAAAGAAATAATCTTTTAAAGGGGATCTGTGAAGATCAAACCAGTCAATCCTAAAGGAAATCAACCCTGAATATTCACTGGTAGGACTGATGCTGAAGGTGAAGCTCCAATACTTTGGCCACCTGATGAGAAGAGTGACTCTTTGGAAAAGACCCTGATGCTTAGAAAGATTGAGGGCTAGAGGAGAAGGGGACGACAGGGGTAAGATGGTTGGATAGCATCACTGACTCATTGGACATGAGTTTGAGCAAACTCCAGGAGATAGTCTAGGACAGGGAAGCCTGGTGTGCTGCAGTTCATGGGGTTGAAGAGTCAGATTCGACTTAGGGATTGAACAATAGCAGTGCTTTCTTTATCATATTTATATCTTCAAGGACACACACATATTCACCCAGCCTGTGTCTTGAAAAGAATATTCTAATGAAGAGTTTGTCATCTATAAAAACCCCTTGTGCTAAAGTTAGTGAAAGTCTCTCAGTCGTGTCTGATTCTTTGCAACCCATGGACTATACAGTCCCTTGGAATTCTCTAAGTCAGAATACTGGAGTGGATAGCTTTTCCCTTCCCCAAGGGATCTTCCCAACCCAGGAATCAAAATCAGGTCTCCTGCATTACAGGCAGATTCTTTACCAGCTGAACCACAAGGGAAGCCCAAGAATACTGGAGTGGCTAGCCTTTCCCTTCTCCAGCGGATCTTCCTGACCCAGGAAGCGAACCAGGGTCTCCTGCATTGCAGGCAGATTCTTTACCAACTGAGCTATCAGGGAAGCCAAATTCAGGTCCTGGATCAAATAAAATAATAATAGATTAAAGATGCAAAGTATTGGAAACATGTGCTCCCTCTTGCAAACTCTAGTAGATGGTTAAGGACAGGGAAGCTTGGCATGCTGCAGTCCGTGGTGTTGCAAAGACTCAGACAATGAGCATATGAACGACAATTTACACTCATGGCAGACATTAATCAATCACGACACTTACACCCTGCTGCAGCCTCAGAATCCTTCTCAACAATACTCCAGGTAGGTGCTAAGTCTCTTCTGTTGTGTCCAATTGTTTGCGACCTTATGGACCGTGGCCTGCCAGGTTCCTCTGTCCATGGGATTCTCCAGGCAAGAATAGCGGAATGAGTTACCTTGCTCTCCTCCAGGGGATCTTCCCAACACAGGGATCAAACCCGAGTCTCTTTTGTCTAACCTGCATTGACATGTGGGATTTTTACCACTACTGCCATATGGGGCTTCCCTAATACTCCAAGGGATCAGTCTGCATATAGGGTAAGATGTGCCATTTTTGGACTAGTCCTTACTCTGTTTGTGCCTTGATTTCTCTATTAGGGAAATGATCCAAAAATTTTAGTACTGTAGGATATAGGATTGAGAATTTCTGGAATGAATTATCAACAGACATCATTTCAGTTAGGAGAGGATTATCTAAAAATGAGGAATTACATTGTGCATAATATTTGAAAACTCCTTCATTTTTAGAAATCCATTAATTTGAAACTATAAATAAATGAATAGCTTTTAATTGTGCTATCTGTTGTAGAGGAATATCTAGCTATATCTGTCTATCTATCTATCTAGATTTAATTAATAGCTCTCTTCTCTAAAAAGGTACGTATTACTTTTGTTGTTGTTGTTGTTGGCTGTTGCCTCACCACCTAAAACCCTGACATATTCTAGAGTCTTTATGCATTAGAATCACCCATGCAGGTTTTTAGAAATCCCCAAACCCAGGCTGAAATCTGAAAGAATTTCATCACAAGGAGAGACACCTGGGCATCTGTGTGTTTTAAAGCTAGACAGAAAAAGAGACATAGATATAAAGAACAGACTTTTGGACTCTGTGGGAGAGGGAGAGGGTGGGATGATTTGGGAGAATGGCATTGAAACATGTATACTATCATGTAAGAAACGAATCACTAGTCTAGGTTGGATACAGGATACAGGATGCTTGGGGCTGGTGCACTGGGATGACCCAGAGAGATGATATGGGGAGGGTGGTGGGAGGGGGGTTCAGGGTTGGGAACTCATGTACACCTGTGGCGGATTCATGTCACTGTATGGCAAAACCAATACAGTATTGTAAAGTGGAAAAAAAAAAAAAGCTCTATTCCAATATGCAGCTAAGACTGACAAAACCCTATTACAAAATGAGAAACACCAATGTAAATTGCCATGGCAAGTCCACATTTTTTTCATGCTAAATAATTTTAACAGCGCATTACACAACAACATTGTAATAGGACTGTGAGTTATGAAAGGGGTTGAGGTGTGTGGTGACAGATATTTTGACCGTGAAAAAAAATGTTTTTTCTTTGTGTGCCACGTTTGTGTACTGGCCTGTGAACGGACTGAATTCAGAAATGAAACACTCCCCTTTTCAATGAGCCTTGCAGTTTGCCAGTGATGAATACAAAAGTTGAGGAAAGGTTTTATGCCCATTCAATAATCAGAGCTAAGCTGGTGGGATCATATCTCTCAAAAGTGTGGCAAGAGGTGTTTAAAAACAAGAAGAAGATTGAAAGGTTGATGCCTCCTAGACATTCACTAAAAGTGAGCTGTTGAATCAAGGCAAATACAACCACCTGCATATAATACATGTATTTAGAGGAAGGATTTATGCAAAGCATCTTGTCCTTTGGTGTAGATACCCCCTGGGTGTCCAAAGCCAGAAATTAGTGAACTTTGGGTGGGCAGCGCAGGAAGCAGTAGTTGAGGGTGGAGGACATAGATTTGGGGTCAGAGGAGACTGATTTGACACATTGCTGTGTCACTAACCTTTTTGGTAAGCATGTGCAAGTTACCTGTCCTCTGGGTCTCAGTCTTCTCAATTTTGTTACGAATGATACTTACCTAGAAGCAATGTCGTATGGTCAGCTGTAAGGCCTGTATAAATGATGCTCGTTGTCATCGCTCTGTGCCTTAGAGCAATCACCACTCTGCTCCAATTTTCCTTTTATACAATGAAGGTGAAACTCACCTGCCTTACCAGAATATCCCACAGATGACTAAATAATATCATTATGCAGCTTTTGTAAAAAGAAAAAAAATAGGAACACTACATTCTGTCAAATTGTTCAATAAAGATCATTTGTGATTGGATCAAAATTATAAACTAAGCACAAGTTTCAGCCTCCTTTCCTTTCTGAAACTCTAAAAATAATAGATTAAAAAAAACTAATAAAGTCTCAGAAGGTATTATCCAAATAATGAAAAATTGGAAACATTTTATGATTAAATAATTTATGATGTATTTACATTGTGGAAAACTATGTAACTGTTTCTGAGACTGCTTCAATGATATAGAAAGTGTATTTTATAAAATGTGAAATGGAAAAAACAGGATAAAAAGCTATGCAATAAAGTCCCTATGAAGTAAATACAAATAAATAATTGGAAAAGCACAGAAAAACAGTCAGATAGGAATACACTAAAACTTAGTTATTTTTAAAAATCTCTAGGTTTTTCTTTTTAATATTTCAATGCATTAAAAAAACCTTTCCCCCCCCCCTCAGGTATATGTTTGGTTTACATTAAAATTCAATGGATCTAGGCAAATAGGTCCCAGGCCAGGGCCTGTCTGATTTATGTTTTAAAAAACTTAAAAAGTTCTTATTTACATGTAAAGTTAAATGACTGAGATTGTTAAAAACACTGACTTTTCTCTCTGGGACAGACATTTGCTTGTTATCCCAAAGATTCATGTCATGTTACCACAAAGTTATTCTAGACAGAAGATATGTCCCTTCTGACCCAATGGGGTTTCAGGGACTTTGAAGCCTGGTGATCAGTTTTTAACAACATGGAGGAAATGCCCAGAAAATCACGTTTTGTGACTGTCAATCGAGTCAGTAAATGAGTAAATGGGAAGAGCCTACTCACTGGAAAAGACCCTGATGCTGGAAAATACTGAGGGCAGGAGAAGAAGGGGGCAATGGAGGATGAGAAGGTTGGATGGCATCACCAACTCCATGGACATAAGTTTGAGCAAACTCTGAAATATAATGAAGGACAGGGAAGACTGGCATGCTACAGTCCATGAGGTCAAAAAGAACATGACCTTAACAACTGAACAACAAGAAAAATTACTCCAACCAAGCAATAGAAATAAACAAAAACTATATTATCTTTTGAAGAAAAATAGAACCTGGCTCATATCATCACAGGCCATCCCACCTGAGACTCTATTTCCTGTTTACTCATTTACTCAATTGATTGACAGTCACAAAACATGTGATTTTCTGGGAATTTCCTATATGTCTTTAAAAACTGACCAGGCTCCAAAATGCCTGAAACCCCATCGGGTCAGATGGAACATGTCTTCTGACTAGATTAACTTTGTGGAAACATGACATGAACCTTTGGGATAATAGGCAAATGTCTGTCCCAAACAGAAAAGTTTAAATATTTTTACCAATCCCAGTCATTTAACTTTATGTGTAAGTAAAATTTTCTGAATGTGTTTTAACATAAATCCAACAGACCTTGGCCGAGGACCTGTTTTCTTTTATTCAGCTCCCTTGAAGTGTTTTCCTACTTCCCTCAGATCCTATTATCCCAGGACCCACTATTCTGTTTTTAGAGCAGAGCAGGAGAGAACCGGGGACAACAGAATGCAGCATAGTAAGCCTGGAGGATAGGGAAGCCTGGCGTGCTGCAGTCCATGGGGTCACAAGAGTAGGACATGACTTAACGACTTAACAACAACCAGAAACCCGGGGGAGAAGTTATTTTCCAAGATGGATCATTTCTTTCCTGCACAAACTATCCAGAACACATGACTTCTGAAAGGCAACATTTTGACTCAGAAAGCTTTCCTAGGATATCCTTTTGAAATGGGTCCTCAACAGCCTCTTCCCATTTGGAGTTCCTGCTGATGCCTCTTCTGTAGCTGCATCCAGCTATCCAAACCCTGAATCTTCCCCTCTCAACATACCTAATAGTCAAATCCAGGAGGTGAATCAGATGCTCCTGTTATCCTCAAGATCCTGCTCAGGCACCACCAGGTTGTCTAATCCCCGTCCCATCTTTGAGGGAATTTGCATAGCACTTCTATAACCCAAGGGCCAGCCCCTTCTAGAATGTTCATAATTTTCTCCCAGAATAATTTCTTTACAATGAGCCCCTTCTCAATTCTGATTACGAATTTAGTCCATACTAATATGGTCAGCATTTCAATAGGAGGGCTAAAAAGATGATGAGCATGACAACCTGACCTTGTTACAGCCCAGCTGATAACCCAGATCTAGCAGCTGCATAGAAGAGAAGGAAATTCTGTTTTCTGTAATAATCTTATCTTTAGCTTTATCTAACTTTCCTACATCTATTTTCCCTTTACCTTGATTTACATATCCATGTATTTTTGATATATTTTGTAATTATTTATAAGATATTTCAAATCTTTTGGGGGAGAAGGAAGTATATGAACATATATTTATTGACGTAAAAGTTTAACCCACATCACTGGACAGGAGCCAGAGTTTATGGTACCCTTTGTGATCATTGGCCTCCATCCAACAAATAGGACTGTTGCACACTTGCAGGAAGAAAGTACATTGTTGTTTCAGAGAGAAATGGCTTTGGATGCTGTCTTCTTGATGTGCAATTGGAAGCAATTGTTCTCTTTGAGGATGAGTTAATAGACACAATACAAAGCTGGGATAAAATAATACATCTATTATTTTTGAACTATTAACCTATTGATACTCTCAGAATTTCCTTGGTCTCCCCATCTCCCCGACTCCCAGCACTGAGGGTGTTCTGTTCTTACTTCTCTTGGCATAACATCATGGCAAAATGGAAAGTTAAAAACAGCTCTCAGCTTTTCAGTTTCAAAATGAACTTTTACAACTCATGGCAGGTGTAAAAGTAGGAGAGGGATGCTATAATGAACCAGGGTCTAATACATTTGCTGTGAATAATGTGAATGATGTGATCATGAATCTTCTCTTAGCAGAAGAGAGGAAGACCCTAAAGACTGGAAGGAGATAGAAGCAAAGTAGGAAAGTCAGGTCATGGTGAGCATCCTTAATATGAAACCATGAACTCTGTGCTAGACAGACCAAGAACCATGCTGAGGGCATGATCTGTTTTCTGAGATCTGAAGAACCGCAGGCCCCCTCCACATGATCTTTGTATTGGAGCAGGTGTCTAGGCAGGTGACAAAGCCTGAGTCTGCCCTGCTGTTGTTGTTCAGCTGCTAAGTGGTGTCTGACTCTTGGTGACCCCATGGACTGCAGCATGCCAGGTTTCCCTGTCCTTCACTATCTCCTGAATTTTGCTCAAACCCATGTACATTGAATTGGTAATGCCATCCAACCATCTCATCCTCTGTTGCTGCCTTCTCCTCCTGTCTTCAATCCTTCCCAGCATCAGGGTCTTTACCAATGAGTCAGCGCTTTGCAGGGTAAAGTATTGGAGCTTCAGCTTCAGCATCATTCCTTCCAGTGAATATTCAGGGCTGATTTCCTTTAAGATTGACTGATTTGATCTCCTTGCAGTCCATGGGACTCTCAAGAGTCTTCTCTAGCACCGCAGTTCAAAAAGTATTAATTCTTTGGCACTTAGCCTTCTTTCTGGTCCAATTCTCACATCTGTGCATAACTACTGGAAAAACCATAGCTTTGACTATATGGACCTTTGTCAGCAAAGTAATGTCTCTGCTTTTTAATATGCTGTCTAGCATCTAAAAAATTCCTCCACTCCCTTGAGAAAAGTTCTAAGTGGCCAACAAGGGGTGGTGGACCTGGAGAGGTCTTGCAGCCAAGTTCAGGGAGGCCCAGGTGGATCTTTTCTTCTTGCTATGTACCCACTTCTTTGACACTCTTGTTGATTCATCATTATATACCCATGATCACAGGAGAGGAGAGGGAGGGACAGGACAGATCTCTGATGCCAGGAAGCTGTAGGCCTCTGTGTCATTCTCTGTTCATCTGTGACTTGTTTCAAGCCGGGGTTTTAAGCACGTTTCTTCTCACGATTGCCAAGTCACACATTCCCATGCACTCTTGGTTCCTGATTGGGAAAAAAAAACTCTCATTTTTTTTTTCCACTGCAAACTTGCTCCCTTCTTAATTTGACAGAATTGTTTTAAACTTTCTCCATCCGTATATACTATCTTAGGGCTTAGATACTAACTAATGTGCTTGCAGTAATTTTAAATCTTTCTATTCCATCAACTCAATAAATGATTTAAAAGAGAGTTAGATTTGTCTGTTTTTTTTATAGAGTATGTCCATATCAATAAGATCAAACCACAATTGTCAAACCACAACTCAGCTTAAAAGGATGTTTAGAGTAAAATAGGGCAATTACTCCTCGTACTTAGGTTTTTCTTCTTTGTTGCTGATATTCCTTTATTATGCAGAATTTTGCAGGAACAATTAGGAGAAAATGTGAACCAGAGCCACTTGTGGTCTCACTGCCTTGTTCATCTCCTCAACTTGCTGAGTCAGAAAGAGAGATCAGGGGAGGGGTGGGATGGAGAAGACAGAGTGGGTGAGGAGAGACAGACAGAAGAGAGAAAGAGAGAGCAGATAAACGGAGAGGGAATAAATATATTGGCTTGTAGCATATGGAAACCCAAAAAGGCAGAAACCAGGCATTAAAACTTTTATTTTATCTCATATTGACTTGCTGAAATATAATCAGAGAGATTCGATGCTTTTAATGGGGGCGTGTGAGTGCTATTTTCAGCCAGGATAGATAAGTCTTCTGAGCACTTAGTAGCAGGCTAAACAAATTGTCTTAACTGCCTTAAATGCACTGAGCAAACTTGCCATTTTTATTCATGGGCCTCTGAGCCATGGCTCCCAATGGATCCATGAAGATTAAATACATTATGTCTCCAATCATTAGTTAGCCCCACTCTCTTTTTCATGGCAAAGGTGGAGCTTGCATCCTGTGGACAGAATCTCTGCTTTCTAAAGGGCAAGAAGAGTTTGTCTTTGATTTGTGAGGGGGCTAGGCGAGGATTGAAGACTGTGTCTGGGCTCATTGCAGCCCATTCAGCTGATGGAGGGTGGCCAGAGCATGGGAAAGGGGATGAGGGCCATCCTGTCCACTGGGTCTTCTAGCTGAAAAGCTGACTTCAAGCAGTAAAACTCATTCTCCCTTGGCAGCCAAGGCTCTGCTTCAACTGCAAAGGGAGCGGGAAGTGAGGGGAGCTCTTCTGTGACTCTCATGGGACATGCTTTCCTAAAGATGAGAACAGAAGCTCACTTACTGTCGTCAGGAAAGATGTCCAACCCATACAAGGCCAAAGTGCCTTCGTTCCCAGTGATCTGCAGCTTCATTATTACCCCACACCAAGACCCTCCAGGTATCCGCCTCCTCCCTTCTATCTGGTGATGACCTCAAGCCCAGACCCACCATGGAGGTCAGCAGGGAAATCGGAAATCTGTTCTGAAAACTGCCACCTTCCTCTGCTCTCTCCTCTTACCCCAGTCCTCCTCCCCAAGGTTTGTTCTCCTGTTAGATGTCAAGTTGATGATTCAAAATCCCAGATGTGTCATGCTCAGTTAGTGAATAACACACTGTCAAATAGAGCAATAAATCTTCTAGCTTGGTGACTGCTGTGCAGGGCCTCCATGCCAAAGCACTCACTAATTCTATGTGATGAGTGAGGCTGGCGGCAGCCGTGTGTTCCCCAGGGACCTGTACCAAGGTGCAAACATATTGAGATGGGATGATTGCTGGAGCAGGCCTGCTTTTCTGGCCCCTCGGTTCATGAGGGGAATCCAAGGCAGCCTGCCCTGTGAGCATTGCTAATTATGTTGGCTTCCTGCCTTCTTGGAACCTCTCTCCTGCCTGAGGTTCTGACATCTTTTTCAGAGAATAGCATGATCCTGGCAAACTGGTGGTTTGAATTATTGTGTGAAGGTGTCTTTTAACACCAGGATTCCTCCATTTTTCTTTATGAGGTGGTAAGAGATGGGTGTGTGTGTGTTAGGTTACTTCAGTCATCTCAGACTCTTTGCAGTCCCACAGACTGTAGCCCACCAGGCTCCTCTGTCCATGGGATTCTCCAGGCAAGAATATTGGAGTGAGTTGCCACTTCCTCCTCCAGGGGATCTTCTCGACCCAGGGATCAAACTGGCATCTCTTACGTGTCCTGCATTGGTGGGCGGATTCTTTACCCCTAGTGCCACCTGGGAAACCCCAAGAGGTGGGGCTTTGCTGTAATCCTCCTCCCCAAATCTGCATCATCCAGAACGTTGGGGATCTCTCCTTTCCCCTTTAGGCTTGCTCCTTTAGCCACTCCTCTGGAGAGAAAGCGTTGAGTTGGCTTTCATGAGGACCAGGAAATGGAACAGAACGGATTCATGGGATCCAGCCAAAAACATCATAGCTGTTCCAGACAGTTGTATTTTCCCTTATTCTAGGTGTGGTTGGGAGACAGAAGTCACTATTTCCACTAAGTGAACATGACCCAAGGTGGTGACTGGGTAGGAACTCTGTGCATATCTGAGGTGTAAGAAATATTTAGGGCTCTTATCTGAATGTCCCTAAGGGTATGATCACAATAAACTGTGGAAAATTCTGAAAGAGATGGGAATACCAGACCACTTGACCTGCCTCTTGAGAAACCTATATGCAGGTCAGGAAGCAACAGTTAGAACTGAACATGGAACAACAGACTGGTTCCAAATAGGAAAAGGAGTACATCAAGGCTGTCTATTGTCACCTTGCTTGTTTAACTTATATGTGGAGTACATCATGAGAAACTCTGGGTTGGAAGAAGTACAAGCTGGAATCAAGATTGCCGGGAGAAATATTAATAACCTCAGATATGCAGATGACACCACCCTTATGGCAGAAAGTGAAGAGGAACTAAAAAACCACTTGATGAAAGTGAAAGAGGAGAGTGAAAAAGTTGGCTTAAAGCTCAACATTCAGAAAACTAAGATCATGGCATCTGGTCCCGTCACTTCATGGGAAATAGATGGGGAAACAGTGGAAACAGTGTCAGACTTTATTTTGGGGGGCTCCAAAATCACTGCAGATGATGACTGGAGCCATGAAATTAAAAGACTCTTACTCCTTGGAAGGAAAGTTATGACCAACCTAGATGGCATATTCAAAAGCAGAGACATTACTTTGCCAACAAAGGTCCGTCTAGGTTTTTCCAGCAATCATGTATGGATGTAAGAGTTGGACTGTGAAGAAGGCTGAGCGCCGAAGAATTGATGCTTTTGAACTGTGGTGTTGGAGAAGACTCTTGGGAGTCCCTTGGCTGTAAGGAGATCCAACCAGTCTATTCTAAAGATCAGTCCTGGGTGTTCTTTGGAAGGAATGATGCTAAAGCTGAAACTCCAATACTTTGGCCACCTCATGCGAAGAGTTGACTCATTGGAAAAGACCCTGATGCTGGGAGGGATTGGGGGCAGGAGGAGAAGGGGATGACAGAGGATGAGATGGCTGGATGGCATCACCGACTTGATGGACAGGAGTTTTGGTGAACTCCGGGAGTTGGTGATGGACAGGGAGGCCTGGCGTGCTGCGATTCATGGGCTCACAAAGAGTCGGACACGACTGAGCGACTGAACTGAACTGAAGTGTATGATATGTTTCACTCAATGATTAAGAGCACATTCTAAACAGACTACTGCTGTTTGTGTCCTTCCTCTTCCTGTATACCTAACTGCTACACACTTCAATTTTCATAGCATAATACATAAATTATTTATTACATAATACATAAATACATAAAGTCTGAGCACTCATTACATAAAACCAATAGTGAACCAAATAATGTAATACTTGTAAAGTGCATAGCACCCTGTCTGGATTGTAGTCAGTGTTCAAAACATGATAGGAGTTATTAGTACAATAACACTAAGTATTGAAGGTTCATTTTGCTCCTGGTTTATTATTTTTGACAAACACTACTACTCTGTGTGTGCTATGTTTATAAAAATCAGTATTTTTATCAGAGTGGTGAGATATAAGACTGGATTTAGTTCCGTGTGCTCACTTTTGGAGAAAGTCAATGGCCTTATCCCATGTAGGCACTGTTTGGCTGGAGGCAAGTGTGAAGAAATCCCTTTATATCCTTCTACTCTGTTTGTCAATTTGTTTTTTCTCCAACTCCTAGAATAAGAGAATTATATCATTGGAAAAGGGTCAAGGTAGAAATATTTGGAAATAGCACTGATATGTATATTATCCAGTAAGGTAAAAGTTTTGGTGTAGACAGGGAAATTAAATTAACACCAAAGTACAGGCTTTTAAAATCATTGATTTCATAATTTGCTTGAGTCCCACAGAAGCTACTGCAGATGAACCAAAATATATTATAGTCTTCTAAATTTGAGTTTGTGGCAAATCCTGGTGATTCACTTGGTAATTGGGGTCAAAATTTGTCTTTTTCAGGTAAAAAATCTTCAGTTTTCACATAAGAACTTTTAGATTGCCAAATTAGTCCCATTTCCAGCCCAGGTATTAAGTGTGTAGCTTCTAAAACCAGGGACTATTTGCTCCATGCAAAATGTTACTTGCTCCCATAAACTCCTTCATACTTAACAATCCAGAATATATCTTCTATAGATTCTATGATGAACTGATCACTGAAAGGATGCAAAATCCCAAAGATGTCACCTTCTCTGTGTTTTTCTTGAAAGGCTAGATTCTCTGCTAGCTTTGGATGTTCTATTAGGACAGTCTACAGAAATGCAATTATTTCAAAAAGACACATTAGCACAGGCCACACTATCTCTATCTGCCAATTGGAACTCAATGCTGGTGCTTGTATGGGGGTGGCTTGTGATCACAGAATTAAATAATTTTTATACCGGAAGAGTTATCAGTGTGACTTCTTTTAGTAAGTAAGTAAGTATTAGTCACTCAGTCGTGCCCAACTCTTTGCAACCCCATGTACTGTAGCCCACCAGGGTCGTCTATCCATGAGATTTTCCAGGCAAGGCTACTGGAGTGGGTTGTCATATCCTTCTCCAGGGGATCTTTCCAACCCAGGGATCAAACCTGAGTCTCCTGTACTGCAGGCAGATTCTTTACTGACTGAGCTACAAGGCCCAAAAAGCGATAGGCAAGGGTTCTGAGTTTTTCCCTTACAGCTGTATGACCCTGGAAAGTCACTTAACTTTTCTGAATCTCAATTTTTTCCTTTGTGAAATGAGATGATAAAATGTGTCAATAAACCAAGCTAGTGTGTGTAACTTCCGGGCACAGAGTATAATTAAAAAAACAATAACTATTAAGAAGCTTATTATTCATGAATAAGAATAATTCAGAGACATAGAATAATTCAGAGACATAGAAAAAGTTATGTCAAGACAATGACCTAGTAATAAGTGAAGTAATTTATTGATTCAGTTATTGAGTGCTTAAGTAAGTATGTGTGGATTGCTTATTTAATGCATTTACAAGGTTTATGTTAAATGAAGACCCTAGTTTAAACATGTTTGATCAGGGTGAAAAGGCATTAAAAAATTAGCACATGCCTCTTCCATCATTAGTTTTTTGTTTGTTTGTTTTGGTTTGTTTTGTTTGGGGTCACACCACATGGCATCGGGATCTTAGTTTCCTGACCAGGGATCAAACTTGTGTCGAAAATGTGAAGTCTTAACCATAAGACTGTCAGGGAAGTCCCAGGATTGTCAGACCTTTAAAAGCTTCATTATTGAAGAGAAAGACTTCTCTTTACCTGATGTTTAAATTATTCCTTGTGTTGATCTTTCGGTACTCACAATAAGATGAGCTCCTTGCTTGTTTCAAAACCAAGACCTTTTCTTTCTTCTTTCTTTTTCTGTGTGTGAGGATGAAATTTGTCTTTCTCCTTGCTATCCTCTTCCTATTTTAGTACTTCAGGTATACCACTGCCTTATTGTAGTTCAGAGCCATTAGAGAGGTCTCATAGGTGGAGGATAGAAATGACAAAGGAGAAGAGCTGACACTAGATCAGACTGACAGTCAAAGGCAAGAGAAGAGTCTACTTCAAAGCCATTTAGTGTCAAGATAATGAGAACTCTGAGGCCAATGATGAGTCCCTAATATACCATGAAAAATTTGCAGTGAATTATTGTTATATACAAAAAGGGATTTTTTTTTTACAAATCAAAAGAAAATTATACTTAGGAATTTCTACACACTATAGATTTTATTCTGAATTGTGTGTCTTTTAGAAAGCATTAATAGGTCACTAATACATCTTTATACATAGATGCTCAAATAAAATTTTCTATTGGCTGGAACAAACTGCCCAACTCTATGTTTGATGATTAATTGCTAAATTAATGAATAGTTTAGCTGTTTGAGTCCATAAGGACATAATCAAGGTACAATGCCTGCTTGGTAGAAGTGCCCCCCAATTGTATCTTAGTCTCATCAGCCCTGTTACTCTTATAATTAATACCAATAGAGAGACATCATCAGAAACCTCCAACAACTCTTTAGAACTGAGGTTGAGGAGCAAATGCTGACCACTGGGAGTCACTAAACCACCTTGATCGTTGTCTTCATTCTGAGCTACCACCTGGTCTAGCTAGCCTTCCTTCTCTATCATGACTAAGAAACTCTTTGCTTCATTGTGGTAGCACCAGAAGATACATCTAATGCTCAGTCCATATATATTTTAAAAGTCAATTAAGAGACCTGTTTTTAGTGACCTCATCTTTTTTTGGCACTGGCTTGACTTTTCCTCTTTTCAAGCCTCAGCATCTAGGAAGTCTTACTGTACTCTCGCAGCCTTACTGTACTCTCGTAGCCTTACTGGACTCTCGCAGTCTTACTGTACTCTCGCAGCCTTACTGTACTCTCCGAGTCTTACTGTACTCTCGCAGCCTTACTGTACTCTCGCAGCCTTACTGGACTCTCTCAGTCTTACTGGACTCTCGCAGTCTTACTGTACTCTCGCAGCCTTACTGTACTCTCGCAGTCTTACTGTACTCTCGCAGCCTTACTGTACTCTCCGAGTCTTACTGTACTCTCGCAGCCTTACTGTACTCTCGCAGCCTTACTGTACTCTCGCAGCCTTACTGTACTCTCGTAGCCTTACTGGACTCTCGCAGTCTTACTGTACTCTCGCAGCCTTACTGTACTCTCCGAGTCTTACTGTACTCTCGCAGCCTTACTGTACTCTCGCAGCCTTACTGGACTCTCCCAGTCTTACTGGACTCTCCCAGTCTGCATTTGCAGCTGCAGCTTCAGTAGTCTCCTCAGCTGGTGCTTGCGATTCCTTACAACCTTCCTTTTCATTCTACATCCTAAAGAGTTGTTTACCTGTCAGCATCCTTCCCTAACCTGGAATCTAGAACAAGCCCAAAATTCAAGAGACGATGGAGGAAACTCAGACCCTGGTCATCATCTCAACACTTTTACTTAATTTAAAAAGCGAGAGCCAGTCAAGTGGTATCAATGTCCCCATTCTTCTGCAGGTGAAATTCCTCGGCTTTTTTTCCTTCCCTACCCCACCATGGCACTCAGCCACTTCACAATGAGGGATACCAAGCTGTCCCGACACTGGCATGGCTGATTCCCACCCATTAGTGATATGGGTTTGTACAAGGGTCAATGGGAATTGTTTTTTTTTTGTTTTTTTTTAAGGATCAGTTTTCAATAACTAGATAGATTTTTCAGATTTAGATGTAATTCAGTTCAGTTCAGTTCAGTCACTCAGTCATGTCCGACTCTTTGCGACCCCATGAACTGCAGCACGCTAGGCCTCCCTGTCTATCACCAACTTCTGAAGTCCATCCAAACCCATGTTCATTGAGTCGATGATGCCATCCAACCATGTAATTCAAGTTTCAGCTAATTTGTAGAGAAACCTGTCTGCTTGTAATCCCATGTAAAGTTTTCATGGGCAGTTTTATAACATTAAATATTTGGAGAGCTTAATATTCACACAAAAAATGTAGATTTCTGTGATTTAAATTTTTGAAATATGTTAAAATTAAAATAATTTTATCTTCTGCATACTTATTTCTTGAGAATGTGGAAATAAGGCATGGAAATCTCTATATGTTCAATGTCTTTCTCTTGGAAATTTAACGTAGAACCCTGTAACAAGCCACATGCATATGTACTTAATCACTCAGTTATGTCTGACTCTTTGTGACCCCATGGACTATATATGTAGCCTGCCAGGCTCCTCTGTCCATGGACTTCTCCAGGCAAGAATACTGGAGTGGGTCACCATTCCCTATTCCAGGGGATCTTCCTGACCAGGAATCAAACTTGTCTCTTAAAGTATCCAAGGTGGATACTTTACCACTGAGCCAACACACAGATAACACACAGATCTATAACAACACACAGATCACTCAGTTTCTCAATTCTGGTTCCATTTCAGCCTTGATGACATACCCAAATTTAGACAATTTCTGTTTTATTTAAACTCTTGTTTATTCACCATTGTGGCTTCTTCTTGCCTTTGGAAAAACTCAGAAGTAAAAGAAGATATGCTCTTGAGAAGTAGCAATTTAAATGAAAAAAGTGAAAACAATTATCTTTCCAAATTCTGTTTGCAATCAGTGTTTATAATCTTCTGTCCCTCAACACCTATTACTAAATCTAAATATTGCAAAACCTGGCTTGCTTAGGTTTAATGTTCTCTTATTTCCTTTGACCTCATAAAACAACTGGAATAAGAGATTCATTCAATTATTCATTGTGAACATAAATAACTTGAGGGGGGAAAACCTTCCATTAAGAGAAAACCCATCAAATAAATACTTATTGTTTCATGTCGTTGAAAACTGTGACCTAGGTTTTAGCATGGCAGGTGACTATAATATATTTTCTACTTCTGACCTCATCTTCCATCATGCCCTCACAATGCTTACATCCATCACACTAGTCTTCTTTCTGTCCCTTAAACATGCTATGCTTATTGCTACCTCAGGGCCTTTGCATCTACTCTTGCTTCTGTTTGGAATACTTTTCCCTAAGATTGTCAAATGAGTGCCTTTTCCTCATCGTTCTCATTAGATTTATACCCTTGGTTCCCAGCATTTCCTGTACTGAGGTGACTTTATATGTATGCTCATTCATAAGCTGTATTGACTGTTTTCTGCCTTTAGAATGTTATCTGGAGACAGAGCCTTGGTTTGTCTATCCCCTACTACTCTATCCCCACACTACTCTATCCCAGGTGCTTGAAAAAAAAAATCTGGTAAGAAATAGGTATGTGATTGATACTTGTTAATACATGAATAAAGGAATCAATAAATATGGCCCTGGGCTGGTTGCTTCATCTTCCTTGTTTTCCTCACTAGTAGAAAAGGATCAATAGCACCTATACATGATGAAGGGCTTCCCTGGTAGCTCAGTTGGTAATCTGCCTGCAATGCAGGAAACCTTGATTCTATTCCTGGGTTGGGAAGTTCCCCTGGAGAAGGGATAAGCTACCCAGTCCAGTATTCTTGGGTTTCCCTGGTGGCTCAGATGGTAAAAAAAAAAACCACCTGCAATGTGGGAGACCTGGGTTCAATCCCTGGGTCAGGAAGATCCCCTTGAGGAGGGCATGGCAACCCACTCCAGATTCTCCCCTGGAGAATCCTTGTGGACAGAAGAGCCTGACAGGCTACGGTCCATGGAGTCGCAAGGAGTTGAATACAACTTAGAGGCTAAGCACAGTACATCACAGCATATGATGATATTGTAAAAATTAAATAAGTAAATCAGTCCAAAATCTGAAAATGACTATGAAATTTGAAATCTAGTACAGTGCCTAGAATGCAGCAGCTGTTTGATAAACATTAGTTCCCTTCCCACTTCTTTTCTCAATTTCTCAGTTGGGCCCCATAGCTTTGCATCAAATAGAAGTGTTATTCCTTCCCTCCATCCCAAAGTTACTCTTGTAGTAAACATAAACCTCATTCTACAAGTTTAGATATGCAGGGATATAGGATATTTTTGATATGTACTCCTTGGAAGGAAAGTTTTGACCAACCTAGACAGCATATTGAAAAGCAGAGATATTACTTTGCCAACAAAGGTCCATCTAGTCAAGGCTATGATTTTTCCAGTGGTCATGTATGGATCTGAGAGTTGGACTATAAAGAAAGCCGATTGCCAAACAATTGATGCTTTTGAACTGTGGTGTTGGAGAAGACTCTTGAGAGTCCTTTGGACTGCAAGGAGATCCAACCAGTCCATCCTAAAGGAGATCAGTCCTGGGTGTTCATTGGAAGGACTGATGTTGAGGCTGAAACTCCAATAGTTTGGCCACCTGATGCGAAGAGCTGACTCATTGGAAAAGACCCTGATGCTGGGAAAGATTGAAGGCAGGAGGAGAAGGGGACAACAGAGGATGAGATTGTTGGATGGCATCACCAACCATCAAT
Organism: Ovis canadensis; assembly: GCF_042477335.2. Classification (NCBI taxonomy): domain Eukaryota; kingdom Metazoa; phylum Chordata; class Mammalia; order Artiodactyla; family Bovidae; genus Ovis; species Ovis canadensis. Next base: position 73,389,732 of record NC_091252.1, read on the forward strand.
GGACTCAATGAACATGGGTTTGGGTGGACTCCGGGAGTTGGTGATGGATAGGGAGGCCTTGGCATGCTGTGGTTCATGGGGTAGCAAAGAGTTGGACATGACTGAGCAACTGAACTGAACTTAAATTCAATTTAAAAATTCAGCTCATTTTTTTTTTTCTGAGCCTATATTTCTGCTGCTTGCTTAGATTTATCTCAAACAATACAGGGTTTTATTTCATTCATTTATTTATTGATGATCTTCTAAACAGTCCATCTTTTTCCTGTTTATTTGTAGTTTCCTTATATTTACAGGTCTCTGAGCTCTTGTTTCAGTTCTGTTGATCTATTAGTCTGTTCTTCAGCCAATACCATGTATCTTAGCATAGTCATCCTGTGTGTGCTTCTCAACCTACACTGAATCCTCATATCTGTGGTTTACGCTGTCAGTGTGTATCCTCACACCAAAATCAAATAAAAGTATAGAATGTTAAAATTTTTAAATGCCAGCTTATTGCCATTTCTTTTGCCAGGCCCACCTTGAAGGGACCAGTGAGGAAAATTCGTCATTGCCTTGAAGGTCAAGGCAAGAAGAAAATGGAGGAAATTTTAACTCTAGGACCAGGATAGCCTCAAGAGTTAAGCTCAGAGAAGCCCTTCACAAAGGCCCTAGGGGAAATGTAGAGAATTTTCCACAGCTGACTTCTGTAGATCAGAGAATGGGCTCATTGTGGGTAAGCTAAGGAATGAATGTGGCCATGTTATAGACTGCCCAAGATTCTCTGACTTAAAACAAATCAAGCACTCAAAGTCTTTTGCCCTTTTCCAGCATGCATGAGCCTCCACCTCTTTCTAGAAGAAGGACTTTCTTGGGCTTACTTGAATCAGAGAGTGGCCATGGTTTGTGCCCTGGAAAGGATTCTTACATATGGAATCCTGGTGCCAAGAGTACACGGGTGGGCATTTGTCTTCTATTTTTCTCCCACTAGATCAGCCTAGGATGCGAATTATAATAGATGGAAGACCAAATACATTGGTTTACAGTCAATTCAGATGCAATCTGTTAGTATAAATAATGGCAAAATGTGATGGGAAAGCCATCTGTCACTTTAAGGCAAAAATACAGTTACTTTTAAGAAAAGAGACTCTGGAAGAATAAATTCATCCCAAGGCTCTAAAGCCTGAAAAGCATTTGAGCCAGTTCTGCTGAGGTTTTTGCACCCAGAGGATAAATCACATTGTCATGATTCCAGGTCTTTGTTTTGTTTGGTTTTTCTATTAAAGGATCATTCTGTGTAGAGCATGTACCCTTGTGATTCTTCTGGTTTCACCAGGATATTTGAGCAAGTATCATTTTTAGTGAGGCAGCATATGGTCAGGTACTTTGTTTGCTATTGTGTGCCTATGCATATGACTGTTTACTGTGCGTAACACACACACACACGTCTTTTCGGTTCTGAATCCAAACCTTCTCTGTAAATTAAGAGGGTCTAGAGAGTTGGAAACATAACAGCAGCAAAAGGCTGGAGCTTGCAGCAACTGTTTCAAGCTGCATATGACATAAAACTGGATTAGAATGTCATTCCCTAACTGACAGATCATTTAGCGTCTTGGAAGAGACTGTTTTCACACTGCGGAAGCTCTCACAGGGGAATTCCGTGTGGGCTCCTTATTGTCAGAGCTATTTTTCACCCAATTTGTTTCCAAATGATGTCTAACCTGAGGTCTTCCCACTGAGAGAGGTTTAAGCCATGATTAATGAGGAGTGTTTGGCCAGGCCCACCTGGGAAATGGCCCATCTGCAAACTCAGGTAAGAAGGGGAGGCCTACCAGGCATCAGCCTGTGAATGGCAGGCAGTTTCCAGGGCTTGGGGCTGCCTCGCAGCAGTGGCAAGGTGTTGGGTCTTAGCCACAGAATGTTTCAGGAGGTGCTGGAGAGAAGTGTCACTCTTGGTAATTTTTTCCTGGGATATTCAGGGTGGGGGCGCTCTCAGTCATGGTATTAAAAGAAGCATTTCCTGTTCCTCAAGTCCCTTTATTCTCCTCCGAGCTTTCACACATATGCATGGTCATCAGATCAGCATGTGCACAGAGATAGGGCTTTATCTCAAACAAAAGGATTACCGAGCAAGCAGGAGTCAGATTTGTAGCACCCTGGCCTGTTTGGACTTGGTCCACAAACCTATATGATCATTTACAATTTCACGTTCCTAAAATAAACTGCTTTTGGTTATCTTCAAATGTACCTGGTATTTATTTTCCAATGAATCTTTTTCTTTGTGAAATAATTACTGAAATGTATTTATTTTTTGCCAGCTCAGTGGGTAGTATCCGTTCTCTAATAACTTGAATAATTTAGAATCTTTGGAAAGGGAGTTCCTTTCAGTAAAGGAGTAGGATAATAAAAACATGCAGAATCTAAAGTCACATTGGTTCTGAGGCAAAATTATATAACTGGATAAGGAATTGAAAAGTTAAAAAAAAACAGCGAGCTGATCAAATGAATAAGCGGGTGGAACATAGTCCTTCTTCATAACCAAGCTCAATCCTTTTCTCATTGAATATACACATTCTAGGCTCTCTCTAGACTGCCATTAAATGTGACATCCCACAATTCTGTTTGTTAGGACTAAAACCTAACAGATCCAACTGTCTCCAAATTAAACAGATTGTTTGTTAGGAACCTTTATGACCCATAAAGAATGAGAGTTTATCCTGGCAAAACATTCCTTCTTATAAACAACCCACATCCACCAACTCTCCCCATTTCATCCATCTCTTTCTCGTTTGGCATTTGGCTTCATCTCAAGCTTCTTTGATGGCATTTTGTACCCAACTGTTGTACAAAAGATGCTTTCCATTGAGTTGGTTCTACAGTCAAACACCAAAACAATCCTCCACTTTCCTTAACTACTTCTCTTGCCAGCAACATGTTTACCATGATTTAGATGTCTATTATACGCATGAATGACTTGTCTACTTAATTTCATCACAAAAATGAACCCTCATAAGTGGCACAGATGCTGGTATGATGGTAATCAAATTAGTTTTTGGACAGGTTTATGGCCACTTGCTGTCAGTTAAGCTCTCTTTGGCTATCTTCACTCTTAATACAGTTTTGATGGTGATTAATGGCTCCATTAATACACAGTTTGTGTTATGATAGACCTAACATTATGGTCTCGTTTGCTGACCACAGATGACAATACATTTGCTAAGATTCAGGTCCACAGCATACTAGTAATATATCGAGTATCTGAGTCTTACTTCCTTGGGTTTAGTGTATACACTAAGTGCATATGTATTTAGACCTGATCACTCTAGATATCACCCTATTTGTGCCAAAAATCTTTCTTTTTAAGTTAATACTCTATGATCTTTCTCTTTCCTTTTCTTTTTCACAAGGTTGTTGTCCTCCTAAGTTATTCTAACTCCATGTTCCATCCGTATTCTTTTCACTCCTACTGTTACTTGCTTCAACTTCTAAATTCTTAAAATTTTGTGGTATATAAACTTTTAAGTATTTTTGCTTAATTTTTTAATGGCTCTAATAGTTTTCCAAAAATCTCTAATTATATCTTTTCAGAATCATTGTCTTTAACTTTTTTCTTACAGACAGCACGCATCATTCTATTCACAGCTTTTCCATCCTATTTCTTCTGTTTTTTGATGAGTACATTTTAAATTGACATCTCTTGTGAGCAGCACAAGTTTATTTGCATTGTTCAACTGTGCTGCTAAAAGGATGGGAACAAAATGGGAGCCCTGTAGGCTAAACTACAGCAAACACATTTGGATTGTTTACACAGCTTTTTTATGTTTAAACAAACACGGTTTTTTATAATGAAATTGAGTTTCCTCCTGCCCATATTTGATTTTTATGTTCATCTGTGCACTTGCCTAAACTCCACCCACTTGCTGCTATGCAAATACAGATTATGCAAATTTTTGTTTTGAAATCGGTGAGCTGAGCAGATGCCCATTTCAGCACAAATAGTCTTCAGAAAAAAACAAATTGAACAGACAAGTATCATTGTAAAAATATCTAAATGGACCTAAAGATTGATGTTTCTTTTCACACAGACAAAAATGTTTAAGGGTGTTTTACTTTTATGAGGAAAATCTAAGGTCATTTGATAATAAGGCTAAATGCTAAAATTCAATTCCTCACTTATTAGCAAGACTCTAGACTAGACCCCATCTACTGTGGTGGATCTTTGAGCCTATTAATTTATTGTAATCCCCCTTCACTTAAGTAGTATGATCCCAGATGTCTAGTAAATTGCCTTTGTCACTGGCATCTCTGCTGGCTGTTTTTTTGTTTTTAGATTTTATTGTTGTTGTTACCACATAAAATTTACCAATATAAAAGTGGTTTTAATGTATTTATTGATCTATTTATTTTTTTAATTTCTAAACTTCTTTATTAAAGTCTGATTGACATAAAAAAACCCTGTATGTGTTATATGTATCCAATTTGATGAATTAGAGGAATCAAGACCATCCCCAAGAAAAAGAAATGCAAAAAAGAAAAATGGCTGTCTGAGGAGGCCTTACAAATAGCTGTGAAAAGAAGAGAAGCCAAAAGCAAAGGAGAAAAGGAAAGCTATACCCATTTTAATGCAGAATTCCAAAGAATAGCAAGAAGAGATAAGAAAGCCTTCAGCAGTCAGTGCAAAGAAATAGAGGAAAACAATAGAATGGGAAAGACTAGAGATCTCTTCAAGAAAATTAGAGATACCAAAGGAAAATTTCATGAAAAGATGGGGTCGATAAAGGACAGAAATGATATGGACCTAATAGAAGCAGAAGATATTAAGAAGAGGTGGCAAGAATACACAGAAGAACTATACAAAAAAGATCTTCATGACCCAGATAATCACAATGGTGTGATCACTCACCTAGAGCCAGACATCCTGGAATGTGAAGTCAAGTGGGCCTTAGGAAGTATCACTACAAACAAAACTAGTGGAGGTGATGGAATTCCAGTTGAGCTATTTCAAATCCTAAAAGATGATGCTGTGAAAGTACTGCACTCAATATGTCAGCAAATTTGGATAACTCGACAGTGACCACAGGACTGGAAAAGGTCAATTTTCATTCCAATCCCAAAGAAAGGCAATGCCAAAGAATGCTCAAACTACCCCACAATTGCACTCATCTCACATGCTAATAAAGTGATGCTTAAAATTCTCTGAGCCAGGCTTCAGCAATATGTGAACCATGAAATTCCATATGTTCAAGCTGATTTTAGAAAAGGCAGAGGAATCAGCGATCAAATTGCCAACATCAGCTGGATCATGGGAAAAGCAAGAGAATTCCAGAAAACCATCTATTTCTGCTTTATTGACTATGCCAAGCCTTTGACTGTGTGGATCACAATAAACTGTGGAAACTTCTGAAAGAGATGGGAATACCAGACCACCTGACCTGCCTCTTGAGAAACCTGTATGCCGGTCAGGAAGCAACAGTTAGAACTGGACATGGAACAACAGACTGGTTCCAAATAGGAAAAGGAGTATGTCAAGGCTGTATATTGTCACCCTGCTTATTTAACTTCTATGCAGAGTACATCATGAGAAATGCTGGGCTGGAAGAAGCACAAGCTGGAATCAAGATTGCTGGGAGAAATATGAATAACCTCAGATATGCAGATGACACCACCCTTATGGCAGAAAGTAAAGAAAAACTAAAGAGCCTCTTGATGAAAATGAAAGCGGAGAGTGAAAGTTGGCTTAAAACTCAACATTCAGAAAACTAAGATCATGGCATCTGGTCCCATCACTTCATGGCAAATAGATGGGGTAACAGTGGAAACAGTGGCTGACTTTATTTTTCTGGGCTCCAAAATCACTGCAGATGGTGTTGCTGCCATGAAATTAAAAGACGCTTGCTCCTTGGAAGGAAAGTTATGACCAACCTAGACAGCATATTAAAAAGCAGAGACATTACTTTTTCACTTTTACATTACAAAGGTCCGTCTAGTCAAGGCTATGGTTTTTCCAGTGGTCATGTATGGATGTGAGAGTTGGACTATAAAGAAAGCTGATTGCCAAACAATTGATACTTTTGAACTGTGGTGTTGGAGAAGACTCTTGAGAGTCCCTTGGGCTGCAAGGAGATCCAACCAGTCCATCCTAAAAGAGATCAGTCCTGGGTGTTCATTGGAAGGACTGATGTTGAGGCTAAAACTCCAATAGTTTGGCCACCTGATGCGAAGAGCTGACTCACTGGAAAAGACCCTGATGCTGGGAAAGATTGAGGGCAGGAGGAGAAGGGGACAACAGAGGATGAGATGGTTGGATGGCATCATCAACTCGATGGACATGGGTTTGGGTGGACTCCAGGAGTTGGTGATGGACAGGGAGGCCTGGCGTGCTGTGGTTTATGGGGTTGCAAAGAGTCAGACACAACTGAGTGACTGAACTGAACTGATAGATCTATGACTGTGTAGATCAGAACAAACTGTGGAAAATTCTTCAAGAGGTGGGAATACCAGACCACCTCACCTACCTCGTGAGAAACCTGTATGCAGCCCAAGAAGCAACCGTTAGAACCAGACATGGAACAATGGACTGGTTCCAAATTGGGAAAGCAGTACGTCAAGGTTGTATATTGTCACCCTGCTTATTTAACTTGAATGCATAGTACATCATAAGAAACCCTAAGCTGGAAGAATCACAAGCTGGAATCAAGATTGCCAGGAGAAATATGAATAACCTCAGATATGCAGATAACACCACTCTTATGGCAGAAAGCAAAGAGGAACTAAAGAGCCTCTTGATGAAAGTGAAAGCGGAGTGTGAAAAAGTTGGCTTAAAACACAACATTCAGAAAACTAAGATCGTGGCATCTGGTCCCATCACTTCATGGCAAGTAGATGGGGAAACAATGGAAACAGTGAGAGACTCAAAATCACTGCAGATGGTTACTGCAGCCATGAAATTAAAAGATGCTTGCTCCTTGGAAGAAAAGCTATGACTAACATGGAGAGCATGTTAAAAAGCAGAGATGTTACTTTGCCAACAAAGGTCTATCTAGTCAAAGCTATAATTTTTCCAGTAGTCATGTATGGATGTGAGAGTTGGACCACAAAGAAAGCTGAGTGCCGAAAAATTGATGGTTTTGAACTGTGGTGTTGGAGAAGACTCTTGAGAGTCCCTTGGACTGCAAGATCAAACCAGTCAATCCTAAAGGAAATCAGTCCTGAATATTCATTGGAAGGACCGATGCTGAAGCTGAAACTCCAATACTTTGGCCACCTGATGTGAAGAACAGACTCATTGAGAAAGACCCTGATGCTGGGAAAGATTGTAGGCAGGAGGAGAAGGGGATGACAGAGGATGAGACGGTTGGATGGCCTCATTGACTCAGTGAGCATGAATTTGAGCAATCTCTGAGAGTTGGTGATGGAAAAGGAAGTCTGGCATGCTGCAGTCGGTGGGGTCATAAAGAGTCAGGCACTACTGAATGACTGAACTGAAATACAGCTATGAAACTATAATTACAATTTATGCCATACCTTGTCCTCCACCTCCAAGACCTTCCTCCTGCCCTCTTATGTATTATTATCTTTTTTTGTTATTTAATATTATTATTTAAGTGATAAGAATGCTTACCATTAGTTGGTGAGTTTCACAGCCAGATGGCAATGCAGGGTAATCGACCAGAGAAATGCTTCTCTTACAGGTTCACTGTCTTACTAAGAAGCAGGTAACAATGTAAGGGCAGGGATTTTAGCTTATTGTGTCTTATTTATCCTGCAGATCCCTTTATAATGTCTTAATAGGGTCTGTTGATCTTACCTAGAATTTCTGGTTCTCCAAAATTGTAATAAGCCTGTTGAAAGAACTGGACAGCAGTTTTGCTAAAAGATGGAATGGACTGAAATTGATCATGCATTTTCGAATTTTTTTTTTCTTTTAAACTGCACAGAAGGGAGAAGTAAATTAAGCCTAGTGAGAATAAGTTGAAAAGTGAAGTGAAAAATTTCTTTCCAATTTAAAATTCTGTTTAAGGTGCAATATTTACAAAATAAGAGCTCTTATAACCTGGCTTGAAACACTGAAAGTGTTAGTAGGCTGTGAATCAGAGGGTTATGAAGATAATGCAGCCGTTCTTTCTGAATAGAGAGAAATGTCAAAACAGATAATGTATGTGTGTTAACTGATCACATTTCATCAAAAGGTACAATTTTGAGGGTTAAGATGATACATCAATTTTATTCCCCATCTCACTTCATATGCACATACCAAGGACATGATGACACATCCTTGTTTCTATTATTTGTGGCTATCTAAAAATAATATATTTGATCTGCAGTCTTATTAGTGTTTATAAATTTGTATTTCATCAAGGCAACAAAAGGGTGCTTGGTCATGTTATCATTTGCCATTTGACAAATTGGTGGCTAAATCTCAACCTACTTAGTCGATTATGCTGTTTCTTCTTTTGATTGCCCTCCTTGGAGAATGATTTGTATGGAGGTAGTGCAATGCAGGAGACCTGGTTTTGATCCCTGGGTCAGGAAGATTCCCTGGAAAGGGACTAGCTACCCATGCCAGTATTTCTTCTGGAGAATTTCATGGGCAGAAGAGCCTGGTGGGCTACAGTCCATAGGCTTGCAAAGAGTCAGACACGATTGAGCAACTAACAGGTAACATGTAGTTAACAGTTTGAGGTTTAGCTTGGATATGATTTTGAATTCTTCTTGTTAAAGTCTGTAGTGGTGTCTGTCAAGTTATCACAAAATGAACTTTCAGTCAATTACTCTTAGGGAAGCTGAGTGAGAGTCGTAACAAGTAAGAATGAGGAAACCCTGCCAACGCAGATACACTCACAGATTCTAGAAATTACTGAAACAGCTACACTAAGCAATGTTGAGGAACCATCATTGTTGGAGAGCAATTTCATGTCTTGCTTTAGCTAAGATAATGGTAAATAATGTACTAGATTGTTAGAGGCACAATGCATAATATTCTTGTGCTTCTGGCAAGTTACGTCTGTAGGTACTATGTGAATGGATGAAACTGATCTAACAGTGACTTGAAAAATAAACCAACTCAGCAAAACATCTGGTACTTACTGGAAGGATAATCAGCAACCATCTAAAGGCAAGTGTCTAGCCTACAGAAAGACAAAGTGACAACGGAGCCCTCTGGCCCCTAAGAGGAACAAATAGCACCTAGTTACCATTCAAGCCCATGTGAGAGGCTCTGTGGTGACAGAGCATGTGAGATGCTGCGGAGATTGATGAGGGAATTTCTCTCAACAAGAGACAAGACATGGAGAGTGCCTGTGAAAATGAAGCTTCTAAGAAGGGCAGACATTCCCTTTAGCCTTTCATACCTGCAGTGGTTCACCCATACCTGCAGCTACCTAATGTGCGTGTGTCCTTAGTCACTCAGTCATGTTTGACTCTTTGTGATCCCATGGACTGTAGCCCGCCAGGCTCCTCTGTCCATGGGGATTCTCCAAGCAAGAATACTGAAGTGGGTTGCCATGCCCTTTTCCAGAGATTCTTCCCAACCCAGGGATCGAACCCTGGACTCCTGCATGGCAGGCAAATTCTTTACTGACTGAGCCACCGGGGAGGCAGCCACCCAATCAGGACATCTAAATCAAGGTAACTGGAGTCAGTTAAATGTTTAACTCATTATACTCCTTAGGACTTGAGTCAGTGTCTCCTCCTTGACTATGGAGTGCTTATGGCCACTCCATTTTTTGGGCTTTCACTTTATTTTTAACTGAAGTATAATTGGTTTACAATGTTGTGTTAGTTTCTGCTGTCCAACAATGTGAATCGGCTACATGCATACATATAACCCCTCATTGTGAGTCTCCCTCCCACCCCCCCACCCCCATCCTACCCCTCCGAGCCATCACAGAGCACTGAACTGAGCTCCGTGTGCTATACAGCAGCTTCCCACTAGCTATCTGTTTTACAAATGGTAGTGTGTATATGGCAATGCTATTCTCCCAGCTCGTCCCACCCTCTCCTTCCTCCTATGTCCACTAGTCCTTCCTCTACATCTGCCACTCCATTTTAAAGACACAAAGATCACTATCTTCCCTAGAAGAACAGAGGACTAGAATGGCTCCTATTTCTGTACTATGGGTGGCAACTCAACCCAGCTGATAGTTACTCCTCAATCCCAAGACAGGGAACATGATGCTGGGAAGGATATAGAATAAAAAACAGCAAGAATCTTTTAATGAAATCATTGGGTCTAATTTACAGAGTGCTTAGAAACTAGGGTATTTATGCCAAATGGTACCCTGTGTAGGTTGACAGCAGCAGACTGCTTTAGAGTTGGCAAATCCTATGGCTTACTCCTTAGTCCTTGCCCTTTTGTCTGCATCATCTCACCATCTTGCAAGCAGTCCTAGTCTTCTTTCCCAGCAGAGCCCTCCACATTCCTCCAGCAAATCCATCTCTCCATTCAAAACTAAGTCAAAATGCCATTTATTCTGTAAGGCCATCTTTGACCTCACTCACCTGACCTCTCGTTTTTCAGAACTCCAGTAGCATGTTTTTTTTTTTTTCTGTGCCTCATTTGGCATTTTTCATACATTCTTTGACCATTTTTATGATTTCTAGAATTGTATAAGTTTTATACTTACTCCCCCCAATGATATGGTGAATAATTTGACGTCATGACTAAATCTTCATTGGTACCTTCCTCCCCTGAGCAATGATTACCTCCCCCACAGAATTCTCACCCCTGGCAAAGTCCAAACAACATGTTGATTGGCGTAGACTGTGGCCACATGTGTATAGTTCAACTTCCAAAGCATTTAATGACATTGGTAGGTTGGTCTTTGGCAGCTTTTAAGGAAATGTGGCCACCCAGAGAGATTGACTCAGATACTAAACCTGTTCCTCCTTGATGCGCCAACTGTGTCAGAATTGATATTCTATTTAATTCATTCTCTGTCACCAAAAAAATTACTTCTGGGCTATGGATTAGGTTCAGCTTTATTAAATCTATCATATGAAGCCAGGCTCTAGGATGTAACAAGGGATCTAGAAGCTAGTATCAAACTCCTTCAGGACAGAATTCCAATGTGACCCTCTAAGAATACCATTCAAGTACCTGAAATAGACTCCTAGACTCTCTGAAGATACAGTCAATATATCATATTAGAGATTATAGGTAAGTTTCAGACTCATCACACTTATAAGCTGATGAGTAATCTAAGGGAATGAGTCTGCAATCAGAGAAGACTTATACAAGTTTTCACCTTGGAATAGGAAACTAAACCCTGTTACTTTGGCAGTACCCTATCAAACAATCACAAAATCAACCAAGAAGTAAGAGACAAAGTTCATAGACGGGTCATTCTGTTTGGCCAAGTGTCTTAGCAAACTAATCCAATGACATATCAGACAAAGGCAGTGGCTTCCTTTTGCAGACCAGGTCTTGGACCTACTAATAGGTTATGCATGACTGAATTTTGCAATATAAAGGTCTTAAATACACATATGGAGAAGGCAATGGCACCCCACTCGAGTACTCTTGCCTGGAAAATCCCATGGGCGGAGGAGCCTGGTAGGCTGCAGTCCATGGGGTCGCTAAGAGTTGGACATGAATGAGTAACTTCACTTTCACTTTTCACTTTCATGCATAACCTACAAACACTCTGATGGCTGCTGCTGCTCTCTGCTCACCTGAATGTGTCTAAGAAACATCAGAGAACACAAATAAGTATTTTATGGAGCACTTGGGTGAGAAGAGGGCAGATAAGGAGGGCCTCTTGGCTGTTTCACCATCCTTACCACATCATCGCATCGTATGCATGCTCAGTCATGTCTGACTCTCTGCGGCCCCATGGCCTGTAGCCTGCCAGGCTCCCCTTTCCATGGGATTTTGCAGACAAGAATACTGGAGTTGGTTGCCATTTCTTACTCCAGGGGATCTTCCTGACCCAGATATTGAACCCGTGCCTCTTGCATCTCCTGCACTGCCAGGCTTGATTCTTTACCACTAGCACTAGCTGGGAAGCTGACATTTATAAGATTTTGAAAAGTACAAAAGATCTAAGTTTCCCTTATAGGCAAGCTGGCTCCAACTGGGTTTGAGCGTGAAGATACTGCTAACTCTGAGGTTGAAGAACAGAATCAAGGGACATTGGAGAGGGATTTAACTGGGGGTCCAGTGGCTCAGACTCTGTGCTCCCAGTGCAAGGGGTCTAGGTTCAGTCCCTGGTCAGAGAACTAGATCCTGTACGCCACAAGGAATATTGAAGATTCCACGAGCTGCAACTAAGACCCAGTGCAGCCAATAAAGAAACATTTTTGGAAAAAAAAATAAAGGATGTTTTGGGCTTAATCACTCAGTTGTGTCTGACTCTTTGTGACCCCATGGACTGTAGCCTGCCTGGCTCCTCTGCCAATGGGGATTCTCCAGGCAAGAATCCTGGCATGGGTTGCCATGCCCTTCCAGGAATCGAACCCAGATCTCTCACATTGTGGGCTGATTCTTTACCATCTGAGCAACCAGGGAAGCCCAAGAATACTGGAGTGGGTAACCTATTTCTTCTCCAGGGGATCTTCCTGACCCAGGAATCGAATCAGGGTCTTCTGCACTGCAGGCGGATCCTTTACCAGCTGAGCTACCAGGGAAGCCCAAGAGGGATGTTGGAGAGACCAAATTGAAAAAATGAAGTCAAAGGTCAAAGACTCAACAATCAAGGCAAAGCAGTTTCTTAAAGAGTCATACACGGAAAGATTAGAAATGAGGCCATAAAATAACAACCAGAGATATCAAGGAAAGCCAGCAGGCACTAATGAGTGGGTAGCAGGGAGCCTGGACAATTCCTCGAATCTCTAGAATGTAGACTCAGAGCACTTCGTATGGGAATCCAGTGACTCACTCATGGGTGAGAAGGAAATTTTTAAAGGTGCCAACTCAATGAGAGCAAACATATTGATTTTGCTTTCTGACATGTTTCCAATTCTTTGCTCCATATACTTTCTTTTTATTCTTCACAAAACTGAAGTTCACAGACTTATATGGAACTCAATTCTTTCTATCACCTTCTTAAGGGTAAATATTCCTATGTCTTCTAGATGTTGTCAAGAAAATTCACTCACAATTTAACTTTGGAAAAAAGCTATTTTCTTCTAATGTATCACTTATAATTACTTTCTTAATAAAAAAAGTGGCTATTCATTTATCCACTTAATGAATGGAGGAGTCATGTGTGTAGTATTTTGTGGGACATTTTGTTAGTCTTCATCCTGTTCTTTTGCATCAAAATTGTGGTATATATCACATAGAAAGTTATCCATTAACTTTTATATTGTATAGTAGTTTTCTTTACTATTACTAAAATCTGTATTCTTAATCATACAATTTGAACATGCAGCTCAATTATTATTGCATACATACAAATAACTCTTTGAAAAATTCAAAAAAAGATTCTGGTCCTTTCAGAACATGAATTACATGAGTTTCATGATCTAATCCATTATTCATTCTAATTTTTTATAATTATGTTTTCCTTTTAAATTCCTCTTCTCAATTTTTCTTCAACTTACAAATAATATTTAATTCTGTTCTCTGTCTACAAGGATTTGCTTTGAAAGCATTATTAATAACATTAATTTGATGTATATATTATATATACAGGATTATATTTAAAACAAACAACATTTACAAAGTGTTCTTACTATAAATTTGCCTTTATTTAAAGTGTTAAACACTCCACTGACATTATGTTTACTGAGCTTTAGATTAAGGACTTATTTTTATTTTTATCCATTACTCAGAAAAATAGTGATTTTTATTTTAAACACTGCTTGCTTACAGCAATATTGAAGCTACCTAGGTTGCTTCTTGGGTTACTTGTTTTAACTTCAAGAGACCTTAAGTTTTGCAGTTTTTTCTAAATTTCTTCCAAATATATCATTAGAACACTTATATCCTCAAGAGCCCATGGGAGTATCTGCTAGTGTTTAAATTTTTGCTCTTGGAGTATTCTAATCATTATCTGATTAATACTTGGGAATTTGAGTTCTTTTCAGGCTAAAAAGTCAGTATGTACAATTTTGAAATTCTGTGAGTATATGCTTGCTCCATCAAAGTTATTCTATCAGTAAGATAAATGATCCTCAGATCCTGGTCTTGATTCAGGAGTGGGAGCTGCTAAAGGTGAATTTCTGAGCCATGTATTATGGAAAGAGGGGCAGCCTCCATTGCTCAGACTTTCCCCACTAAACTAGCCATAGTCCTCTGAAGCCAGGCTGCCAGGAAATAAGGAACATGGCAAGAGAGGAAAAGTCTTCAAGATCTTTGGCACCTTTTTGTTGACCTGCAGAGGAGATCTATTTTCTTTCATCTCTAGCAGCATTTGATGCATCCTATGATCTCCATATTTGGATAGCAGGTTTTAAGTTTTGATTTTATAAAAGCATTCCCTCCTAACATATTTGTTTACCTTCTACATGTTTTAAGTGTACTTGTCGACTTCACTGTGTAATTATGATGCTAAAATTGAAAAAAAAAAAAAAAAGCTTGTCTGCATCCTTTGCTAAGTCGCAGTCGTGTCCGACTCCGTGCGACCCCATAGACGGCAACCCACCAGGCTCCGCCGTCCCTGGGATTCTCCAGGCAAGAACACTGGAGTGGGTTGCCTCTACTTGTTTTTTATTTTTAATATAAGAAGTAAAGAAAGCTATGCTTCAAACAGCTAACAAAGTTCATGTTCATTACTATCCTTTATTTTTTTTCTTGAACCTGTAATTTGACATTATATTAGTCACAAGTAGCAACTGATATTATCCATTCACCAGGTAGTGAATGGCAAGAGAAATTTGTATGTTTAGGCTCCTAGAGTTGTCCCTTTGTCCTAAAGACGATTATCACTGAGGAACCAGATTTTATAGAGTATTTTGATATAATCTACCATGAATGTCCAGATCTGTTTATAACCACATGAAAAAATTGTAACATTTATCAAAGTCCAGGAAAACCCCTCTCGAGTTGCATTCAATAACAAAAGCTTTAACTTTTGGCATTCCAAAGATTAGTTTTTGCCTCTTCCATTGTTGGCCTTAGTGGTTTCATCTGTAATATGTATAGTGATTGTTTGCAGCCTGGCAACAGCTCGAAGGAGTGAGGGGGGCTGGAAGACTATAGCCTCTTGTTAGTTGCAGTCCAAACTTCAAAGGCTTTGAGAACATTGAACAGACAGGTTTCAGCAGCCGATAAAGCAGCCATGCAAACAAAAGGCAGCTTCCCTCTCACCGAGGTGTCTCCAGATCCAGGGTGATTTTCAACCCACTTTTTTCTTTTATTTGTGATCAAACTCCTGGCAATGAGAAAGACCCATTCTGCCCATGGTTGTGTGCCCCCTTGATTCGGCATCAGAGGGAGAGATGGGCATTTATGGCACCATAAATCAAGGGATAAACCATACATGAGCAGCTGGCACATGTGCTAATAACTATAATTATTAATCATGTCAATTTCACACCCTTCAAATTTATGCTATGTGCTTTCTGTAGGAAAGCCATCCCTGGCGCCTTGAGCTGTTTATGGTATGAAAATATGATGTGCTGATGGCCTTTGATAATTGTCTTATGACAGTATTGATCTGCCTACAATTGGGTTTGTGGGGCATCGAAGCCCTGCAAAGTGGTTGTCCTTGTCTCCTGGTATATATCATTGTCACACATCCCCCATTGTTAGTGAGTGGCGTGAATTACTTTCAGCATTTGGCCAAGTCTCTAGCTGCTAGGTCACCATTATTCTATCCTTATGTCACTCTGAGGACATTTACTTTGATGTTTCCTTTGTACCTCTTCGAAGGCAAAAATCCTTTAACTTCAGAATGGTAGCCTGCAGCAGGGTTTTAAAGAGAAAAAAAAATACACTATAGGTTTGGGGTGGGCAGAGGCCCAAAATTATGGAAAAATGTGCTGCCCTAAAGAAAGGTGATATTTTCCTTTCCTTTCCTTGGCCCTGTCAATGCTTGTCTGGAGCAGAGGAGGTGTGACTAACGGGGAACTGGAGACTCCAGTCCTTTGCCAAGTCTGGTGCTCATTAAATAGCCCCCTTTCAGGACACCCCAAAGTCGCTGCCACACATCAAATTATGAATCTCTGCTTATGGCACAGATGGTCAAGTTCAGAAATCAGACTGGCCCTGAGCAGTTACCTGGGTCCAAAGTGACCAGTTTATTCCAAGTGATTCATTCTTTATGAAACCATAATGTACCTTAAAAATAAGCCTCTCCAAGACCCAGAGCAAAGCAGCACCTTGCCGGCTGATCTGCATATTAATCTGACCTTGCAGCCAATCGTCTCTGAGTGGCCGAGGAAAGTGCAGAGTGCATGGGACTCTGCCCACTTGTTTGGAACTTTGCACAACCCTCATTGGGTAGTGTCAAAATCACTCCTGCTGTCTCTACAGCTGCTCTGTTCCAATGACCCCTGGAAGGTTCTGGGGATTGTTAGAAGAGATTTCTATTAATCAACTACAAACCGACTGTTACAATTTCACACTTTTTTTCCCATCATTTCACACATTTAATGAATTTGGGTGTCTTTTAAATTCAAAACATTTACAATCGGGCCAACCCCCCCTCCCTGCCTCGCACAACCCCCTCCCCTCAGCACCCCCCCCCCCAAAAAAAAACCTCTTTAGCACAATAGGCAGCAGCAAGACAGCAAATGCCCCTTTAAGACAGAGTTCCTGAAACTGGCCGTGTAACTGAGTGACCGCGGGTCTGCCAATGGCTGCCTGGAATTGTCACCAGGCAGCTGCGGCCCCCACGGTACTTAATGAAATTATTAGGGAGAAAACATAGACCTTGTCTTAAGATTTCATTTGTTCATCATTACCAGAATTCCTTCAGCAAGTTATTCTCTAAGCCAGACTAGAGTTCAAAATTAAATCTTGCTGTCTACTACTTGGAGATTGAGCACGCATGTCCTTAAAAACAGTCTCAAAGGAAACAAAAAGCAGCCTGAGACACACCATTTCATCAGGAGAAGGGTTTCAGGCTCTTTTCAAAGAGTGGAGAATCAGCCAAACTCCTTCCCTTTCTTATTCAGACTTTGTCAGTCCTTCGGTCCACAGAAGGAACCCAGCTTGATGGAGCTCTAAGATCTAAAGTCCACGTACAATTCACCAAGACACAGAAACTTCAAAAACAAGGACAACCTTGTTTCTTATCTCTAAGCCCAGAATGACTCATCTCTGCACAATAAATTAGATCTCTTGTGTTGTGTGGGATCTCGAAGCCCTGACTGCCAACCAAGGCTATTGTTTTCTCAGAGGATTTACTCTGATGCTCGTCCACTTCCTCTGCGGAAACATAGGGTCTGAATTGTTCTCTAGCAACCCCTGCTGGTCGACCCTGCACACTGGAGAAGGAGTGAGTTAACTGTGTTTAGTCACTACTCTTTGCGACCCCATGGACTGTAGCCTGCCAGGCTCCTCTGTCCACGGAATACTCTAGGCAAGAACAGGGGAGTGAGTGGGCTGCCATTTGTTTCTCCAGGGCATCTTCCCAACCCAGGGATCAAACCCAGGTCTCCTGTATTGCAGGCAGATTCTTTACTGTCTGAGCCACCAGGGAAGCTCTATGCAAGAGACTAACCCCGAGGTTTAGTTCATCCCCACCAGGAGGGAAATAAAGGATTTCAAGGTGTCAGGAGAACTAAGTGGACGATATGACAGAGTAAAAGGACCTCGTGTTGACTTATTCTAAGAAAAGAAGATACAAATTAGATTTAGCATTTGGTGTTGAAAACATACAAAGAGTATATCGATCTGTGGAAATCTAAAGTGTTTTTCCATTATAATTATCAGATTTCATTGTGGATTAAAATTACTAAATACAGTATTCCACTTGCTGCTGCTGCTGCTGCTAAGTCACTTCAGTCGTGTCCGACTCTGTGCAACCCCATAGACAGCAGCCCACCAGGTTCCCCCGTCCCTGGGATTCTCCAGGCAAGAACACTGGAGTGGGTTGCCATTTCCTTCTCCAATGCATGAAAGTGAAAAGTGAAAGTGAAGTTGCTCAGTCGTGTCCGACTCTTAGCGACCCCATGGACTGCAGCCTACCAGGCTCCTCCGCCCATGGGATTTTCCAGGCAAGAGTACTGGAGTGGGGTGCCATTGCCTTCTCCAGATTCCACTTAAAAGTTTACAGATTTTATCTTCTTTCATTTTTATATTTTGTGTTTAAAGGTTACCTCCTCTCAGGGGCACATGGTTTCTTTCATCCCCCCCTACCCCTCCATCCCCTGCCATTCTCAACCCCCCACCCCCCATCCCCCACCACCACTCACTTTTGCCTTTGTGGCCTCTCCCACCAAAATAGTACCAACAGATGACTGTATAACTTCAAATATATCAACTTTTTTCCCCTTTTAGGAAATGTAATCAATTTTTGTGGGCCCCTGAAAGTATCGTGGACCCTGTCCTGGTTAACGTTCTCCTGAGGGGCCTGGACGTTCCATGTAGCACAGTAGTAAAGAATCCACCTGCCAATGCAGGAGACATAAGGGATGGGGTTTCGATCCCTGGGTCGGGAAGATTCCCCTGGAGGAGGAAGTAGCACCTCACTCCAGTATTCTTGCCTGGGAAATCCCATGGACAAAGGAGCCTGGTGGGCTATAGATCTTGGAGTGGCAAAGAGCTGGACACAACTTAGCAACTGGGCATTTTTCATCATCAAGTTGTTTGTGTCAAAAGGCATTATAGTGCTATTGACTTATTAACCTGGTTCTTACTTATGTTTTTATAATCATTTGCTCCCACCTCATATCATGTAGTTTTAAGGGAAACATTACTGACTGGTAAGGAAGCCACTGTAGGGGAGGAAAAGGCTTTCCTCAGCTTTCTTAGGGTTTCTGGTTGAGTCTGAAAATTCAACTGACAAAGAAAGATTGACAGGAAGAAAGCAAACAAATATGTTTGCATTTTGTGTGATATGAGAGCCATCATCAGGAAATGAAGACCCACAGAAACAGACTTGTGTATTTTTATGTGAGGTTTGATGAAGAGTGGACAGTTGTGGAGCAGTGTGATAGGTTAAGGAGTAAACTGGGGGAAACAGCAAGGCTTGTTTGTGAGGATTTTTGTCTTTCGAGATAAAAACGCTCCTTTCTTCTGGGTATAGAGAGGACACTTCTTGCATGAGGATTTATGACCTGCATCAGAGGAGAACGGCAGAGGGGACTCACAAGGACCCCTTGCTTCTCTCACACTCCTTCAGCTTAAAGAATTCAACATGCCAAGGGGCCACATTCTGGGGCATCATGCCCTGAACCTCATCAGTACCCAAAGCAACTAGGTTCACAGGTCCTGGATTTCATCTTAATTTCCTACAAGCATTTCACTGTACCTAGAGATGTTTAGACAAAGTTGCAAATGAGCATACACACCCACTTAACATTCCTTAATTTGTTCTGAAAAAGACAAAAACCTAGTTTCTCTTCATTTCCATCAGTTAAATTGCCACACTGAGGTTTTAAGCAATGACCCCAGGAATTTGATTTCTTAGAAAATCTTTCTAAGGGCAAATCAAGACAACAGCATGTTTAGTTATGTGGGCTGCTGATTACAGGCTAAGACAAGCCCGTTGAAGTGAAAGGCTGTCAATTTAACTGCTTTCTGGGAGTCCAGACTAGGTATCATTCAGCAAAAAGCAGTCAAAGAGGATGGGAAGGCAGAACCATTTTGTCCCTAGAAATGAGACAGCCAAATTCAACAGGGACTTTATTCTTTTTCTCTTTCCTTTTTTCCCCCTTCCTTTTGAGGATGGGTCTCCCTGACAAGAAATATTGGAGAAAAGCACAGCTTCTTTCAGCTGTGCTTTCTGTGGGTTTTCCCATACGAAACTATGGCCGGCCTGCCGCTCTGCACTTTGTTATTATGACAGGAAAAAATGAATTTCTAATGTGGTACCTCTGCCAGCTGCAAGTAGCTTGTGGATCTTCAGTCACCAGGCACTCTGAGAGTAATGAGCCTGAGTTACGAAGGAGGGCCAGTCCAGAGAACACAACCTCTAGATGGAAGAAAAAAAAAAAAACCAAACTATTCTCTTTCCTTCTGAGCTCAGCATGGAGATGTTGTTCATAAGGACAAAGGCAAATTTACAAACACACATTGGACAGAATGGGATGCATAGCAGTGTCTCCTATTGAGCACCTGACCCTCACACAGGTTATTTCATTGATTTCCAGACACTTTCACAGAGTGTTAGTTCCCTGTTTACATACTAGGAAACTGCAGGTTGGAGAGAGAAGACTTCTGCCCCAGGCTGCACAGTGGCTGAGTCTGGGCACGTCCCACTCTGACAACACTCTATTTCAATTATGTATCTCAGTGGAAATAGCAGAAGTTAGGTGTTCTTTAACCTATCATGTGATAGGAATGGCTCTGTCCATGCTCCCAACATATATACGTGCATGCTAAGTCACGTCAGTAATCAAACTCCTTGTGACCCTATGGACTACAGTCTGCCAGACTCCGTTGTCCATAAGATTCTCCAGACAAGAATACTGGAGTGATTTGCCGTGCCCTCCTCCAGGGTTGTCCCAACCCAGGGGTCGAACCCAAGTCTCTTAAGTCTCCTGCATTGGCAGGCAGGTTCTTTACCACTAGCACCGCCTTGGAAGCCCATGCTCCCAACACCACTTGGTATTTTATTAATAATTAGGGAGCAAATGTGCATGTGTAAACACTCATTTTTAAAATTTTCTTAGATCCATGGCAATGAGCAGTTACTCATAGCCTAGAGAAAGGATTCCCAATCTCTGGGATCTGATGCCTGATGATCTGAGGTGGAGCTGATGTGATAATAATAGAGATAAAGTGCACAATAAATACAATACATTTGAACCATCCTAAAAGCATGCCCCTCCCCAGTCCATGGAAAAATCGACTTCCATGAAACCAGTCCCTTGTGCCGAAAAGATTAGGGACCATTGACCTAGAAGACAGATTCAAAGAGTGGAAAAGGTCTTCGAGGTCACATGGTTGACTTCTTTTATTTTATCTCTGAGGGAACCTTGTTTCAGGCCTTCAATATTGCACATTTGCCTGACGGCAACACCTTCTTAGCTGGTGGTTCTCTTACTTCAGTCCCCCTGTCACACCCAAAGGAAATGTTTTAATCCTGATCATCTCATGTGACTCCTTTCTTTATCCTATAATTCCACCAGACTTTTTAGCATCTATGGTAAATCATTCTTTGCCTCTCAGATCCATTCTCTCCTTCTTCCTGGATACACATGTCCAACTGAACCCCAGTTGGAGTCTGTATTTCCTAGCTCGCTTGTGACCTTGTGATCAAAACTGAATTCTTACCAATGGAAGGAACTGGAGTGATAGGTACACTTACTTAAGAGGGAATCACTCCCCTGGCCTTTCTCCTTCTCTGTCTCATGAGATGAAACATGGATATGACCATGACCCAGCTTCAACAATGTGAAAAGGTCACTACCCCAGCAGATGTAAAATATTAATAACAAAAAAGGAAGGGACCCAATCTCTGAATGACCACATGGAACAAAGACACCATTTTCCTCAGGGTCGTTACCTAAATTATTTCTGTTTTCTTTAAGCCACTGCAGTGGCTTTTTGTTCCAGTGGCTTAGTGTTTAATTAATATGGCAATGCCTTTCTCATTAGGAGTCCTGCCTCCCTTTCATTTCATTAGTGGCTACACTTCCAAATGCTCCCTACTCTCCAATTACAAATTATAAATCTTCCAATTACACGGTAAATCACACCTAAAACACTGTCCAGCCTTTTACAGAGAATATTGTTACCTATCTTCCCATCATCCATCCCTCCCTTCCTGGCAACAATATTTTGACATTTTCTTGAGGAACTTGGGACTTCCCTGATGGCTCAGCTGGTAAAGAATCTGCCTGCAATGCAGGAAACCTGGGTTTGATCCCACGGAGAAAGGAAAGGCTACCCACTCCAGTATTCTGGCCTGGAGAAGTCCATGGACTGTATAGTCCATTGGGTCACAAAGAGTCGAACACGGCTGAGTGACTTTCACTTTCACCTGAGGAACTTAACTCTCCATGTGATTAGATGGGATTGGTCTACTTCCAGTTGGAGAGAGAGTTCCAGATTGGCTGAAGGGATATGTATTAATGCACTGCAGGTGGATCTTTTACCAACTGAGCTATCAGGGAAGCTATATATATAATTTGCTGGAGCAGCCATGAAGAGATACCCCACGTCCAAGGTAAGAGAAACCCAAGTAAGACAGTAGGTGTTGTGAGAGGGCATCAGAGGGCAGACACACTGAAACCATAATCACAGAAAACTCCAATCTGATCACATGACCCACAGCCTTGTCTAACTCAATGAAACTAAGCCATGCCCTGTGGGGCCACTCAAGACGGGAGGGTCATGGTGGAGAGGTCTGACAGAATATGGTTCACTGAGAAGGGAGTGGCAAACCACTTCAGTATTCTTGCCTTGAGAACCCCATGAACAATATGAAAAGGCAAAATGATAGGATACTGAAAGTGGAACTCCCCGGGTCCATAGGTGCCCAATATGCTACAGGAGATCAGTGGAGAAATAACTCCAGAAAGAATGAAGGGATGGAGCCAGAGCAAAAACAATACCCAGTTGTGGATGTGACTGGTGATAAAAACAAGGTCTGATGCTGTAAAGAGCAATGTTGCATAGGAACCTGGAATGTCAGGACCATGAATCAAGGCAAATTGGAAGTGGTCAAACAAGAGATGGCAAGAGTGAACATCAACATTCTAGGAATCAGCAAACTAAAACTGGACTGGAATGGGTGAATTTAACTCAGATGACCATTATATCTACTACTGTGGGTAGGAATACCTTAGAAGAAATGGAGTAGCCATCATGGTCAACAAGAAAGTCCCAAATGCAGTACTTGGATGCAATCTCAAAAACGACAGCATGATCTCTGTTCATTTCCAAGGCAAACCATTCAATATCACAGTAATCCAAGCCTATGCCTCAACCAGTAACACTGAAGAAGCTGAAGTTGAACAGTTGTGTGAAGACCTACAAAACCTTTTAGAACTAACACCCAAAAAAAGATGTCCTTTTCATTACAGGGGACTGGAATGCAAAAGTAGGAAGTCAAGACACACCCGGAGTAACAGGCAAATTTGGCCTTGGAATGCGGAATGAAGCAGGGCAAAGGCTAATAGAGTTTTACCAAGAGAACCCACTGGTCATATCAAATACCCTCTTCCAACAACACAAGAGAAGCCTCTACACATGGACATCACCAGATGGTCAACACTGAAATCAGATTGATTAGATTCTTTGCAGCCAAAGAGGGAGAAGCTCTATACAGTCAGCAAAAACAAGACAGGGAGCTGACTGTAGCTCAGATCATGAACTCCTTATTGCCAAATTCAGACTTAAATTGAAGAAAGTAGGGAAAACCACTAGATCAATCAGGTATGACCTAAATCAAATCCCTTATGATTATACAATGGAAGTGAGAAATAGATTTAAGGGACTAAATCTGATAGACAGAGTCGCTGATGAACTATGGACTGAGGTTCATGACATTGTACAGGAGACAGGGATCAAGACCATTCCCGTGGAAAAGAAATGCAAGAAAAGCAAAATGGCTGTCTGGGGAGGCTTTACAAATAGCTGTGAAAAGAAGAGAAGCAAAAAGCAAAGGAGAAAAGGAAAGATATAAGCATCTGAATGCAGAGTTCCAAAGAATAGCAAGGAGAGATAAGAAAGTCTTCCTCAGTGATCAATGTAAAGAAATGGAGGAAAACCACAGAATGGGAAAGACTAGAGATCTCTTCAAGAAAATTAGAGATCACAAGGGACCATTTCATGCAAAGATGGGCTCGATAAAGGACAGAAATGGGATGGACCTAACAGAAGCAGAAGTTATTAAGAAGAGGTGGCAAGAATACACAGAACTGTACAAAAGAGTGCTTCACGACCCAGATAATCATGATGGTGTGATCACTTACCTAGAACCAGACGTCCTGGAATGTGAAGTCAAGTGGGCCTTAGAAAGCATCACTATGAACAAAGCTAGTGGAGGTGATGGAATTCCAGTTGAGCTATTTCAAATCTTGAAAGATGATGCTGTGAAAGTGCCGAACTCAATATGCCAGCCTTTGGAAAACTCAACAGTAGCCACAGCACTGGAAAAGATGTTTTCATTCCAATCCCAAAGAAAGGCAATGCCAAAGAATGCTCAAACTACCGCACAATTGCACTATCTCACACACTAGTAAAGTCATGCTCAAAATTCTCCAAGCCAGGCTTCAGCAATACGTGAACTGCAAACTTCCAGATGTTCAAGCTGGTTTTAGAAAAGCAGAGGAACCAGAGATCAAATTGCCAACATTCACTGGGTCATCGAGAAAACAAGAGAGTTCTAGAAAAACATATATTTCTGCTTTATTGACTATGCCAAAGCCTTTGACTGTGTGGATCACAATAAACTCTGGAAAATTCTGAAAGAGATGGGAATACCAGATCACCTGACCTGCCTCTTGAGAAACCTGTATGCAGGTCAGGAAGCAACAGTTAAAACTGGACATGGAACAACAGACTGGTTCCAAATAGGAAAAGGAGTACATCAAGGCTATATATTGTCACCCTGCTTATTTAACTTCTATGCAGAGTACATCATGAGAAACGTTAGGTTGGAAGAAGCACAAGCTGGAATCAAGATTGCTGGGAGAAATATTAATAACCTCAGATATGCAGATGACACCACCCTTATGGAAGAAAGTAAAGAGGAACTAATAAGCCTCTTGATGAAAGTGAAAGAGGAGAGTGAAAAAGTTGGCTTAAAGCTCAACATTCTGAAAACGAAGATCATGGCATCTGGTCCCATCACTTCATGGCAAATAGATGGGGAAACAGTGGAAACAGTGGCAGACTTTATTTTTGGGGGCTCCAAAATCACTGCAGATGGTGATTGTAGCCATGAAATTAAAAGACGCTTACTCCTTGGAAGGAAAATTATGACCAACCTAGATAGCATATTGAAAAGCAGAGATATTACTTTGCCGACAAAGTTCCATCTAGTCAAGGCTATAGTATTTCCAGTGGTCATGTATGGATGTGAGAGTTGTGTGAAGAAAGCTGAACGGTGAAGAATTGATGCTTTTGAACTGTGGTGTTGGAGAAGACTCTTGAGAATCCCTTGGACTGCAAGGAGATCCAACCAGTCCATTCTAAAGGATATCAACCCTGGGTGTTCATTGGAAGGACTGATGTTGAAGCTGAAACTTCAATACTTTGGCCACCTCATGTGAAGAACTGACTCACTGGAAAAGACCCTGATGCTGGGAGGGATTGGGGGCAGGAGGAGAAGGAGATGACAGAGGATGAGATGGCTGGATGGCATCATGGACTCAATGGCCATTAGTTGAGTGAACTGATGGACAGAGAAGCCTGGCGTGCTGTGATTCATGGGGTCGCAAAGAGTCAGAGATGACCGAGTGACTGAACTGAACTGATATATATTTATTTATTTATATTCATTATATATACAATATATATATTTATACTTTTCATCAATTAAATAATAAATTCAGAGATGCATATATAACCCAATCAATTCTAATGAACAAATATGAATTCTAAAACTTTTGCTACATTTCTCCTGGAAAATGGTGGGTACAGATAAGAGATCTGGAACTGTTGTTGTCAGTTGATTCCATGAGCAGAAAATGAAAGAATGCAGAGCTGAGAGGGTCATAGGAAAATGGGGTCAGAATCAGGATAACATTGAGTCCAAGATAAAAGTATTCGAAAACAGATCTACCCATCTTTCTTTTTTTTTTTTTTTAATTTTTAGTTTTTTATTTTTTAAATTTTAAAATCTTTAATTCTTACATGCATTCCCAAACATGAACCCCCCTCCCACCTCCCTCCCCAGAACATCTTTCTGGGTCATCCCCATGCACCAGCCCCAAGCATGCTGCATCCTGCGTCAGACATAGACTGGCGATTCAATTCACATGATAGTATACATGTTAGAATGTCATTCTCCCAAATCATCCCACCCTCTCCCTCTCCCTCTGAGTCCAAAAGTCCATTATACATCTACCCATCTTTCGATACAAGCCAAGCTGACTTGCAAGTTGTGTAGTCTGTGACCGTCAATGAAAAGAATTCTAACATAAATTGGAAATGATTTTCCTTTGGACAGGACTGTTCTGAACACTCTTCCCTGTTTGCTAAAGTCCTACTTATCCTTCAAAGCTTAAGCTAGCTCTTATTTTCTCAGTGAAATTTTGCCTGACTCTCCAGTAGCCCTACCTCCCTCAGCCAGAGATATTTGCTTTTCTTAATGCTCTTGAAATGCTTCACATCAATTTTTCCACATGTTGCAATTATTCATTTGAAAGAATATCTGCTCCAGAAGGCCTAACAACTGTGAACAATTTAAGATAGAAGATCATATCTCTTTTTGCCATAAATTCTAATCTAGCAGAATGTTTAAACTATCAGCACTCAATACATTTGTTATTCTTTCTTAATACATGAATTTATTTCAGTTAGTAGTAGAAAAAAATTACTTAAAATTAGATCTTTTTGCAGTTGAAATTTTTGGGTCAGTTAACCGCTCGAGGGGCTGAATCAAACTCTGAAGGCCCTGCTTACTGTTGTAAATTCATGGTGGGGGTTTCCTTTCAATTCTGAGATTTTCTGAGTGATTTCTCATTTCAGTCTGCTTAATTCAGTCTATATGATGATTGGAGTGAAATCAAAGTGATCACAAAATTGAACCCAAAATGCTAGAGGAAAGTTTGGTTAAAGCCAACACATGGGGACTTCCCTGGCTGCCCAGTGGTTAATACGTTGCCTTCCAGTGCAGGGGATGTAGGTTTGATCCCTGGCTGGGGGGCTAAGATCCTGCATGCATGGCAGCCAAAGGAAACCAAAACAGAAAACAGAAAAAATATTGTAACAAATTCAATAAAGATTTTTTAAAAAAATCAACACGTTTAAAATGTTACACATTACTCAGACCTACCACAAAAACAATGTTTTTTTGCACTTATATGTTCTCTCTTCTTTTAAACCAATATCTACTTTTTTTGTATGAACCTTGAAATTTTCATAGCTTTTCAAATAATTAATACCTCTCATCTAGGACAATTTAAGAATACTGCATCTTGAAGACAAGGGTCTGGGTACAGTGACTTCTGTGATTTTATTCCTTTTGTCCTGGGTTCCACGAATAAACCATCAAAACATGTGAGTGTTTCAAGATTTGGTGTGCTCAACCTCAGGTAGGCTGGGACTTAGGCAATCTTAAGGCCAGGGAGCAGGTATAAATGTGTTCGCTGTGAAATAGGTCAGAGCCTGGTCCTGGAAAGAATAACTGGGCATGTCAAGTAAAGTTGTTAGACATGATTTAGTTACTACCAGATGGTCCAATTGCCTGGTCCAGCCTAGCAGAGTAACACTAAGATGGAGGATACATTCTCATGCTGAGTCACTCTGACATTTCTGCCAGGATGCAACCCAGCTTCAACAAGAAGGCAGGATGCTGACATAGGAAAGATGAAAGTAAGAATTGATCTCATCCAGGCATGCTGGGGTTCACAGTAGTGTGCTTAGAAACTTACAGAGAGACTGACTAGGCCACTGTGGAGTCCTCATAGAGAAGCCCAGGCATGAGGGTTGGACCAACCCAGGAACTGAAAGTGATGAAACTTGAAGACAGCTGGGCCCTAAGCCTCACCTTTGTGAAACTGACTTGCCTAGTTGGTGCTGAAGGAGTCTCAGAGCTAGGGAGACCAATTATATTGGGTGAAGTGAGTATAACTTAGTTCAGACTCCTGTGGACTCTGGGGTGAAGTCTATTAGATATGTTTAAAAATTTTCCAGGACTGACTTAAAAAATAGGGCAGGCATGCTTCTTCATGAGGAGTATGACAATCAAAAACAGATTTAAGGAGCTAAGACCAAGGCAGAAAAAAGTAAAATCAGAGGCCTGTGGAGAAAAGCATTTGATCCTATTGGAGAAATGTAGAGCTCTCCTAAATATCCATTAATAGACATATTAGCAGTCAGCTGAGTACCCCTCTTGCATACCCTGATCACTATTCACCGTGATACTGGCAATTGTTTTAATATTAAGTCTCCATCCCAGAGGGCTTCCCAGGTGGCTCAGTGGTAAAGAATCTGCCTGCAATTCAGAAGCCACTGGAGACATGGGTTCTATCCCTGGCTCAGGAAGATTCCCTGGAGGAGGGCATGGCAACCCCCTCCAGTATTCTTGCCTGGAAAATCCCATGGACAGAGGAGCCTGACGGGCTACAGTCCTTAGGATCACAAAGAGTCAGAAACAGCTGAAGCGATTTAGTATGGATGCACTCCATCCCAGTACTAAGTTTCCATATGTCTTGTACCAAGTGTTCACATAGTGAATTAAAATAAATACACAGACTTCCTACTTTTGCTTTCATTTAGAGCTGAGCTAGCAGTACATTTTCTCTGACCTCTCTATAGAGTAAAAGATCCATTTACATCTTGATAAGACAATTCAAATATGTCTAGGATCTTTTTCTCTCATAAAAATCTCTGACATAAACCCTTATACTTCTTTCTCTCTGATTGAATCGTCATTTCTGCATCATAACATAAACAAAGGCAGAGATGTGTTCACCAATTATCTTAGTGTCGAACCTGGTACCTAGCACACAGCACTTGTTTACAAAATATTTGTTGAATGAACTTCAGTGCTAGCAGTTGAGAGGTGAGTGAGTTTCTTTTCCATTTCATTCTCTTATATTTTCTTATCTCTTTGATCTCATGTTTGTTAAAGCCTCTACTAAGAATATGAGATTTTAAGACCTATTCTGACTTCAAAATTACTTGGGAAAAATTACTTAGGAATCTTTAATTAAAAAGAAAAATGAAGCACCCACTATAAGCAAAATATTAAGCCAGGCACTGTGAGAACCTCAAACGTGAAAAGTCTAAGATCCTATTTTTAATTGTTTGTTACCTAAAGAGGGTTCCTGGACCCACTTCCAACCTACGTATGTGGAGGCTTCCCCACACCCATAAGCAATTGTTGGAATCCAGCAAGGTTTCTAACAATCCAACTCAACTCTGACCCTATCTACCTAGAGCTAGAACTAGATTCCACAGGCAAAAGACTCAGTCCCACAAAACCACCCCATCCCTCATTCCAGATGCCAGTCATAAGCTCTGGATGTTACCTGTGCTTTTGACCCACAGATTACAAATCAGACGGTCCCACAACTCCCTCCACAGGCTTAATTAATTTGCTAGAATGACTCACAGAACTTGGAAAATCTCACTTACTGACTAGATTATCTATTTATTATTAAAGGATATTGCAAAATACAACCAGATGAAGAGATACATGGGGCAAGTTCCCCCAAAAAGGAACTTCTGTTTTTTTGGAACTTAGGGCTTGGCATGGAGGCACTCAGAAGCCTTCTGGTTCCCCAATGTGGAAACTATCCAAAAAAAGGACAAAAAGCTGTGCTTTGGGTTTTTAAGTAAGCTTCATTACGTAGTTGTGATTAGCTAAATCATTGGCCACTGGCAATTGATTCAACCTCCAACCTCTCTCCCCTTCCTGGAAATCAGTGGATGGGACTGAAAGCTCCAACTTGGCTAATTCTTCTGGCAAACAGCTCCCACACAGTAGTCATCTTCTCTGAAGTGTTTTCAAGAACTGAGGACATGAGACCACATACTTTGCTATTATGGCTTAGGAAATTCCAAGGGTTTGAGGAGCTATGAGCCAGAAACTGTGGATGAGGACCAAATATATACGAGAGACATATCTGGTCATCTGAGTGACCAAATACATGTTTTTCCCATAAACCACCTTTATTGTAAACAAGGAGATACAATATTCATAAGTCACCATAATATGAAATGTTATGAGATACATGATTGGGGAAGAAGTATATAATCCATATTGTGATCTAGGGATGGTTATAGTCACTTGAACATATGCAAAAATTCCTGAAACTATATACTTAAGACTGTAAACATCATTTTGAAAAAGGAGGTATGAATTTTGAAGTATTCAGAGAGAGTTTATGACAATGAGAAAAACTTCAGTCATGAATACTTCATCTAATTAGGCAGCTAGTTGCCTGGATTTGCTTGGTATCAATGTGTCATAAACACGGATTAAAAAAAACAAAAAACACCAATGTATGTTTTTGCCATGCGTAAAAGTCCCTGCTATGTTTGCTTGAACTGTCCAGTTTTCATTTTTAAAGATGATCTTCCATAAATTTAAGTGAATACTGAGCAAATGTCCCCTTCGACTGGCCTGATGCTGACCAGTTGTTATGCAAGTGAGCAACATCACTAGTATCTTTAATATATTTCTGAAGGTGGAATGCTTCCTAGAACTTATTGGTCTTAGCAAAAAAGAGCCAGTAGCTAATACCTTGGAAGCCCTGAGCATAGCCCCCACTGGGGACTGATGGCCAGCTGTCAGGCCTGAGTGACTGACTGACCATTGGCTGGGCCCCTGCAGGTGGTGGTGACATTGATGGAGGATGATGAATGACTCTGACAGGGTCCCACCCCACCCACTTACCCATATGCATGACAGAAGGGCTCCCAGCCTAGATGCCCTGGCTAATAATGCCTCCAAGTAGGCATTCGGATGTGTAGAGACAATGCATTCAGATCCAGCCGTGATTCAGCTACAAGTATGGAGGCATTTAATGAGTTGCTAATGTGAAAATAATTTTCTTTTCTTACTTTAGAATTGTAGAGATAAAGACAGAGGGAAGCCATACAACTGATAATGACTGCTGAAAAAAAGCAAGGAACTTTCAGGAAATGTAAAAGAGATGGACCCAGCCCAGTCAGAGGTTGATAGGAGCTCATTGATATCTTCCTCCTTTATTTTTCTTTTACTTCGTCTCTTCTCATCCCAACCCATCCAGCTTTGTGCAAGTGTATGTATTCATTACCTCTTCTTCTTCCCTTCATCTCAACTGAATCCTCTCTACCTCTCTGATGAATTTTTCCTCCTCCCCTTCCTCTAACCTCAGTCCTTCCCTTCCGTCTCCGCTACCCTCAGCTTGACTTTCTATTTTTTCCTCATCCCTAAATCTCTCTTACCATCTCCCTCTCTCAGATGAGATTATTTCTTCCTTGATTTCTGTTTCATATTTCATCATCATTTTGGCAAAGATTTCAGGGCAAATGTGTCTCTAGAAATACAACTCAGGAAATGTGTAGACTAAAAAGAGAAGAAAAAATCAAGAAAGGCTTTTTCAAACTTAAAAGCTACCTTGGGAGCTGAGCAAGGAAAGAATGAAGTACTCAGGATTGTGTTTTCTGTTGTCTACCTGGGAACTTGATGGGGGAAAGTCTCTTGGGATGGGTCAGCTAACTAGAGGATGCGAATTATGGGGTGCAACTTGCCCCGACCTGCTCCGACATGTTCAGATGGGAAAACTGCGTGTGGAGCTGCAAACCTCACCACCTAGAACTCATTTTCTGCAAAATGCTGGCTAACTAGGGAAGAGTCTGAATTATCAAGCCCTTCTAAAAAAGCGAAACTCTATTAACTTTTAAGTATACACAGCAAGAGAAATAGAATCTTCTCTAGTGGTAGCTTCTAGGAGACTACGTTATTGACTGGACTTTAATGAGTTAGCAATAGATAAAAGCTGATTTTGCCACCCCAATTGTACATAAATGATCATTTCTGCTAAAGTTGCTTGAGAACGGTTTACTTTCATAGTCAACTGGAAGCTGCTCTCTTGAGTTTTGTTTACGCTATTCATGCACATGGTAAACTTTCCTTTTAGAGAAAATATGAGGTTAAACCTCACCTTAGGCATCTTTCAAATAATCAGAAATTCTGATTTTATGAGGTCCATATTAATACATCTTTATTATCTTTAAATAACCTTTACTGCAAATATTTACAGATCAGACATATTGATTGAAAATATCTGTAACTTCTTTCTAGCTTTAGGTTACTGACAAGTAAATGGAGTTGCATGTGGGAAAGTTTATGTGAGAACCAGCTCCATATCTTTGAACTTGGTGATTATTAGAATGATTGCTCTGCACAGCATAGGACTTGGGCAATGTTTTTAGGAAAACTGACAAAATGTTACCAACTGGCTGTGTCTTCACAGATACCCAAGAGCCTGTTCTTTTGTCTAAGCGTTAGCATCTGCTCTTGCATTGAATTGTAGGGATTTATCTTACCAGCTTACTCTAATACGTCACTGAGAAGTTCTGAAAGAAACACAGAATACCCAAGATGGAAAGTCATTGCCTAATTAGGCCTTCAAATAAGGAAAATGTTGACAACATAAGAGAAACTTTTGGGGCCCTTGAGGGCTAATTTTGAAGCCCTTTCCTATTGGTGGGAGGTTAGGAGAGAGGACACAGAAAGAACGTGATATGAATAAGGAGGAACTCAGGGTTCTAGTTTTATATGCCTCCCCAAAAGTTCCAGAATGGGCCCACAGAAGTCACTCTTCAGATGACCAAAAGGTACATGAAAAAATGTTCAGCATCACTAATTATCCATTGTGCTGTTCAGTTGCTAAGTCATGTTTGTGACTGCATGGACTACAGCACACCAGGCCTTTCTCTCTTCCGATTGCTCCAGGAGTTTGCTCAAATGCATTTCCATTGAGTCAGTGATGCTATCTAACAATCTGTTGCCTGCTTCTCCTTTTGCCTTCAATCATTCCCAGCAACATTTTTTTTTTCCCAATAAGTCAACTCTTTGCATCAGATGGCCAAAGTATTGGAGCTTCTATCCCAGACGTGGAAGCAACATAAATGTCCATCAACAGGTGAAAGGATAAAAAAGATGTAGTACATCTACACAAAGGAATATTACTTAACCAAGAAAAAAAGAGTGAAATAATGCCATTTGGAGTCCACATGGGTGGACCTAGAGATAATCATATTAAGTAGGATGGAGAGAGGAGGGCAAATATCGCATGATATTGCTTAGATGTGGAATTTTTAAAAATGACACAATTGAACTTACATACAAAACAGAAATAGACTCACAAACATAGGAAACAAACATAGTTGCCAAAGGGGAAAGGGGGGAGGGATAAATTAGGAGTTTGCGATTAACATATACACATTACTATATATAAAACAGATAATCAATAAAGACAGTGTATAACATAGGGAACCATACTCTAGCTGGGTCTGAAAATTCAACTGATAAAAACTGATTAACAGGAGAAAAGCATCCACATTTATTCAGTCTAAGTTTTACATGACATAGGAGCCTTCACAAGGAAATGAAGAACCTTAGAGACAGTTAAACCCGAGTGTTTTTATGCTAAGTTTGACGAAAGGTGGAGAGCTGTGGAGAAATATATTAGGTTGAAGAGTACAGGGTAAGCATAGAAAGTTTTTCCGCAGTTAGGGGAAACAAAGAAGACCTGCCTGTTGGGACTCTTCTCAGGGCTGGGCCATGTTGGTAGCAAAGATGGTCCTTTCCTCCAGGGAGGCATCTCTCACATGAGGGTCTTATGACCTGCTTCAGGGGTGAGGTTAGGGGGACTGCAGAAGGTCAGAAAGACTATTCTGCTTCTGCTCTTTCTCAAACTCTCAGCTTAAAATATTCAACACGTCAAAGCACCATTTCTTACGGTAACGTGTCCTGAATCCCATCAGTTCTAATGAGCTAGATTTATGATCCCTGGGAATATCCATGGCACATTGTCAGGAAGGCCAATAGAAATGAGAATTTGGTTCATCACTGAGCCCCTTTTCTCATTGTTAACACGTGTTAAAAACATATAATCTTCTTAAAGTCAAAGTACACATAAAACAGAGAAAAATAAAATATCTAATAAAGAAAGTTCTTCCTGAACTTTCAAAGCTGAATATAATTGAGTTAAGAAATTTAATTCTGGGACATATTCTTGTAGATAATAAATTGAATTGTGTGTGTACTTGTGTGTAATAGACATTTCCTGATTGTCTCCTCCAGATTCCATATCTGTCTCTATCTACACACACACACACACACACACACACATACACACACAGAAAATGTTTTCCCTATTCATCAACACAGCAGAAAGAAAGCATGGTGCTGAGAAAGGAGAAGATGATCACACTTAGCCTCCTGGTTTGATTAATAAGCAACAGAATCGTGTTCCTGTTTGCAGGGAGCTTTCCTATCATGGCTGTAGTCTCTGGAGAGCTCAAGCCTACAAAGCGATAACATCTGGTGCCCATTATTTCCCCAGATCTGTTGTGATTAGTCCATATGATAAGCCTGGCCAATTGCTATGGGCAAGGGATTGCTACATTCCCCCCATCAGGGGACTGGAGCTGTCACTTCTGGTTTGTGGCCCCTGCTAATTTGCCACCACAATTTCCAATATCTGCTAGAATTCCACAAGGACATCTCAATGCCTCACAGGGGTAATAGGCTGTGTGGCTGTAGACAGAAGGCGAGCACTGATCATAAAAAGGAGAGGTTTATCAATTAACTCAAGCACCACTGTGTAGACAGTGACTGGCTGTC
Source organism: Ovis canadensis (assembly GCF_042477335.2). Lineage (NCBI taxonomy): Eukaryota > Metazoa > Chordata > Mammalia > Artiodactyla > Bovidae > Ovis > Ovis canadensis. Next base: position 73,424,225 of record NC_091252.1, read on the forward strand.
CACCCCAATTCCGTTGTGCCAGGCTGACAAAGCGGTCCAGAACTTTAGATTTGCTAATGACAGAAACAGTGAAGTCTCCAAAAGTTATAAGAAAATAAAGATTAGAATATAAAAGTAAGTTTATCTTATATTCCCATTTGCTCTCTAATAAGGTGAATTTTCTGGCTTTCCAAATGCTTTCTGATCTCCTTCTTTCACCCTCCCTCAGAAGCAATGATATGAAAGAATAATGGTTGGAGGCCATCCAGGTGGCAGAATGGCTTGTCATTTCCGATGACAGAAGAAGATTCAAGGTCCTAAGAACTCAGTTATGCTATTTGAAAGAACTCATTAGTATCAGAGCTGACTACTGAATTACAAGTCCCTTTAAAACCTTTTACACGAGTTTTGCAAATTTATTAGGAGCAACTATGGACTGACTGCAAAAAGTGAAAAAAAAAATTCAGTTGAATAATTGTATTTTTTACAGAATCTTAATAATTTAATTAATATCTTTTTCTCTGAAATGAATGCTAATTTTGTCATTAAATAAATTCTGAAGATGAAATTTAGAACATGTTACCAAAAGGGCTTCCCTTATAGCTCAGCGGTAAAGAATCTGCCTGCAATTTAGAAGCCGCTGGAAACATGGGTTCTATCCCTGGGTCAGGAAGATTTCCTGGAGAAGGAAATGGCAACCCACTCCAGTATCCTTGCCTGGAAAATCTCATGGACAGAGGAGCCTGGTGGGTTGTAGTCCATGGGGTCGCAAAGAGGCGGGCATGACTGAGCGACTAACACACTTAACACCAAACAGAGATGAAGAGATTGTTAGCTCTTTATCTTTTTCTGTGATCTTGGTAGTCACTTAAACATCACTTGGCTCAAAATTATTTTTAGAAGTATAAGCTTGTTTTAGTACCTATATAGGTCTGATCAGCTAATAATGCGAAATTTGAAGTGAAACAGTAAAATAAAACAGCTTGATTTCACTTAGTAGAACCTATAGTTCCTAACTAGTCACATTCCAAGTGCTGTGACTCACCTTATTAGCGAGCAAAATAAGATAGACTTATTTTCATATTCTGACCCTTTATTTTCTTGGAACTTTTGAGGACTTCACATGTCACAAATTGCTTAAGTTCATGTGTCTCTTAAAGTTGCATAAAGAAAGTAAGACTGTCAGTCATACAACAAAAAGACAGTGAGACCACTGCCTGAATTTCTGCTCTGCCATATAAGCATTTTGCCATCAACAAACATGGACTTCAGATCTAGAGTGGAAGGTTAACTTGAAAACTAATATCAAAGATGTTAAGAGCAACCAATTGCCAAATGCTTAATAATATACAGATCATATTTTATAGCCAGAATCACTCCAGTAAGTGTAAAAATGAATAAAATGGTGTTAGAAAGATAGAGGCAAAATTTTGGCCTGACTTATCAAGTAATTACATCTGTTTTTTCTTATCATGAGCAGCAGTGCCCAGAAAGAAATATTGATTTAGGCAAAAATGCAAACAGTCCTTCCATCTTACCTTGCCTGTTTCCTTTCTCTATCTTTATTAATTCAATCCTATTCTTACTCATGCTGCCCCAAACACTTTTAACTCTGGATTGCTGGCAGGCCAGGCTGTCATTCATTTCCTTGGCCCCTCTACTAGTTAATTCTCTCCCTATTCCTCTCTTAATCTCTGGCTTTTATTCAGGTCTCAGAGATCACATACAATGACCAGGTGCATCTCTTAAGGTTAAGCAACTTTAGTGGCAAAGCTGTCATTCTCTGAGTTGTGAAATGTAATCATTTAGGCCCCAACTGGATTTGGAGAGGCCTCAATGTTATCGATTAGTTGCATGCAAACTACACTTGCTCAGTAATTAACTCTTTTCCACTTTGAATGTTGGTGATTTAATCAAGAAGTGCCCCGTAGGCAGGTTACTGTAGGGAATGGAATGAAAAATCTATCATTAATAAAGTTGCCTCCTGACATAGATCCAGAATCCTGAAGACAGGTCCTGGTTGGTTCGGGTCAAAGCTGAAGTCCAGTATGTACGAAATGCTGGGCCAATAATTTGGATAAATGTCAGCTCCTAAGTCTTTCTTCAATCATGAAACTCTTTCCATTGTTTTTTTTAATTACATACTAACGTATCACTTCCATCAAAGAAGAACTATCTGAAAAAGAAAGATTTTGCTGTTGTCATGAGTAAATCAAAGTGCAAAACTGATCTACAGAACTACATAAATGATATAAAAATGTTGTAATCAAATGTGACATTTTATTTCCTCTGCACTTCTTTAAAGTTGAAAACTATTGTCAATATTTCAATTTTTCTATGGAAGAATAGTTACATTTATCTCTTTTTATAACAATGTCAATCCATCTTACAAGAGTGATGATTCCTGCACAAGGTTAAAATTTCCAGAAATGAGAATATTTTTCAAGCTTTCACATACATAATACAGACTCTGGTTGCAGTCAAGCTGCTGAAAGTAGAAGACAATGATAATTTCTTAGGCATAGATTGATTCTTTTACAGGCTATTATTATTATTATTGCAGAATCTCTTCACTTTTATTTAATAAATACATTTTATTACCCATTTTTGTTCTCTTAAAAAGAAACAATTAATAACTTAAGCACGGCAAACAATTTTTTTCAAAACCCAGAAGTTGTTTTCATAGTGACTTCAAATTACATTAACTATTTTTCCAGCAAATGTGTTTTGCTGAATCCCCAATTGCTTCTTATGATTCATTGTTCAAAAAACTCAAAAGTCAGGTGGAGGATCCAATAACTAACGGTCATATAAATCCATTCAATAAAGGATGGACGTGGAAACAACCTAGATGTCCGTTGACAGGTGGATGCATAAAGAAGTTGTGGCACATTTATACAATGGAAAATTGCTCAGCCATAAAAAGGAGCCAATATGAGTCAGCTGTAGTGAGGCGGATGAACCTAGAGCCTCTTATACACAATGTAGTAAGTTAGAGAAAAACAAGTACTGTATATTAATACATATATACAGAATCTGGAAAAATGATGCCCATGTACCTCGTAGAGAATGGGCGTGTGAACACAGTGAGGAAAGGTGAGGGGGCGACGGATTGAGAAAGTAGCATTGATGCACGCATACTGAGCTCAGCCACTCAGTCGTGTCTGACTCTCGGTCATTGACCCCATGGAGGGTAGCCCACCAGGCTCCTCTGTCCATGGAATTTTTCAGGCAAGAATCCTGAAGTGGGCTGCCATTTCCTACTCCAATATATAGACTATCGTGTGTAAAATAGACAGTGGGAAGTTGCTAAATAACACAAGAGAGCCCAGCCTGGCACTGTGTAATGACCTAGGGAAGTGGGATGGGGGAGGGGAGGGAGAGGAAGGATATGGAGTGAGTGAGTGCAGTCTCTCAGTCGTGTCCGACTCTTTGTGACCCCATGGACTGTAGTCTACCAGGCTCCTCCCTCCATGGGATTCTCCAGGCAAGAGTACTGGAGTGGGTTGCCATAAAGGATATATATATATATATATATATAAAATTATGACTGAGTCACATTGTTGTATGGCATAAACCAACAAAAAACTGTAAAGCAACTTTCCACCAATTAAAAAAATAAATACATTAAAAAAATATTGTTAATCATTGTCAATGTTCCATATCTTAACTCATGTGGTGGTGACATGGGTGCTCACCATATTCACTCTTCTGCACTTATATTTCACAGTGTACTAACATAAAAGAAAAACATATTACATCTGTAAAACTTGGGAAAAAAGAATTTCATTCCAAGGGAAAAAAGAAAGAAAAGCCAAACTTCACAGCAAAAAGTGAAAAACAAATTTGATTCACATTAGCATCAGTAGAGTTTTGATAGTGTGAGTGATGTCACTTTGGTATGATGAAAACACGGTCATCCTGCTGGTTTAAAATATTCTGTTTTAATAAATAAAATATCTGCTGTAGTTTTAAAGAATCAGGTGTATATTAAACTGTTTAAGTACTTTTAGCAGTCTCAACAGTCTTTAACTGTTTAAGACTTTTGGCAAAGTCTCCAACTTTGCTAAAATTATGCTTTGCCCACTGAAAGGGGAATTGTTCTTGTTTTTTCCATTTAATGCATCGTGATGTCAAGCAAAGTCTCCTGGGGTAGAGACATCGTCTTCCAGTCCAAGCACAGCCCTGGTTGTTCCACTTGACTAGGCTTGCAGAGCAGCCGAAGGAGGTCAGACCCTCTCCATTGACACTAATGGACCATTTTATGCAAAACTGTTCATTTTCCGGAAGGGACCATGTCTGACTGGTGGAGTGATTCACAAAAATCACTTCATTAAACGATTACTCCTCATGCATGGCTGTATTCCCTTTAGTGGGCTGGACACTGTGAGCCACGCATGAGTACGAAAGGCAGGGAAGCTCTTCCTCGCACTGTGAATTCAACGCCTGGTTCCAGGTCCTGCTCTCAGACAATGACATCCTGGGGCTGGCACATAGGCTAAGAACCCTGGTGACTCTGTTCATCCCTGGCATGCCAGCCCCATAGAGAGAGCCTCTGAGAACCAGTCCCCTCTGTTTCCACACCAACCCTAGTTGTATTCTTTCCCCCAATTCTCCTTGAAGCAGCAAATGACTCTGTTCACAACAATCTCCTTCTGGATGGACTCCTGAGAGCCGATACCCCACAAACCTGGGAAACTAGCATACTCCTCCCAAAAGAACACTTGCTCACAGAAATTCTCCCACAATCTTCAACAACATGGCAAGTCCAAAGATGTGAAAATATCAGAGAAAGAAGTTGCTTAATTTGGAAAAGGAGATGGGAAACAGGTTTGTTGAGGTTTGAAAGACAGAGTGAGAAGTTGAGGTGCTGTTTGAGCCTGGTAAACATGCTGGGAAATTCTGGGACGATTTATCTAAACCTGTTGGAGCTTCCATAGATGAAGTTATCTTTAGCTGCGGGTCACTCAGATCTCCTGAAGTCGCCTGGCTTACCTAAAGTCAGTGCTTCCACAGGCAAAAGGTCACAGCTTGTCATTTGTCTGAATGAAACTTCTCTAAATAGGAAGTTTCTCTCACATTACTTTTCAACTTCTGCATTGGGTAGGGCAATGGCAAGATTTCACTGAATGTTCAGAGTCCAAACCCTTTGACTTTTGAAAATACTAAAAATGAGTTCTTTGTCTTTAAGAATGCCATGGCAAGCGGTGTGTGCAAGGTCCGTTTTGTGTGATTTGCACATCCCAGGACTGCTCCGAGCTCAGCTGCACCAGGCTAATTTCCATAAGCATCATGTGGTGTTACAGAAACCACATTTTGCCAAGCTGTCAACTATACAGCCTTCTCTTTGCTAAACAGACTCCCATTAAAACTGTCTGCACAATTTGTCAGTTAAATGAGGTACAAGAGGGACGCTCTATTTGCCCCTAATTAGCTGCGCAGACTACCTTTGTCTGTTTGATTAAGCATTCACATTATCAATTTTGTTTAATCTGATTCATTTCACACACCTCCCCCGGGACAAAGCCCATACGGTTAACTAATCTCTGATATCATCTCTCATATCAGGCAGCTCTCATCTTCCCCAGAATACATTCTACCCACAGGCTCCACGATCGTCAAGCTCCATGGAGGGGAGTTGGTCAGACGAGGGGCAGAAATTTAGCTCAGCAACTGGAGCTGAACTCCAACATGCCTAACTTAAAGCCTCAAGCAGATTCTTCCTCGGTGCCATCTGTCCACATTATCCATCCATTCATTTAGTCGTATTCACTAATTCATTCATTCCGGCAGTAAACATATTGTCTGCCTACTATGCACCAGGGGCTGTGCTGCGAGCTGGGAGGGATACAAAGATGTATAAGCTAAGGTTCCTGCTCTCAGATTGCTTATTTTCTCAGCCCCCAAGACTACTGTACATACCATCAACTAGAGTAGAAAGCACACTTGTTCCCTGAGGCCAGTTCTTCTAATATCTGTCACACATGGCCTATTCAACTCGGCTACCGAACAACTCTCCAAAGAAAGATTTCGGATCAAGGCATAAAAGCAAGTGGTTATGGTTTCCTGAAATAATCTTGCCTCCCTCTCCTGTTTGGAAACACAGTTGGCAATGGAGAAGGAGGAGTTTTAGAAACTAGAAATAACAGTCACTTGATCTTCAATAGTTCTGAAATGTCGTTGTAGCTGATAACTTCATAGAAGTTATTGCTTAGTGAAAGCAAACCACTAAGTTATTTAACCTGACATCTTTCATAAGTTGATAGAACAAATGCTAACCACTAGTGGAAAAAGCTGAAATTTTTGAGAGAAAGATGATTGGCTTAATTTAGTGGGAAGTATAAAGCTATTATGAAGAATATATATACTTATATATATATATCTTTTATATATATTCATAATATATATGTATGACTGAATCACTTTGCTATACATCTGAAACTTATACAACAATTGTAAATCAACTATATTTTAATAAAAATTAAAAAAATATTCTTAAGATGACAGCAGTTGAAAACTATTCAAGAATTCATGGCTCACGAAACACTTGTATTCCTAAAAATCTATATCAAAACCTTAGGCTGATCAAGATGGCAATCTCAGGATCATATTCCCCCTTGAAGGTTTTTGGGTCCCAGCAGGTGATAAGTACTTGAAAATGAGTATTTGAGTCTCAGAAAACAGACATGGAAGGCTTTGTAGTTTTTCAGTGTGATCCTCTATCTGTCTGAGAGTCTCCTGGATGACATTCCCAGATGAAGGAATTGTTGGATTCTGTGTAAGTGCCTCCACAAATGGGTTCCACATCCTGCAAGTCTGCCCTCCCCTTTTCAGTCAGTTCTGGCTAGCAGAAACGTAGTGGTTATGTTTGCTGAGATCTTCCTTATGAAACACCCCCTCATTGATTGCAGGCAGCTGGTCCGAGGAGGCAGGCCTAACATCTAAATAATTTTGAGAACAGCTTTAGGTTTCCTACCCAGGAACTTCCTTCTCTCAGCACAGTCCCTTCAGTGTTTTCAGTGGTTCTGCATCTGGTGGTTGCTAGTCCTCTGCCTTCTCCACTCACTGTCTTCCAAATATTCTTTGGTTAGTTATCCTTCCTCTCAAAGTCTGATCCCCAGAACTGAGAACTGTCTCCAGGAGTATATGACATATACACCCGGAGCGAGACTCTCCCGGACTCTGGACCATGTCTGGTCCAGTTCTACCGATGTGATCTAAGATCATGCTGACTTGTTCAACAGCATCATTGCTCTGTGGATTCATATTGGCTGAAAATCCTTGGGGTCTTTTACATGTGGCTTTTATTCAGCTCTCCCCAGGGACGGGGGAGCCTAGTAGGCTGCCGTCTGTGGGGTCGCACAGAGTCGGACACTACTGAAGCGACTTAGCAGCAGCAGCAGCAGCATCACTCTGGATTTGCCATGCTATTCAATTTTATGTTAGTCCCTGTTATTTATTATCTTGGTAACATCAATTAAGTTTATTTCATTTTTCTTTTTACTGGAGCCATTAGTTTTATTTGTAGAGTTCACAAATTAAAACATAGCAAATAATTACACATCAATATCGGTTGGAATACCAAATATTATTTCTCTACTGCCACTGTGTGTTTTTTTTTTTCTCTGACACAAGCTGCATAGATCCAGGCTTTCTATGTTTGATACAATTCAGTTCCTTTCATCGACAAGCTTCTTTCATGATGTGCTTCTCCTAAATCTGACTGTAAATAGGTTTTGGTAGATGTCAGTGACAAGGGATACATTTCACGTGAGGATGATGTTGAAATTTCTCCTTTAATTTCTGGTTATAATCTGCAGCTGTATTTTCTCAAGGTGTAAGCACACCCAACTTTTCAGAAGCATTAGTTTTTCATAGATGAGTGTTTATTTCATTATATCCATACACGATGTACAGTACTTGCTGTCAGAAGTGCATTTTACACAGATAACATGCTTTTTGTTTTGTTTTTGGCCCCACCTTGCTGTATATGGGATCTTAATTCCCTGACCAGGGATCAAACCCACACCTCCTGCACTGGAAGTGCAGCATCTTAACCAGGAAAGTCCCACAGATAACATGCTGCATTCTCTGTGTGAGATAGAATTTTGTCCACAGGTAAGGTTCATATGGATTTATCAAAACTAGCAGACACAAATGATTTCCCAGAGGTAGAGTAATCCACATCAAGCCCCACACATACATGAACCATATGTACCATTGCAGGACTGTCCAGAGCATACACATTAAAAGTATATAAGTCGTCATCTTCATTTGCTGCAGTAAGAATGAAAGCTTCCATAGGGCTTCAGCAGATTGTATTGGTTCTCATATCCAAGATGATCTTTTTTAGAGAAGTAGCTTACCTCATATCATACAGTATATTTCTGTGAGAAGCACAGCTTCCCAAGAGAAATGTTTCAATTAGATTAAAGTTAACACCACTTATACCGTCAAATCCCCAAGTCATTGAACATATAGGATTGACTCTTTGTTTATCCTAAATGTCTACTTGCTATCAACATGTGGCAAAAACAACTTCTTTCCAGTGGTGATCAATTCCTGTATATACTGTCTTTCCTAATACTGTGTTCAGTGATTCCTCCTCTTCCCCATAGTTTGGTCCACCCATTTTCCATTGCTTCAGAGTTTTAACTACCAACAGTAAAAAGAAGAAGAAAAAAGTCCCACAAAACAAGTACATATTCCTTATACAAAATCTTCATGTGCTTGTACCATATGAATACATTTTCATTTAGTCAGTTTCCAAATTCTAACCTCTCCATCACATGCCCCAGAGAATATAGTAGGCAGGCTCTTTGGATGCTTTGCCAAGCGACTGACTCCATCTCAGTGACCAGCCAGGGAAACATCAGTTCATTTCAGTTTGTGGGTTTCCATCTGGCTCTGCCCTCTTGACTTCTGTGGCTTCCCAGTGTAATAAGGATGGCATCACTATTTCATCCCAGTTATTGATTAAAATGATTTTTAAAGGGACACAAATCACACAAATCAAGTGAGTAACAAAATCGAGTGAGTAAAGTTACCAAAGTTTCTAGAATGAGAATAACTACTACTACTATCATATATTGGACAATTATTCATGCCAGACACTACACTAAGTACTTTATATATCTAAGTTCTCATGCAACGTTCAGAAAACACTATAGTATCGTTGGCACCAGATTATAGATGAAAAAGTTGACTGGAAGTCTAAGAAAGTAATTTGCCCTAAAGAATGCAGTTAATAATTATGTGGAGGAATAACTTGGACTAAGGACTGGCTCATGCCTGAGCCCAGTTTATTAAGCACTCTACTGTAATCATGTCTGTAAGGAAATGTATCAGATCATAGACAAAGTCAGTGACGGAAATGAGCAAGGAACCTTTTATAACCCGGTGCATTAATGCACATTTGTTAGTTTACCACACATCCCTCTCAAGTGTAAGGGGTTGAATTCCTCATACTCTTCTATTCAAGTCGCACTATTATTGCTGTAGGGCTCCCTTCACATTTTACTTGCTTATTCTTTTAATCCCATTTTCCACTTCCATTCACCTCCCCCCACAGGAAATCATGCTAAGGTGTTTGATCTATAACCTTGAATTTGTGTATATCTTTGTAAAATATGTAGTGTTATTCTTTTGACTCTTTTTATTTACCTAAATACACTGGGCTGTAGACCTCATTCTGTTTCTTATTTTTATTCCTGAGTACCTTTTGTTAGAAATCTACCTATGTTGCAGGGCATACATCTAGATTGCTTCTAACAGCTATGTAGTATTCCATGACCTGTATGGACCACATCTTATTTGTCTATTCCTCTAGAGGTAAACAAGCAGGTTGCCTCCAACTTTCTGCTATCACAAACAAGGCCAAGAAACATCTTGGTATGTGAAATTTATGACTTTGAGTAATAATTTCTCTGGATTATGGATCAAGGGCAGAAGTTCTAGGGCATAGATAAGTAAATACTCAGTTGTCCCATTAGCAGAACGTATAATTTCTGTTTTCCTTCATGATCTATTTGGTATTTAAAAATGTTCAATTTTTGCCAATCTGATGTGTATGAAGACACTTCTCACTACTGTTTTAACATGTGTTTATCTGATCATTTATGGATTTGAATATCTGCCTATATATTGTTGGGCTTCCTGGTAGCTCAGCGGTAAAGAATCTGCCTGCAATGCAGGAGCCCCAGAAGACGCAAGTTTGATCCCTGGGTCAGGAAGATCCCCTGGAGGAGGACATGGCAACCCACTCTAGTGTTGTTGCATGGAGAATCCCATGGACAGAAGAGCCTGACAGGCTACAGTCCATAGGGTTGCAAAGAGTTGGACCCAACTGAAGCAACTTGGCACACATACACACACTATATGTTTGTAAGCAATTTAAATTTCTTCTTCTGTAATCGGCTTTTTACATCTTAGCCCATTTTTCTATTTGTTTTCTTATTTCCAGATAAGTGGCAAGAATTCTTTGCATAAAAGCATACTTGTTATATTTTCTTATATATTTTCTTGTTTACTTAATTCATATCTACTTCTATATAGTGAATAATGGCAAAACTCTTAAAAAATTCTGACCATCTCTAGGCAATAACAAATCTTGAAACAATTTGTGTTAACTTTAAGAATGCCCAACTCTAAATGATAATTGACTCTGATTGCTTAGCAAATATCACCAAAATGCAAATGAATTTACCATAAGAACACCTATTCACAATAAAAGATTGAAGGAGAAAAACAATATGATCAACAATATGATAATTTCCATATATGCAGACAAAACCATTTGATAAAATTCAGCATCTACATGTAATTTTTAAAAATAGCACGTATTTTCCTATATGTGAAACATTTGAAGGATTTAAAATTACTATTAGGAAAATGATGTCTAATATCATCATTTCCACTCAGCATTGAACTTAAGGTCACAGACGATATAAGAAAAAAAACAAAAAAGGTATAAAGATTTGTAAGGAAAAGTTTGAAAGTGAAAGTGAAGTTGCTCAGTCATGCCCGACTCTTTGTGACCCCGTGGACTGTAGCCTACCAGACTCCTCTGTCCATGGGATTCTCCAGGCAAGAATACTGGAGTAGGTTGCCATTTCCTTCTCCAGGGGATCTTCCTGATCCAGGGATTGAACCTAGATCTCCCGCATTGCAGGCAGACGCCTTAACCTCTGAGCCACCAGGGAAGGAAAAGCTTAAGTTGTCTTAATTCACTGAATTCTATATGAATAAAATTATGCAATCCATAGACAAATGATAAGAATTTACAGGTTAGTTTAACATGAGGACTATAAGATCAATATAAAAAAACCAATTGCATTTTTATAATCAGTAAAACACAATTAGAAAATAAATTTTGTAGACAGTAGCAAAGCATGTTATGAAATAAATTATTCTTGTTATACGCATTGTGTGCTTAGAGGTTTTGGGGAAAAATATCTGTCAAAATGTTAATCATGATTTTTTTTTGGTAGTTTACTTTCTTTTAAAGAGATTTCTGTATGACTTACTTTTCTAAATAGATTAATTTCATTTTCAGAGCTTAGGAATACTGTATATAATCTGTGTTTTAATCACACGTTACTTAAACTATTTAAACCTGAAGAATAAAATGTGAGCATGTACCTAGAGGGTAATGTTATTTCTACTATTGCCAAAGCCTCTAGTTCATGGGGAAAAAAATGGTCAGAATTTTTTCTTCATGTCAGAAACTGATTCAGTAATTTAATAGTTAATTTTAAACAGCTTTTTGAACCTCTCAGAAAATTAAAGAATCATCTAGTTATCTAATAAATGCTTGTTGCAATATCAATATTTTAAATAAAAATAGACTTTTCATTTCTTGATTGAAATGGCTAAAAGAAAAGATTGATTTTGGTAAAGGATTTAAGCTAGCAAGTGCTTGGAAAGTATGTTTTGAGATCACTTAAATATGGTTGGATGGCATCACTGACGCAGTGGACATGATTTTGAGCAAGCTCCGGGAGGAGGTGAGGGACAAGGAAGCATGGTGTGCTGCAGTCCATTGGGTCCAAAAGAGCTGGACACAACCGAGCAACTGAACAATAACAAAAGGTGCCAGTGAAAGTGAAAAAAGAGGACCATAACAGGGAGGCACTGAAAGTGGATGTTAGTCACTCGTGTCAGACTTTGCAACCCCATGGACTGTAGCCCTCCAGGCTCCTCTGTCCTTGGGGATTCTCCAGGCAAGAATACTGGAATAGATTGCCATGTACTTCTCCAGGGAATCTTCCTGACTCAGGGACTGAATCCGGTCTTCTGCACTGTAAGCAGATTATTTACCATCTGAGCCATTATTTACCATCTGAGCCACCAGTAAGTGCTTAGAAAGTATGTTTTGAGATTACTTAAAGACACCAAGCTGAGTTTTATTCCCGTATTTGCTTTCTTATCAGTGTTTCTTTAACATCTATTTATGTGTCTACTTGTATGTTTTAATTTTTAATGTAAGTATTCTAAGATCTTTTATTTCCCAATACACAAACTGACAGATTTACATTTAAGACTATTACTAACTCAGTACTCTGACCTCAAGAATCACTTGATTGTTCTTCCTGGTATTAAACTTCTGTGAATAAACATAACTTGAAATGTTTATCAGCAGCCAGGAACATCTGGCTTATATGTCTAATAAAAATAAACCCTTAAGTTAAAAAATTCTTTTTCATAGATGCCCAGAAAAATTTACTTCATACGGGTCCACTTTTCTCCCTATTGTACAAATGGAATAATGATAGGTAGGAAATTAAACTTTCTAAATTAAATACAAAGATACCTTATTTATTACAAAATCTATGAGGAGTTAGCCAAATGTAAATGGATCATTCTAAACTTCATAGCGATGGCTTAATCAACCCCTCATTTACATGAATAAGTTTTTTAATAGCTCCATATATGCTGAGCTCTGAGAATCATTCTGACTCATTAGTTTCTTTCATCCAATGCTATTAAGTATCAATACTTATGCTCTTTGGCATTGCCATCAGTTTTATACCAATCTAATTAGTACCCTGACTATAGGTAGTCATGTTAATTAAAAAGGATTTCAAATCTCAAAGATGGAAGCTTTATTTTCCTTCATAGCATTTGGCTGAAGAGTTTCAAATAATTATGGATAAGTGCCAAGAATCTAAATTCATTCTGCTAAGAGAAGCAAATATTGGGAGGCAACTAGTTTTCCTCCCACTTTGTGAGGAAAATAATCTTGGGGAGAAGGTTTCATCATTCTCTGTGTTTGAGACATACAAAATGAGGAAAACTGTGGGTTTTCTTTTTTTTTTTTGGTTGTTTTTGTGAGCAACAGATTAACCAAACCATGTAGTCCCAGCCTTAAAATAGAGATATGCTCTTTAATCTAAATACTCTATGGTACATATCTTTAAATGAATTCAACTAAATGACTTCTGGATCTCCTGATTTGTTTTTCATTGTGTATTCATTGTTTTGTTAACTCATTCATTGATGGATTACAGATTGGTTCATTCAATAAAATTTGATGAATAAATATATAATGATTATTTACCAGAGAGATGATATTTTGAAATAATTAAGAACAAGTTCTTTTGAGCCATACAGTTTTGATTTACTTTCTATATTTTCCATAAGTTTGGTCAACCCAATACCTCTACCACTTAATAGCTTTGTGCCTTGATTTTCTCACCTGTAAAATGGGGATAATAATCAGGAAAGTAATAGTACCATTCTCGATAAGTTAATATATATTAGGTGCTTAGCCTACCATAGCCTATCATTGTCAGCCTGTCATATTATAAGTAATTAATAAATATTAACTGTTATTACATGTGCTAAATACTGTAGGCTTAGATGGTACTCAGGAGAGTAACAATTCAAACTTTAAAAGCTATTTTTAAGCTCTCTTGTACATCATAAACTCTATAAATATTTTACTGTCATTATTAATCATTGTCAAGTTGTACTTTCCGCATAAATTTATTCTGTATGCACCAATATGCATGGACTTGTTTCACGTTAGTTTTGTTCATCATTATTTTCTACTAGATTATGAATGTCATGAAATAGGAAGTTTCTTAAATTCTTGAGTTAATGAAATAAGTGTCTCAATTCTCTCTGTGATTTGATTGAGTAAATAAAAAATTATTTGTCAAACCATAGTGTAGGCTGCTGAAAGTTTGAATCTCCTGATAGAGATGAACTTCTTTATTACAATACAGATGTGAGGTGGCAGGAAGAACATCCCCAGCCTCAAGGGCAAAGAAGCCACAACAGGCTTGTATTGCAATATTGTATGTAACTTATTAAATTCCAGGCAGTAATTGTCCTAGCCATGATGAAATATATAAGTGGTGTGAAGAAGTGTTAATTGAGAGACTGCATAGACAATACTTTCAATGGAAGAGAGCTATAATCCAACAGACTATTCAAGAACATCACCCAAGAATTCCTATCTCTTTTACCATAATTTTCAAATACCAAATCACATTTTCATATATTTGGCATCAAACAGATTCCACTTTGATAAGCATTTCCTAATTAAAGGATAAAATTAAAAGAATTTATGTCACTCAATTGGACACCAGGGAGTCACAGAGCAAATCAAAACCAATTATTTGGGGACATTCTGAGCAGCCAAATAAAACTAGACTAATACCATAATAGTTTGTTCCATTCATGTCGTGTTTCTAAAAATGTAGCTGTATTTGCCAAGAGTCTTGCTTTAGAGAGAGTAGATGTGAAACTTTCCAACCGTCTTACTAAGGTACTGGTAGAGAAAGTATGTGTAATGATGAACGTCATGTTGAGATATTCATTACCATTTTTATGGAGAAACTCCGCGATTCTGTCACAAACATTCAGTCAGCCAATTAAAAATAGTGTTAATTTTGGCTGACTCAAGTGTTATACTTTTTGAAGAACAGATTAAGAACAGTAGATACAATAGTACCGAGATAGTATTAGGTTGGTGCAAAAATAATTGTGGTTTTGCATTGTTGAAATTTGTCATTTGATATTGGAATACATCCTTAAATAAACGTGGTTATGTTATACATTATTTTAATGTGTATTTCTTGCTTTTTTTGCTAGTGAATTATTGAAAGTGAAAATGTTAGTTGCTCAGTCATGTCTGACCCTTTGCGACTCCATGCATTGTAGCCCACCATGTTCCTCTGTCAGTGGGATTCTCCAGGCAAGAATACTGGAGTGGGTTGCCATTTCCTTCTCCTGGAGATTTTCCCAACCCAGGGATCAAACCTAGGTCTCCTTCATTGCAGGCAGATTCTTTACCATCTAAGCCACTAGGGAAGCCCAGTGAATTATTATTTACTGTTTATTTTATATGTATTTTAGACTATGGAAATTGCAAATTTGAGCAATTTTCGTATTCAAGTTCGTATTCAAAATGGGTCATAAAGCAGTGGCGATAACTCACAACATCAGTGACACGTTTGGCCCAGGAACTGCTAATGAACGTATAGTGCAGTGGAGATTCAAGAAGTTTTGCAAAGGAGATGAGAGCCTTGAAGATGAGGAGCTCAGTGGCCAGCCATTGGAAATTGACAACAACCAATTGAGAGCAATCATTGAAGCTGAATCCTCTTACAACTACATGAGAAGTTGCCAAAGAACTCAGTGTTGACCATTCAATGGTCATTTGGCATTTGAAGTAAATTGGAAAGGGGAAAAAGCTCAAGTGTGTGCCTCATGAGCAAACCGCAAATCAAAAAAAATCTTCATTTTGAAGTGTTATCTCCTCTTATTCTATGCAACAACAATGAACCACTCCTCAATCTGATTATAATGTGCAATGAAAGGTGGATTTTATATGACAACCACAGATAACCAGCCCAGTGGCTGGACTGAGAAGAGGCGCCAAAGCACTTCCCAAAAATCAAACTTGCACCCAAAAAAGGTCACGGTCACTGTTTAATGGTCTGCTGCAGGACTGATCTACTACAGCTTTCTGAATCCTGGCAAAACCATAATATCTGAGAAGTATGCTCAGCAAATCAAAAGATGCTCTGCAAAACCTGCAGCCAGCATTGGTTAACAGAAAGGGCCCAATTCTCCAAGGACAATGCCTGCCCTCACATTGCACAACCAATGCTTCAAAAGTTGAATGAATTGGGCTACAAAGTTTTGCCTCATTCACTTGACTTTTCCCCAACTACCACTTCTTCAGGCATCTCGACAACTTTTTGCAGGGAAAATGCTTCCACAACCAGCAGAATGAAGAATATGCTTTTCAAGTGTTCATCAAATCCCAAAGCACAGATTTTTAAGCTATAGGAATAAACAAACTTATTATTCATTGGCAAAAATGTGTTGATTGTAATGGTTCTTAATTTGATTAATAAAGATGTGTTCGAGCCTAGTTATAATGATTTAAAATTCAGGGTTTGAAACTGCAATTACTTTTGTACCAACCTAGCAAATAGCTTGGAGAAGGCAATGGCACCCCACTCCAGTACTCTTGCCTGGAAAATTCCATGGATGGAGGAGCCTGGTAGGCTTCAGTCCATGGGATAACTGAAGGTTGGACACGACTGAGTGACTTCACTTTCACTTTTTACTTTCATGCATTGGAGAAGGAAATGGCAACCCACTCCAGTGTTCTTGCCTGGAGAATCCCAGGGACAGGGGAGGCTGGTGGGCTGCTGTCTATGGGGTCGCACAGAGTCAGACACGACTGAAGTGACTTAGCAGCAGCAGCAAATAGCTAAGCTTTCCAGTAAAGAGCCGTTTAGTAGATTAAATGGTATGATTCATGAAAGCAGAAACTGAGAAAAGGCCAGTAGGAGAAAGTTACAGATTTAGACCTGTAGAGTTGATACATCAATGAGATGTACTTGAATATTTGGAAAAGTTCGCCAATAAAAGCATTCCAATTGGACAATTTTTGTGAATAAATTTAAACTATTAAGTAAAACTATTTAATGATTCCAAGGCTAATTATTTACATGTTTTGAGTATATTCTGGTAAGTTTAATTTTCTGTAAAGTTATCCATTTTATCCAAGTTTTCAAATTTACTTGGATAAATTTTTCCACTGTATTCTCATATACATTTAAAATCTCATGCTCTGTTGAATTTTTTTAATGAGTATTCATCTAAAATGAATTGATCTATAAGGTAGCAATAGAGTCATAGATGTAGAAAACAAACTTATGATTACCAGGGAGTAAGTGTAGGGGTTTTCATTCTGTCTGCCCTCTAACAGATAAGGATAAGAGGCTTATGGAAGCTTCCTGATGGGAGAGACTGACTGTGGGAGGAAACTGGGTCTTGTTCTGATGGGTAGGGCCATTCTCAGTGAATCTTTAATTCAATTTTCTGTTGATGGGCAGGGCTGTGTTCCCTCCATGTTGTTTGACCTGAGACCAAACTATGGTGGAGGTAATGAAGATAATGGCAACTTCCTTCATAAGGTCCTGGGCACGCACTGCCACACTCAATGGCCCTGACCCTGCAGCAGGCCACTGCCGACCCACGCATCAGCTGGAGATTCCTGGACACTCATAGGCAAGTCTAGGTCAGTCTCTTGCGGGGTCACTGCTCCTTTTTCCTGGGTCCTGGAGTACACAAGGTTTTGCTTGTACCTCTAATAGTTGGTTTCCCTGGTCCTGGGTAAGTTCTGGCAGCTCTGTGGTTGGGTTAACAGCGACCTCCTCCAAGAGGGCTTATGCCATTCACAGTTCTGCTGCCCCCAGAGCCCCTGCCCTGGAGGCAGGCTGCTGCTGACCCATATCTCCACAGGAGACACTCAAACTCTCAATGGCAGGTATGGCTCAATCTCTGTGGGGTCTCCTGGTGCGCACAAGGTTTTGTTTCAGCCCTCCAAGTGTCTCTGAAAGGTATGGGGTTTGATTCTAAATGCAATTTTGCTCCTCCTACCGTCTTCCTGGAGCTTCTCCTTTGTTCTTGGACATGAGGTATCTTTCTTGATGGGATCCAAGATTCTCCTGTGGCTGGTTGTTCAGCAGTGAGTTGTAATTTTGGAATTCTTACAGAAGAAGATGGGCACAGGTCTTTCTACACCATCAGCTTCTATAGTTAGGAAGCCATAGTTAGGTCTCCCACATCGCAGGCAGATTCTTTACCAGCCGAGCACAAAGAGAAGCCCCCAAATACTGGAGTGGATAGCCTATCACTTCTCCAGTGGATCTTCCCAATACAGGAATTGAACTGGGGTTTCCTGAATTGAGGCGGATTCTTTACTTACTGAGCTATCAGGGAAGCCCTAATCAAGTTGATTAAATAGACCACAGCCTTGTTTAACTCAAGAAACTATGAGCCATGCTGTATAGGGACACCCAAGATGGACAGGTCATGGTGAAGAGTTCTGACAAAATGTGGCCCACTGGAGAAGGGAATGACAAACCACTTCAGTATTCTTGCCTTGAGAACCCCATGAACAGTATGAAAAGGCAAAAAGATATGACACAGAAAGATGAACTCCCCAGGTTTGTAGGTACCCAATATGCTACTGGAGAACAGTGGAGAAATAACTCCAGAAAGAATGAAGAGATGGAGTCAAGCCAAAAACAATGCCCAGCTGTGGATGTGACTAGTGATGGAAGTAAAGTCTGATGCTATAAAGAACAATATTGCATAGGAACCTGGAATGTTAGGTCCATGAATCAAGGTAAATTGGAAGTGGTCAAACAGGAGATGGCAAGAGTGAACATCAACATTTTAGGAATCAGTGAACTAAAATGAACTGGAATGGGTGAATTTAACTCAGATGACCATTATATCTACTACTGTGGGCAAGAATTCCTTATAAGAAATGGAGTAGTCCTCCTAGTTGTTAGGTAGTTAGAATAGGAAACAGGAGTCCAAAATGGCGGTGGCTAAAACAAGGAAGGGAAAAGCCCGCAAAAATAGAACAAAGGAAGGTCAAAGGAAGTTCCAAGGACCTGAGTGAGGACCTCAGGCAGAACAAATGGCACTCCTGGCTAGCCCAGTTTACATAGGGCAGGCCCAGGGGGAGGAAAAAATGCATATAAAAAAAGGAGCCAAAGCACGAGCTCTCTCTCTCCCCCCCACCCCCCCCCCCCACACACACACACACTGGTGCGCTCCCCGACTCTTCTTTTTGCGTCTTTGGGTTGACATGCCTTCACACCTCGAGGATGGATTCTCTTGCTATTTTCTAAATAAAATAGAGCTGTAACACTAATTTGTCTAAGTGCTGTAACACAGTCCGTCCAAGACCCGAGAGCTGTGACATGCCGAGGGCTTTAATGCCCATCACTCCAAATCTTCGTTGTGATGAGACAGAACTGAAGACTATTCACTTGCCTGACAGGGTCAACAAAAGTCTGAAATGCAGTTCTTTGGTGCAATATCAAAAAACATGGAAAGATCTCTGTTCATTTCCAAGGCAAACCATTCAATATAACGGTAATCCAAGTCTATGCCCCCAACCACTAATGCTGAAGAAGCTGAAGTTGAATGGTTCTGTGAAGACCTACTAGACCTTCTAGAACTAACACCCAGCAAAAATGTCCATTTCATTATAGGGGACTGGAATGCAAAAGTATGAAGTCAAGAAATCCCTGGAGCAACAGGAAAATTTGGCCTTGAAGACAGAATGAAGCAGGGCAAAGGTTAACAGAGTTTTGCCAAGAGAATGCGCTGGTCATAAAATACACCCTCTTCCAACAACACAAGAGAAGACTCTACACATGAACATCACCAGATGGTTAATACTGAAATCAGATTGATTATATTCTTTGAAGCCAAAGATGGAAAATCTCTATACATTCAGCAAAAACAAGACCAGGAGCTGACTGTGGCTCAGATCATGAACTCCTTATTGCAAAGTTCAGACTGATTGAAGAAGGTAGGAAAAACCACTAGACCATCCAGGTATGACCTAAATCAAATCCCTTATGATTATACAGTGGAAGTGACAAATAGATTTAAGGGATTAGATCTGATAGACAGAGTGCCTGAAGAACTATGGATGGAGGTTTGTGACACTGTACAGTAGGCAGGGATCAAGACCATCCCCAAGAAAAAGAAATGCAAAAAGGCAAAACGATTGTCTGAGCAGGCTTTACAAATAGCTGAGAAAAGAAGAGAAGTGAAAAGCAAAGGAAAAAAGGAAAGATATATCTATTTGAATGCAGAGTTCCAAAGAATAGCAAGGAGAGATAAGAAAGTCTTCCTCAGTGATTAGTGCAAAGAAATAGAGGAAAACAATAGAATGGGAAAGACTAGAGATCTCTTCAAGAAAATCAGAGATACCAGGGAACATTTCATGCAAAGATGGGCTTGATAAAGGACAGAAAGTGTATGGACCTAACATAAGCAGAAGTTATTAAGAAAAGGTGGCAAGAATACACAGAAGAAATGTACAAAAAAGATCTTCATGACCCAGATAACCACAATGGTGTGATCATTAACCTAGAGCCAGACATCCTGGATGTGAAGTCAAGTGGGCCTTAAAACGCAACACTATGAACAAAGCTAGTGGAGGTGATGGAATTCCAGTTGAGCTATTTCAAATCCTGAAAGATGATGCTGTGAGAGTGCTGCACTCAATATGCCAGCAAATTTGGAAAACTCAGCAGTGGGCACAGGTCTGGAAAACGTCAGTTTTCATTCCAATCCCAAAGAAAGGCAATGCCAAAGAATGCGTAAACTACCACACAATGCTAGCATCTCACACACTAGCAAAAAAATGCTCAGAATTGTCCAAGCCAGGCTTCAACAGTACATGAACTGTGAACTTCCAGATGTTCAAAATGGATTTAGAAAAGGCAGAGGAACCAGAGATCAAATTGCCAATATGCACCGGATCATTGAAAAAGCAAGAGAGTTCCAGAAAAACATCTCCTTCTGCTTTGTTGACTATGCCAGCCTTTGAGTGTGTGAATCACAACAAACTGTGGAAAATTCTGAAAGAGATGGGAATACCAGACCACCTTACCTGCCTCTCGAGAAATCTGGATGCAGGTCAAGAAGCAACATTTAGAACTGGACATGGAACAACAGACTGGTTCCAAATCGGGAAAGGAGTATGTCAAGGCAATATATTATCATCCTGCTTATTTAACTTATACACAGAGTACATCGTGCAAAATGACAAGAATGGAATCAAGCTGGAATCAAGATTGCCGGGAGAAATATCAATAACCTCAAATATGCAGATGACACCAATCATATGGAAGAAAATGAAAAGGAACTAAAGAGCCTATTGATGAAAGTGAAAGAGGAGAGTGAAAAATTTGGCTAAAATTCAACATTTAGAAAACTAAGATCATGGCATCCAGTCCCATCACTTCACGGCAAATAGTTGGGGAAACAATGGAAACAGTGACAGAATTTATTCTGGGGGGCTCCAAAATCACTGCAGATTGTAATTGCCCATTGAATTCAAAATTAAAGATGCTTGTTCCTTGGAAGAAGAGCTATGACCAATAGCTAGACAGCATATTCAAAAGCAGAGACATTGCTCTGCCATCAAAGTTCTGTCTAGTCAAAGGTATGGTTTTTCCTATAGTCGTGTATGGATGTGAGAGTTGAACCATAAGGAAAGCTGAGTACTGAAGAAGTCATGCTTTTGAACTGTGGTGCTGGAGAAGACTCTTGAGAGTCCCTTGGACTCAAGACTCTTGAGTCCCTTAGGATTCAAACCAGTCAATCCTAAAGGAAATCAGTCCTGAATATGCAGTGGAATGACTGACATTGTAGCTGAAACTCCAATAGTTTGGCCACTCTTGCGAAGAACTGACACATTGGAAAATTCCCACATGCTGGGAAAGATTAAAGGCAGGAGGAGAGGGGATGACAGAAGATGAGATGGTTGGATGGCATCACCAACTCATTGGACATGAGTCTGAGCAAGCTTTGAGAGTTGATGATGGACAGGGATGCTTGTTGTGCTGCAGTCCATGGGGTTGCAAAACATTACACATGACTAAGTGACTGAACTGAACTGAACTAAAATGGGGCAGGAGGGATAGATTGGGAGATAGGGAGTGATATATACACTCCAATTTTACTATATAGAAATAGATAACTAATAGGGGCCTACTATATAGCACAGGGAACTCTACTCAAAATTCTGTAATGATCTATATGGGAAAATTAGATTTAAAAGAATATATGTATAACTGATTCACTTTGCTGTATACCTGAAACTAACACAACACTGCAAATCAACTATACTCCAATAAAATTTTTTAAAAAATTCATCATATGAAGTATTTGTGTGTTCCCTCTTTTTCATTTCCTTTGACAAGACATTACAGAGAATTACGTGTTTAATTAGTATTTTCATAAAATCAAGGTTTTTGCAACTCATGATTTTTTATTGCTTATATGTTTTCTAATTCATTAAGTTTTCCTTTTATTTTCTTCCTTCTTTCAGTTCAGTCTTCTTTTCCTCCTCGCTTCTTTATATACTAGGCTCTCTTTTACTCAAGTTCAAGCATTCAGTTCAGTTCAGTCCCTCAATCGTGTCGAACTCTTTGCAATCCCATGAACTGCAGCACGCCAGGCCTCCCTGTCCATCACCAGCTCCTGGAGTTCACTCAAACTCATGTCCATTATGTTGGTGATGCCATCCAGCCATCTCATCCTCTGTCGTCCCCTTCTCCTCCTGCTCCCATTCCCTCCCAGCATCAGAGTCTTTTCCAATGAGTCAACTTCACATCAGGTGGCCAAAGTATTGGAGTTTCAGCTTTATCGTCATTCCTTCCAAAGAACACCCAGGACTGATCTCCTTTAGAATGGACTGGTTGGATCTCCTTGCAGTCCAAGGGACTCTCAAGAGTCTTCTCCAACACCACAGTTCAAAAGCATTAATTCTTTGGCACTCAGCTTTCTTCACAGTCCAACTCTCACATCCATACATGACCACTGGAAAAACCATAGCCTTGACTAGACAGACCTTTGTTGGCAAAGTAATGTCTCTGCTTTTGAATATGCTATCTAGGTTGGTCATAACTTTTCTTCCATGGAGTAAGCGTCTTTTAATTTCATTGCTGAAATCAACATCTGCAGTGATTTTGGAGCCCCCCCAAAATAAAGTCTGCCACTGTTTCCACTGTTTCTCCATCTATTTGCCAGGAAGTGATGGGCCCGGATGCCATGATCTTCGTTTTCTGAATGTTGAGCTTTAAGCCAACTTTTCCACTCTCCTCTTTAACCTTCATCAAGAAGCTTTTTAGTTCCTCTTCACTTTCTGCCATAAGGGTGGTGTCATCTGCATATCTGAGGTTATTGATTTTTCTCCCGGCAATCTTGATCCCAGCTTGTGCTTCTTCCAGCCCAGAGTTTCTCATGATGTACTCTGCATAGAAGTTAAATAAGCAGGGTGACAATATACAGCCTTGACATACTCCTTTTCCTATTTGGAACCAGTCTGTTGTTCTATGTCCAGTTCTAACTGTTGTTTCCTGACCTGCATATAGGTTTCTCAAGAGGCTGGACTGTGAAGAAAGCTGAGTGCCAAAGAATTGATGCTTTTGAACTGTGGTGTTGGAGAAGACTCTTAAGAGTCCCTTGAACTGCAAGGAGATCCAACCAGTCCATTCTAAAGGAGATCAGTCCTGGGTGTTCTTTGGAAGAAATGATGTTAAAGCTGAAACTTCTGTACTTTGGCCACCTCATGTGAAGTTGACTCATTGGAAAAGACTCTGATGCTGGAAGGGAATGGGGGCAGGAGAAGAAGGGGACAACAGAAAATGAGATGGCTGGATGGCATCACTGACTTGATGGACATGAGTTTGAGTGAACTCTGGGAGTGGACAGGGAGGCCTGGCGTGCTGCAATTCATGGCGTCACAAAGAGTCAGACATGACTGAGCAACTGAGCTGAACTGAACTGAATTTTGTCACAAATAGTGATTTAGCAGCATGTTTAGGTATATGCTATTTTCATTATAATTTAAGGCTTTTTTTTTTTTTCAAATTTCCAGTGTGATTTTTTTGTGTTCCATGAGGTATTTTTTAAATTTTAAATTTCTAAGTGTTTGGGGGATTTTTTTAGCAGTCTTTTAGTGATTATTTTCAAATTTATTTGCACTGTGGTCTAATGTTACTAATTGGATTTCTCAGTAATTTGCTTTCTGCTTGCTCTATCGATTACTAGAAAGAGTATTTAAAGTTTCCCACCACAATTTTGAATTATCTTTTTATCCCAACAGTTTTGTTAACCACAGAATTTTGCATGTAATACAGATGATCTAAGTACACTTACAGAGATGAATGATTTAGTATGCTAGCTCAGTAACTGGGAGCAGTTCTCAGCGTATGCTCACTTTTCATACTATTGTAGTGTGTCCTAAAAGGATTTGAGATGCCAGAAATTTGTTGGTATAATTTAGACCAATGGCTCTCCATCAGAGGATGTGAGAAAGATGTAGGGGCAATTTTGTTTCATAAAAGGAATGATGGGAACTTGGTCTTCTGGGAGTAATGGATGGAGAAACTGGAAGCGGAGTTGATATGATATGATAAACAACTTTCTAAAGGCAACTAAGAACTTCTAAAGTCACAAGAGGTAAAGGGGCTAAGATTCCAGCAAGAGAGGACCTTGAAAGAAGTGAACTGGGCCTTAGCAGCTGCTTTTTACCTGGACCATTTGGTGATTTGGGGCACAAGCACAGGAGGATGAAACTCAAGAACAAAGCCTGGTGGGTATCCATGGAGAAAAACAAATTATCATTGTAGAGTTTGAACATCTGTGCTCATTTGCTAGAGCTATTCTGCTGCTGCTACTGCTAAGTCACTTTAGTCGTGTCTGACTCTGTGCGACCCCATAGATGGCAGCCCACCAGGCTCCCCTGTCTCTGGGATTCTCCAAGAAGAACACTGGAGTGGGATGCCATTTCCTTCTCCAATGCATGAAAGTGAAAAGTGGAAGTGAAGTCACCCTGTCGTGTCCAACTCTTAGCGACCCCATGGACTGCAGCCTACCAGGCTCCTCTGCCCATGGGATTTTCCAAGCAAGAGTACTGGAGTGGGGTGCCATTGCCTTCTCCAAGAGCTGTTCTAACAAAGCGCAAACACTAGATGGCTTTAAAACCAGAAATCTATTGTAACATGGTTCTGGAGGTTGGGAATCCGGTATCAAGGTAAGAGCAGTGTTGGTTCCTCCTAAGGGATCTGATGGAGACTGTGTTCCATGCCTCTCTCCCAGCTGCTGCTCGTTTGCTGACCATCTTTGACATTCGTTGACTTGTAGAATCATCACTTTAATCTCTACCTTTGTATTCACATGGCATTCTTCCTGTGTGAATATTTTTCTCCAAATTTCCCCTTTGTATAAGGACACCCACACTGGATTAGGGACCCACCTTACCCCAGTATGGCTTCATCTTAACTGATTACATCTGCAATGTCCCCATGTTCAAACAAGGTCACAATCTGAGTTACTGGAGGTTAAAACTCAAATATATAAATTTGGGGTGATACAACTCAGTCCATAACAAGGCCTCAGTCCCATGGCTTGGGTAAAACATTTACCGTGTTCTAAAATTATGACAGGAGGAGATCACGCCAGTAAGTAGAAACAAGTATAGGAAATAACAAGATACATGACTAAAAGAATATATGCCCGCAAGGAGCCACAGGAGTTAAAACAGAGCAGCACTCTACAAAGTATGTTCTTCAGTCTCATGAAGATCCATGAATGGATGTTACTAGTCTGCAAGAAACGTCTGGAAATTAAGTTACTGCTTGGCAACTTTGATAGCAACTTAGAAGAGTAAGTTTACCACTGAATTTAGAATTATGTTTAATGGGGAAAAAAATCATAGACTGAGCGCTTGAAGAAGGAAGTTATAGATACCAACCATTATCTTTGATATTTTATCAGAATGAGGACTGAGGTATCCAACATTTTTTTCATGCTGTAAATATATATATCTATATACATATATAGTCATGAATATGTACATAAATACATTAATTTTTCCTTCCTGTCACTTTTTAACTTTATCTTGTTTCTTCATATGTTAACATCCATGAAATGTGTGTATGCACATTTTTGCATACTTGACATCTCAGAAACTGGGTGGCACCTAACAGCTAATGGCATATTTTGGTTTAATGACAGTGGGCTTTTTTCCTTTTAAGTGGAACAGTATTGATAATGATGCATTTTACACAAGATAAATGTCTTGGATTTTTTCAAATTTAATAAACAGATGTTGGCAGTGGTTAATCTAGTGTTTAAAGTTACAGAAAGTCAAGATGAGATTGTGACTCTAACAGAGGAGGAATAAACCTCACTCAAGGGTTTCCATGGTAGCTCAGTGGTAAAGAATCTACCTGCCAATGCAAGAGACACAGGTTTTATCTCTGGGTAACAACAGACTGGTTCCGAATAGGAAAAGGAGTACGTCAAAGCTGTATATTGTCACCCTGCTTATTTAACTTCTATGTAGAGTACATCATGAGAAACGCTGGACTAGAAGAAACACAAGCTGAAATCAAGGTTGCCGGGAGAAATATCAATAACCTCAGATATGCATATGACATCACCCTTATGGCAGAGAGTGAAGAGGAGCTAAAAAGCCTCTTGATGAAAGTGAAAGAGGAAAGCAAAAGAGTTGGCTTAAAGCTCAACATTCAGAAAACGAATATCATGGCATCCGGTCCCATCACTTCATGGGAAATAGATGGGGAAACAGTAAAAACAATGTCAGACTTTATTTTCTTGGGCTCCAAAATCACTGCAGATGGTAACTGCAGCCATGAAATTAAAAGACGCTTGCTCCTTGGAAGAAAAGTTATGACCAACCTAGATAGTATATTAAAAAGCAGAGACATTACTTTGCCGACTAAGGTCCGTCTAGTCAAGGCTATGGTTTTTCCAGTGGTCATGTATGGATGTGAGAGTTGGACTGTGAAGAAGGCTGAGCACTGAAGAATTGATGCTTTTGAACTGTGGTGTTGGAGAAGACTCTTGAGAGTCCCTTGGACTGCAAGGAGATCCAACCAGTCCATTCTGAAGATCTACCCTGGGATTTCTTTGGAAGGAATGATGCTAAAGTTGAAGCTCCAGTACTTTGGCCACCTCATGCGAAGAGTTGACTCATTGGAAAAGACTCTGATGCTGGGAGGGATTGGGGGCAGGAGGAGAAGGGGACGACAGAGGATGAGATGGCTGGATAGCATCATGGACTCGATGGACGTGAGTCTGAGTGAATTCTGGGAGTTGGTGATGGACAGGGAGGCCTGGCGTGTTGCGATTCATGGGGTCGCAAAGAGTCGGACATGACTGAGTGACTGAACTAACTAAGGAAGATCCCCTGGAGAAGGAAATGGCAACCTGCTCCAGTATTCTTGCCTGGGAAATCCCATGGACAGATAAGCCTGATGGGCTACAGTTCATGAGGTTGCAAAAAGAGTTGGACATGACTTGATGACTAAATAACAATAAACCTCACCCAAAAATACTGGAGTCAGTAAATAATAAGATTGAATCTGGCCCTTTTGGAAAGAATGTGATGGTGTCCTCACTTTTGAGGGATAGCAGTGCTGTGTTAAATGGACTGTATGCTGCTGCTGCTGCTGCTGCTAAGTCGCTTCAGTCCTGTCCAACTCTGTGCAACCCCATAGATGGCAGCCCACCAGGCTCTCATCCCTGGGATTCTCCAGGCAAGAACACTGGAGTGGGTTGCCATTTCCTTCTCCAATGCATGAAAGTGAAAAGTGAAAGTGAAGTCGCTCAGTCATGTCGACTCTTAGCGACCCCATGGACTGCAGCCTACCAGGCTCCTCCGTCCATGGGATTCTCCAGGCAAGAGTACTGGAGTGAGTTGCCATTGCCTTCTCTGAAATGGAGTGTATAATTTCTCCTTTTACTGTTTAGAAGACTGAATATAGAAGAATACATGTTGTTGGACAAACAACAGGTGAACCATCCTGGACGTCAGTCATATGAATCTGCATAAAATCACTTGCCTTACAGTCATTGTGAATTCTGCCTTCTTTAGGTGAAACACTTGAACTACATTTTTCAGACTCTTGAGAGTAGACAAGTGTCTACCAAGCAGATGAACCCAAGAGACACAGAGGTTGGAGAATAGAAATTTAAACAACTCAAGTGATGAGGTAGCAATATTGTAAATTGCAAGCAGTAAGTCATGGGTAGTTGTCAAAGCCACACTAAAGAATGTAAATTCCATTTCTTCAAATGTAGGATCATCGCAATGATCCCTTATTTGGAATTCACAATATGGAGGTATATGATGAGGATTATTCTAGGTTGGAGATTATTGAGTTGGGAATGGCAGAAAGTCAGGAAGATAACAGGTCTAAGGCTCCAGAAAGAAATTTAAAATATTTATTTGTAGGGTCTAACATAAAGCAATGGCCCAGAAAGTTAGAAAGAAATGGAATGGTGAGATGCTTAAGCAAGTTTGGGATAATAAGAAAATACTGTGAGAGGAAGACAGAATACATAAGACAAGATATACATACTTGGAAACACAAAAACTGCACCAACAACTTGATTTAATGACATCCCACTATTAGGAATTACCCTTCTGCTAGTCGTCCATCTTTGCTGCTATTGCCATTGGGTCCTGAAAGCCATGTATTTAGGGGCAAGTCAGTCCTTGGAATGAAGAGAAATCCAATGGCAAAATTTCCCCCCTCCTCTCTTGTTTTGGAATTATCTCTCCTTTTCTCTGAGGGAAAATTTTAGCCCATTGTTTCTTGTCTTTTTACACTGACATTTAGATTGGAAGTCTCTAGAGGACATACTCCTTGCAGTAGTTGGCTTTAGCTAACAGAGTCCTAGAGAAACCCTTGAGAATCTATGCTCCCAGCTTTTGTGGTAATTACACTGGATTTAGCATTGTACAACAGTTGAAGTACTAAACTGTTTAACAGAATGCTTTCCTAGAAGGTCAAAACAAAGTATAAAGATTTATCTCAATTAATTTCTACTTCAAACTGCTTTTATTCGGGTGTGGCCAATTAAAAATAAAAAAGAACACAAAGCCTTTGACATTCCTCCCACTGACAGCTGAGGTCTTGGCCTTATTCCCTTGTATCTAAGTGGGTCATCACTGCTTTAACCAACAAAGCACAGTGGAAGTGGCAGCTCTGGGCTCAGATCTTATGAGACTGACAGCCTTAATTTTTCTTTCTTGGTACACTTGTTTTTGGCTCCTCTTGGCTCTCTGAGCCTCTAGGAAAGTCCTAGTACTCTGCTGGAGAAACTACATGGCAAGGTCCTGACACTCCTTACAAGTGACCAAACTGAGCCCAGTCTCCTATCTTTTCTGACAAGACGCTAAGTATGAGAGTAAACCACTCGTAAACCCTCCAGACTAGCCCAATAGTGTATTACTCACTCAGTCCTGTTGGACTCTTTGCTACAAGCCTGGATTGTATCCAGCCAGGCTCCTCTGCCCATGGAATTTTCCAAGCAAGAATACTGGAGTGGGTAGCCATTCCCTTCTCCAGGGGATCTTCCCGATCAAGGGATCAAACTTGGGTCACCTGTACTACAGGCAGATTCTTTACCATCTAAGCCACTAGGGAAGCCCCTGTCCCCCTGATAAATGCCACTGAAAGGCCCTCAGTCAATGCCATGTGGAACAGAAGTGCTCAACCATGTTCTGCTCAAATATTTGATATACACATCATGGGATTTAATGAAATAGCTGTTATTTTAAGCCACCATATTTGTGATAGGTTGTTACCTAGTCATAGATAGTTTGAAAAAGATGCATGCAGCATATTAAAGCTGCATTTGAAGACCATTTTTACAAGTCTCCCAGAAATTTCTCCTTAATAAGCTTTGTAATTGAGAGTTGCCTTCTGTTCTTTTTGGTGATTACTTAAAGGATTCTTATCCCTTAAGCTCTTTTCTTAAGGAACTAATGACCTACAAACATAAGCCAATGCTCATTTGGGAGCTCCATACTTCAAGAAGTGGTAAAATGAGTAAGTTTTTTATAAAACAAAATAGCATAAAGCACAAACCTTCCTCTTCTCTCTTGTTCTTACTCCTATTTTAACTACTAAGTAAGACACATAAGTAAAGTATTTACATATCTATGTTTGATAGTTACTCATATACATAAATACAGATATTTACATATAGTTTTCATTCCAATCCCAAAGAAAGGCAATGCCAAAGAATGCTTAAACTACCGCACAATTGCACTCATCTCACACACTAGTAAAGTAATGCTCAAAATTCTCCAAGCCAGGCTTCAACAGTACGTGAACCGCGAACTTCCAGATATTCAAGCTGGTTTTAGAAAAGGCAGAGGAACCAGAGATCAAATTGCCAACATCTGCTGGATCATGGGAAAAGCAAGAGAGTTCCATAAAAACATCTATTTCTGCCTTATTGACTATGCCAAAGCCTTTGACTGTGTGGATCACAATAAACTGTGGAAAATTCTGAAAGAGATGGGAATACCAAACCACCTAACCTGCCTCTTGAGAAATCTGTATGCAGGTGAGGAAGCAACAGTTAGAACTGGACATGGAACAACAGACTGGTTCCAAATAGGAAAAGGAGTACGTCAAGCCTGTATATTGTCACCTTGCTTATTTAAATTCTATGCAGAGTACATCATAAGAAACACTGGACTGGAAGAAGCACAAGCTGGAATCAAGATTGCCGGGAGAAATATCAATAACTTCAGATATGCAGATGACACCACCCTTATGGCAGAAAAGTGAAAGTGGTGAGTGACAAAGTTGGCTTAAAGCTCAACATTCAGAAAACGAAGATCATGGCATCTGGTCCCATCATTTCATGGGAAATAGATGGGGAAACAGTGTCAAACTTTATTATTTGGGGCTCCAAAATCACTGCAGATTGTGACTGCAGCCATGAAATTAAAAGACACTTACTCCTTGGAAGAAAAGTTATGACCAACCTAGATAGCATATTCAAAAGCAGAGACATTACTTTGCCAACAAAGGTCCATCTAGTCAAGGCTATGGTTTTTCCAGTGGTCATGTATGGATGTGAGAGTTGGACTGTGAAGAAAGCTGAGTGTCAAAGAACTGATGCTTTTGAACTGTGGTGTTGGAGAAGACTCTTGAGAGTCAGTTGGGCTGCAAGGAGATCCAACCAGTCCATTCTGAAGGAGATCAGCCCTGGGATTTCTTTGGAAGGAATGATGCAAAAGCTGAAACTCCAGTACTTTGTCCACCTCATGCGAAGAGTTGACTCAACTGAGTCATTGGAAAAGACTCTGATGCTGGGAGGGATTGGGGGCAGGAGGAGAAGGGGATGACAGAGGAAGAGATGGCTGCATGGCATCACTGACTTGATGGAGGTGAGTCTGAGTGAACTTCCGGAGTTGGTGATGGACAGGGAGGCCTGGCGTGCTGAGATTCATGGAGTCGCAAAGAGTCGGACACGATTGAGTGACTGAACTGAACTGAACTGACACGCATATATAGGGGTTTCCCAGGTGATTCAGTGGTAAAGAATTGGCCTGTGATGCAGGAGCTTCAGGAAATACGGATTCAATCCTTGGGTCAGGAAGATCCACTGGAGGAGGAATGGAAACCCACTCCAGAATTTTTGCCTGGGTTAATTCCACGGACAGTGAAACCTGGCAGGCTACAGTCCATGGGGTTGCAAAGAGTCAGACACAACCGAAGTGACTGAACATGCACATACTCACACACACACACATATATTAATATATACATACATATTTTTACACATTTTAAAAAATAGGAAGGCAATGCTCCCCACAGTGGCTGTGTTCCAAGCTTACTCCACATAATGCCTACAGACAGAGTGGGTAAAACTATTTGCAGACCTGTAAAGCATTTGGGATCCTCCTGGGTAAAATGTGGTGTTGAAATTATAAGACTATTATCATTAACAATTGGCAGGAGATTCCCTTCATTTCTCCCGGAGAGATTCTGGGGGTTGAAGGATGTTTCCTTTCATCACCGTGCTGACCTCACCTGATGGAGCCTTTGAAAGGGAGCCCACTCTGCTCTCCCTGAGGTCCAAGCATTGCCTCGCTCAGAGCCACAGGAGCACAGTCTACGGT
This sequence comes from Ovis canadensis, assembly GCF_042477335.2. Taxonomy (NCBI): domain Eukaryota; kingdom Metazoa; phylum Chordata; class Mammalia; order Artiodactyla; family Bovidae; genus Ovis; species Ovis canadensis. The sequence goes on from NC_091252.1 coordinate 73,456,230, forward strand.
AAAGACATTCCTTTGCCAGACAAAACGGTTACAGCAGGTGGTGGTCATTACCCAGAATAGTGCTTCGGAGGGATTAAATGTGAGAAATGTCACAGAAGGAAAAAGAGCTACATTTAGGACAGCTTCATCAATCTAAGGATATACCCCAGACATTCTGGAATCATATCCATGACCCACATTTGGGTTGACATGTGGAGCTACACAATATAAACCAGTGCTTAGTTATTTAGTAAAATAATAACAACTATGACTACAGAATGCCTCTTATGTGCTAGGCACTCTATATACCTTTCTCATTTAGTCATAACTGTGGTTCTAGAAGTTGGTAAGTACTTTTTATTATACAGATGGGTGTGTTTAGTAACCTGCCCAGGATAACAGGTAACCTGCCCAGCTAAAAATGACATAAGTAGGATTCAAGGGCTTTTCGATACAAAAGTTGCTGTTTCTTACACATGTATACACAAAATTGGCGGTACAGTCTTAGAATTTAGATTCACCTGCTTAAAAAAGCAAACAAGACAGTAGCAATATCTAGACATGTAAGACCACTGGAAAAAAAATTTTTTTTGCTACATTGAGGATTTTGAAAGGATTAGTTACCAAAAAGAATATAGTGATTAAAATACTGAAAAACACAGAAGCAGTAAAGAATAAAAACAAATGTTAGTAAAGTGTTTTCAGCCATCTAAGTACTGATGAAAGTTCTTATATATTAATATATTTCATCCTCTAGAATGACTCAATGACACAGGTATTATTAAGAGCTTCATCTTACAAATGGGGAAACGGAGGCACTGATAGGTTAAGTTGCCCAAGTTTACATAGCCTGTGTACAAAGCCAGGCTCAAAGTCAGGAACCTAGCCCTTGAGTCTAACCAGTTAAGCTTGAGTGCTTTGGCCAGGGTTGGAAGGTTGGTTTTGTCACTTTCTAGTTTCATGGTGCAGAGATGTTATTTAACAGGGATGGTGGTGATGGTTTAGTCACTAAGTCATGTCTGACTCTTGCGATCCTGTGGACTGTAGCTTGCCAGGCTCCTCTATCCATGGGATTCTCTGAGCAAGAATACTGGAATGGGTTGCCATTTCCTTCTCTAGGGTCTCTTCTCAACCCAGGAATCAAACCCAGATCTCCTGCATTGCAGGTAGATGATTTACCAACTGAGCTATGAGGGAAGCCCAGAATAGGGATGCTGGTACCCGATCTATGAAACTGCTGGGAGGATTACTCGTGTGATGCATCAACAGCACCAGTCTATGCCTGCCCTTAATAGATTCTCAACAAGTATTAGTCTCTTACCAATTTGGGGCTACTTCCCTTCTTGTTTCTTCTCTCCTTTCTCTCACCTTCTTGCTTTTTCAACCTCCCTCATTGCCTTCTGCTTTGGTTCATTAGTGGCTGCCTCTTGTACTTGGGGGTTGTTTGCATCCACAAAGGCAGTAGGGTGGGCACCCTGCCTTCCAGCTGGTGGTGGTGCCCAGAGGAGGAAGGAAAGCTGCTCAGACCCTTTACCACTCTCTGTTCTTCCTCCCCCTTCATCTGGGCTCAAGCCACTCAAGGTCACTGCAGTACGAAGTCTGACGGATGCCTTGGGGTAAGAAAATATCTGTTGCTTTAAACAGTGCAGGGCTAGCTAGATCAGAGCTAGCCCTGGGGAGAGTTCCAGTGCATCGCTGCAGGAAATGCTGGTACCAGAACTGGGGTTACTCCAACACCATGTATTTGGTGACAACACCATTGTCCCAGAGTCTGCTTTTGGATTTGTCTGCTTTGGGCCCCTAGAATGAGAGCAGAGGAAACATCAGCTGGGCTGGCACCATCCTTTTTCTTTCATGTCCCCCTTGTCTACAGTTAGAAAGTGAGATGGCTAATTTTGTGCCTGACAAGAAAGGACGGATCATTTTCTCAGATGCTGTTATCAGCAGAGTCAGAGCTGGTACACTCTCCCGGGGAGTCCCTGAACCACAGGTTACTGGCAGGCAGACAAACACTCGCTGACAGCCATTTGTGACCAACTATGAAACACCATCTGCCGTGGCTGGGGGAGGAAGGGCTCCAGCAAGTGAGAGTCATCGTAGACCTCCTCACTGTGTTAATTCATGGTAGCCTTTCAGTAGCTCTAAAGGAAAACCAATTTTGTTTTCCTGAATAGTATGTCTCACCCAGATTGGTACACACATAAATTGTATAACATTGATGCTTTCCTAAAGGTGAAAAAAGTTTGAATTGATCTTTCTATTAAAATGCAAACATTAAACCACTAAATCCAGCAAAAATTTTGTGGAATAAATATAGCCCAGAATTGAACAAAGTTTCTTTGGAGACTTGAGCCAGCTTGTGCATAGACATCACTAAAAGTGACTAGATTGATATGTCTTTGACATTTTCCTTGAGATTAAAAAAAACAAACTTTATTCCTGTGTTTTTTTGAGAGGAGAGGATGCTGACAGTTTCCAGAAGGTGTTGTGCTTCAAAATTCAAGATGTCTGTCCAAAAAAAGGATAGTTATTCATAATGAGTAATGGAAACATTCCAAAGAAAATGGTGCTTTACTAAAAGAAAAGATTTCAGTGCTTTTAGATACTTAGGAAAAGAGAATCTTTCTTGCTCATTAACTTTAATAAGGCACACAGCCAAAGGCATATGCCAACCCTCTCCCTCTAAGGTTAGGAGTCTGGATTTTCATTTTTAGGAGTCTTAATAGTCTTGTGTCTCATGATTAAGTAATGAGAGCTGGCATCAAAGTATCTGAAGTTTAGCTGATCTGGCATTTATCCTTATAGGCAAGGGAAGATCGTAAAACAAAATATTTTAGAGCCAAATATACAAACACAGATAGAAAGGCAGATAGATAGACACATACAGTAGAAAAATGCCAGTTCTTATTGACTCTGCTTTAACTCAGAGGTCCCAGCAGGGGTTACAAGGTTTGCTGGTAGGATATACTATTTATAGATTAAAATATCTGAGTTCTGGATCCTAGCTCCCAACTGAAAAGCCAATGTATAACTTAATCATTCTGGTTAAAAACTATCAGAATGTCCATGGTTCTGGCCTTTCAAAATTCTTAGATGGAAGACATTTTGGATGTGTGTCCTTGTGTTTTAATCTCCTAGAACAGAAGAGGAGCTTCTGTCCTGAAGCTAAAATCCAATAACCTCAAGTGAAGAATTTGGATCACTCCTGAAATCTGTGCCTTGGAGGGAGGGGAGTGATGGGGGTGGCAGTCCAGGCCTTTACGAATCCCATTACACCAAAGCGTGGGTATGCCCTGCTCATGGGAACATAACCCAGCGGTGATGGAGGAGGAGGAAAAAAGATTTAAATGTGCTTTCACTTATGGCCGTGCAATATGAAAAACAAATCTAAACATTTGTCTGTAGAATCAGGTGATGATTGGCTGTCTGCTGTCTCAAGGGGGGCAGGAAAATTGTCCATGCACCTGCCACCTAATTCAGTTTAAAACCTGACACATTTTACCAGGAGTGGGCTGGCATAATGAAGTTCATTCAGGCTGTCAGTGGAGTCAATAACTTATCCTCAACTGCTTTTGTTTCAGCAGCCGCAGTGCCTCTGATCGGCTGAGGTACTTATTCAAGTAAAATTTATTTTCAATTGCCGGCCGTAATGCCATGGGCACAAGCCTGGTTTGACAGAACCTTTGCTCAAGGCTATACTATTGTTAAAGTTTGTGTCCATTGTCTGGAGTCTTTGATCTGTCAAAGCTGCTTAACAAGCTGGTTAAAAACTGTTTCAGATAACAGGTGTGTCCTTTGAGGGTATGGGGACATTTTTCAGCCCCTTTAAAAGGCTGGTTTGAGAACTGACTAAAATTTACAAGCTGGTTGGTGGTGATATATGTAAAGCACTTTTAAAACCAGAAACTGAGATTTAATGTCTTCACTTCCTTGAATTTCTGCAGCAAGTGATCTTTTTAGAGGAAAGATTTAAGAGACGTTGTTGGTGTTGTTTTAACCAAGTCTAGTGTTAAATTGTATGCAGATTTGTATGGAATTAGGGCCAAAGTTGATTGTGCACTAGATGTGTGAGAGGTGGCTGCCCAAGCAAAGGCCCCCCTGTCATTGATCATCAACGAATTACTTACTAAAAATCCAATCTCCTAATTTCCAGAATGGGCAAACTGACAGCAAAAGCATGCCATACGTATGCTTGGAAACACACTCCTTTTCCAAGCTGTGGTGCCAGAAAAATCAAATAGATGTGACAGAGGTTCTTTTTGGGGAGCCAAATTATTTCTTCCTATTAGTTTTGGAAATATCCTTATATTTTTCCGAGGGAAACACATCCTCAGCTTCCTCTTTTCAAGTCTGTCATGAACTTCTTATTCTCTTCTTTTCCATGGCAGTAATTTTGTTTTGGCTGAAGATTAATGGACCTAGAAAGAGGTGGGGGCTTGAGCTTGGAGGACACAGTTGGGTCATTTACACTATTCATCTGCATAAAGTTGCCTCAAGTTCACCAAATCTTCTTTAGCAAAGAGTAGAAATTAGAGTGAGTCATAACTTTGCTTGGAACACTTGACAAAACACCTTCCACTATACAAGTAATTTTCCAGATATTTCTAAATTGAGTCAGGAATAGGGAAATTGAAATTCAAGAATCTAACAGTGTCTTTAGTCCAAAAATCCCTGAAAAACAGAACCAACAAAATTTACCTAAAACAATTATATGTAATAATTTTCTTTCTAAAGTAGTTAAGTCTGAAGGTAGCTTTATACCCAGAAGTTTCACTGATGGTCTCTATGAAAGGAAGTTAAAAAGGAAACAAGTAGGATATTTTTATTAAAAAAAAAAAAAACAACCTTAAAACTTTTCCCCCCAAATCAAAGCAAAATAAACCAGAAGGAGTATAGATAATGTGCTTACTAAAAATGAGAAGCCCTGGCTATATGTGGAAAGTCTTCACTACATATAACTGTTTGGAAAAATCCTCAAAAATGGGGGAGGGAAGGGAGAACCAATAAACCATTGGGGGCAATGTCATTAGTCATGGCAGGAATAAAATCAGTTTTGGTTCTCATCCAGCACCATCCTCTGAAATAATTCCCAGGTGAAGACACTATACTTCATGTTTGAGTGGAAGCTGTTTAAATTGAGGCGAGATTATTTGCTTTTCTAATCCTTATCCATAAATTGCTGTTCATTCGTAAAATGGGGACAATTATTGCAGCTACCTAAAGAGAATGTTTTAGGATTAAATATGATAATGTTTAAAATGTAAGTTTGGCTATTTGTTAACACTAGTTATCGTTATTGAGTCACATTATATGATTGGACAGAAAGAGATCAAACTAGTCAATCCTAAAGGAAATCAGTCCTGAATATTCATTGGAAGGACTGATGTTGAAGTTGGAAGCTCCAACACTTTGGCCATCTGATGCAAAGAGCTGACTCATTGGAAAAGACCCTGATGCTGGGAAAGATTGAAGGCAGGAGGAGAAGGGGACGACAGAGGATGAGATGGCTGGATGGCATCACCGACTCGATGGACATGAGTTTGAGCAGACTCTAGGAGGTGGTGAGGGAAAGGGAAGCCTGCCATGCTGTAGTCCACGGGGTCACACAGAGTTGTATATAACTGAGCAACTGAACAACAACAAATATGATTACTAGCATAAAAGATCCACGCTTATCAACTTCTGGATGCAGAGGCTTTGCTAAAGCATAAAATCAATCAGAAATAAATGAATTCATGGTTATAATTATATGTAGTTGTAAATCCTCTATGCTGTAACAAAAGTAACCAAAAGAAATTAATTGTATGAAAAAATTTTTAAAGGACAGAAATGAAAAAAACAAAACAACAACAAAAAGAATCAAAATTAAAAGGCAAATTCAAGCTAGAAAATACACTTTTAAGAAAAAATGTACCAACTGCTACACAAAGCATTCACAAAAATTAGTAGAACATTTTTGTTTTCAATACATAATTCTATGAAACGAATATATTAACACTTCTCATTAAAGGTAATTTTATTTTCTGATGATCATAACATCAAGATTATAAACATTGGAAGATCCAAGAACCATGTCAACATTGCTTACTGCAATATCTCTTTAATCTTGGAAAGAACTTAAGGGATGGCCGATATACCTTTCCCCTCAAATTTTTATTTCATTAAAAGATGTTATTCTTTGTTATCAAAGAAATGTAATTCTAAGTAGATAAGGAAAAACCCTAGGTACAGACTTGTATACACCCAATTATTTATTCAAGCTGATTTATAATAATGAAACATTGGAGAAAGCCTCTATAAACAAGTATAGAGAAAAGGCAAGTTTTCATCTTATATATTAAAAAAATCCTAATTTTCCTCCTTCTAACATTCACTTTAAGGAGAAGCTAAAAATTGTCCTGACTTAAGCACTGAAAATTCATTGGCCCAGATATTCTCCGTCCATATCCCATAGACCCTAGCTGGCTGTGAATCAGCTGATGCTGGTAGTGAGGAGGTTTGAGGATCTTAAAAATCTCTCATGGGTTGCCATGAACAACCACCATCATCTAGGATCATATTTCTGAAGGTTGCTGCTCCCATCAGTAGATCAGTTATCATCCACATATTCCTATCTGCTCTCAAAGAATCACAGATAATTAATCAAGGAAAGAACATTAAGATCATTTAACCAACATTCTCTTTTCGTAGAGAAAGAAATAGGCTCAGAAGACCTGAACTCAGGTCATGCAGCTCTGCTAGGGTAGAACTGGCATTGGCATATCCTGACTCCAGATATTACTCCCTCAGCCAGGGAATGGCTCTACGGCTCAGAGCCCTGATCATAGCACTTAAGGAAGTATAGAGAAGCATAAAGAGACAGTCTCTGCTCTTGGAATTAAATTCTTAATTATGTAGTCTCTCTATAAGGAAACTCTGTGAGAGCAGGGGTTGAGTCTTCACTGATCATTAGGTATCGGTCAGTCAGGGTTCTCCGGGGCAGGGGGGGCGGAATACATATATATATATGTATGAAAGTGAAGTCGCTCAGTCGTGTCCGACTCTTTGCAACCCCAAGGACTGTAGCCTATCAGGCTCCTCCATCTATGGGATTTTCCAGGCAAGAGTGCTGGAGTGGATTGCCATTTCATATATAACTTCAATAACCCTATGAATTAAAGAATTATTATTTATAAAATATATACATTGTATATATATTGTATAGCATATATATATAAATACTATATTGTATATTGTATAGCATACATTTATATATACACATACAGGGAGACTGCAATTCACAGGGTTGCAGAGTAAGAGATGACTCAGAGACTGAACAATATACAGGGAGACGGAGTTCCTTCACTTTAAGGAAGTGGCTCATGTGATTGCTGGGGCTGCTATGCCTGAGATCATTAGGCGAGGCTGGAAACTCAGGAAGGATTTCTATGTTACAGTCCCAATGCGGAATGCTTTCTCTTAGAAACCTTAGGTTTTGCTCTTAAAGCCTTCACCTGATTAAACAAGGCCCACCCACCATGGAGAGTCATCTCCTCTACTTAAAGTCAACTGGCTGTAAATGTTAATGGCATCTACAAAAGGACTTCACAACAATCAGTTGGACACAGTAGCTTCACGAAGCTGACACATAACATTAACTCTCCCACATCTCCACCACCCAACCCCTATATGCTTATTCCCGCTACCTGGATTTCTCTGACCTCAACTGATGCTTGAGGTCACAGCTCCTTGCCACCTCTTGGTAGAGCTCTTCCTGGCTTCCCTAGGTAAATTTAATTACCTAAGTCAAACTCAAGCTACTCTGCTGTTTGGATTTCTTCAGACCTCTCATCTCTATCTCCTTAATTTTTATGTTGTTTGCCGGCTAATTTTCTGTCTTCTCCCTAAGATGAGGACAGAGAGCCTAAGTGGTCATGTGCATCACTATATTCCCAGAAGCAGTTTATTCTAATGTTAAAAACATAGGCACTGGAGATAGGTTACCTGAGTTTGAGTCCAACCTTGTCATTTAACAGCCGTGTGACTTTGGAAAAGTTACCCAAACACTCTGGGTCTTGGAGTTCTCATCCTTATAACTAGAATAATAATAATATTTATTTATCTCATAGGTTTGCTGCAGTGATTAAATGAGTTAGTAGATATAAAGCAGGTAGAACTGTGCATGATGCTTGATAAGTGCTATATATACAATCTATGGATTATATAGGAACTTAGTTAATATGCATTAAAAACAATAAGTGAATCAATTGCAGAGCCTCTTGGCAACTGACTCACTCTTGCCTCTGCAGTATCAGATCCTACTTTGCTCCATTCTAACACCGCTCTCACAAAGGAATCCTACTTTCCAGCTGCCCTGAAATGTCTCTCACAGCCCCTCTGCTCTTTGGCTTCTGGAAATATTGCTGCCTGTTGCCAAACCCTCTCCCCTAACAGTTCAACTTAACAGACCCTTCAGTTCAGTTCAGTTCAGTAGCTCAGTCATGTCCAACTCTTTTCGACCCCATGAATTGCAGCACGCCAGGCCTCCCTGTCTATCACCAACTCCTGGAGTTCACTCAGACTCACGTCCATCAAGTCAGTGATGCCATCCAGCCATCTCATCCTCTGTCATCCCCTTCTCCTCCTGCCCCCATTCCCTCCCAGCATCAGAGTCTTTTCCAATGAGTCAACTTCGCATGAGGTGGCCAAAGTATTGGAGTTTCAGCTTTAGCATCATTCCTTCCAAAGAACACCCAGGACTGATCTCCTTTAGAATGGACTGGTTGGATCTCCTTGCAGTCCAAGGGACTCTCAAGAGTCTTCTCCAGCACCACAGTTCAAAAGCATCAATTCTTTGGCGCTCAGTTTTCTTCACAGTCCAACTCTCACAGCCATACATGACTACTGGAAAAACCATAGCCTTGACTAGGCGGACTTTTGTTGGCAAAGTAATGTCTCTGCTTTTGAGTATGCTATCTAGGTTGGTCATAACTTTCCTTTCAAGGAGTAAGCATCTATTAATTTCATGGCTGCAATCACCATCTACAGTCATTTTGGAGCCCAAGAAAATAAAGTCTGACACTGTTTCCACTGTTACCCCATCTATTTGCCATGAAGTGATGGGACCAGATGCCATGATCTTCGTTTTCTGAATGTTGAGCTTTAAGCCAACCTTTTCACTCTCCTCTTTCACTTTCATCAAGAGGCTTTTTAGTTCCTCTTCACTTTCTGCCATAAGGGTGGTATCATCTGCATATCTGAGGTTATTGATATTTCTCCCGGCAATCTTGATTCCAGCTTGTGCTTCTTCCAGTCCAGCGTTTCTCATGATGTACTCTGCATAGAAGTTAAATAAGCAGGGTGACAATATACAGCCTTGATGTACTCCTTTTCCTGTTTGGAACCAGTCTGTTGTTCCATGTCCAGTTCTAACTGTTGCTTCCTGACCTGTATATAGATGCCCCTACACAGGGTTAAATGTCCATGGGGATGGCGGTTGTGTCCTCTAGCATAGTATTAGTACACTGCTTCGCCATTTGCTTGATTAGTTTCCCCACTGAGCTATAAGATTTCTGAGTGCTGATAGCACATTTCTTATTCTCTACAGCATCCTCAGAACCTAGTACCATGCCCAGAGCCAGGTAAGTTCCACTGAATGAGTGAATTACTAGGGAAAAAATTTCTAAAACCCCTGATGACCCCAAACAAGACATTGTTACAGAGGTGAAAACTGTTAGGGAGGGTTGGACAGGAGCCGTCTTATGTAGGTTCCCTTCAATAGGGCACGGCCATCAAGAAGGAAATGGAGAAGTTAAGAAACAGGTCACAAGGATATTCATAAAGATGTATGACAGCTCTGGAGAAGGCGATGGCATCCCACTCCAGTACTCTTGCCTGGAAAATCCCATGGATGGAGGAGCATGGTAGGCTCCAGTCCATGGGGTCGCGAAGAGTCGGACATGACTGAGCGACCTCACTTTCACTTTTCACTTTCATGCATTGGAGAAGGAAATGGCAACCCACTCCAGTGTTCTTGCCTGGAGAATCCCAGGGACAGAGGAGCCTGGTGGACTGCCGTCTATGGGGTCGCACAGAATTGGACACGACTGAAGCGACTTAGCAGCAGCAGCAGCATGACAGCTCTTAGGAGCACTAACTTTTAGAGTAACACAGCAGAGTGGTCAACATGCAACTGTACCATTTATTGACTGGGCATCCTTTTCAAGTTACTTAACCTAAACCTTTCTCTCCTCACCTGTAGAGGGGCACTATGACATTCTTGCCAGATTACCAAGACTTCTATGAAACAGCAATCATGTTATTCATTAAATGGCAGCTACTATCCATACAACATACAAAAATAGAGCAATCAGGGTAATAAAGCAACTCTATTCTCTTCATTTTATGATTAAATTATAAAATTAATTTCCACTACAAAAAGTGCCTAGAAACTAAGTGATAAAAGCCCTTACTCCAGTGGAGCTACAGTTTTTTAAAACAGTAATAACATATCCAGACTTTAAAATCTGAATCAGACTTTGTGCTTTTGTAGCATATCTTTGTGAAATCTCATAGATGGAAGGGAAACTAAAGACCATCTAATGCAATGATACATTCAAAGCTTAGATCTATCTCCTCTACAACATTTATCAATCATTAGTTCAGAAAATGTCATTTATGCACCAATTATATTCCAGACACTATGTTGGGTGAGCAGGACCATCACAGTCCTGCCCTGTAGAGTTAATATTCTGGTAAAAGAAAAGAACAAGCAAGTGGTTCCAGGTCAGGAGTGCTGTGAAGGGGATGTACATTGGGCTATGAGAGCACATGGGAGGGTAAGTACCACTGATCCAGGCTGCCGGGGGAGCTGGGAAGTAAAGACTGGCTGTGAATAGGTAGGCAAGTGAGGATAGGGTGGGACCAAGTGTTCCAGGCAAAGGGATTAGAATGTGTCCAGGGTTGGAGGTTTGACAGAGCCTGAGTAAATTTGAAAGGCTTCTATTTGGATTTGAATCCATCTGCAAAATGTTTTTTTCAGGATGAGCAGGAAGTCCCTCCTTAAGAAGAATTTCTACTCTCTTCTGTAGAAGACACTGAATGGTAGGTACATGATGATATTGAATATATAAGGTAATGGAATATAACAATGGACACTATCTCTACATTTTATAGTCAGAAAGAAACTTGCTTCTCAGCCCAGATCAGTGGCGCACTAGGGAGTCATAAAACTTGAGAATTTCTGTCCATGATTATCAGTTTTGAGGTTGAGGAAATAGAGTGAAAAAATGAAAATATTATGATAACTCTAAGAGACCTGCATATACACATATCTCTTTCCTTCCAACACTCTACCACCTAAAAGAACAGGTGACAGAAGTCTGCTAGTATCAGCACTGCATTTTAAAAAATCATTATTCTCATTGGCTTACAATGTACTCAGTTTGGAGGCAAATATGACCCTTTTGTGAAAAATTTATTGTCCTTGGATTCATTTTACTAAGACATAATACTAAGGCACAGTAATAACAATATACTGGTAGTGACAAAGAAACAGACCAATATACCAATGACACCAAGTAGAAAGTTCAAAAAAAGACCAGTGAAAATATAGGAACTTACTACAGCATAAAGACACCACCACAAAGCAAAAGGTAAAGGACAGACTGTGTAACAGACAATTCTGGGAAAATCGGGCACCCTACATAGAAAAGAAACAAAAAACACAAAATTAAGATAATAGGCGAAAACAGTGTTATATCTAAAACTTTCAATATCTAAACTGTACAAGGACCCCTTGAAAAACAGATAATCTGATAGAAAAATGAGCAAAGAATATTGATTATATATATAATATATAATCAATTAATTAATATATACAATCTCCTAGATATAGGATCAATATTCTATATGAGTGAGTGAAAGTCGCTCAATCATGTCCGACTCTTTGCGACCCCATGAACTATACAGTCCATGGAATTCTCCAGGCCAGAATACTAGAGTGGCTAGCCTTTCCCTTCTCCAGGGGATCTTCCCAACCCAGGGATTGAACCCAGGTCTCCGGCATTGCAGGCGGATTCTTTACCAGCTGGGCCACCAGGGGAACCCAGTTTTCTAAATATATGTGTATAATTTCCAAGATATGTAATCTATCTCTCTATCTGTCTATATATATGAAAACTTCTTGAAGAGATGCAAGAGGAGACAAATAAGTAAAGATTTTCACTGCAGTGTTATCACATGTGATAGCGTGCTACAGGGAAGCTAAGTTTCATCCCAAGGGAAATGAGGAATGAAATGTGATGGACACACAGCGTGGAATCCTCAGCAGAGTTGAAACTGGGGGACATTATACACATGCAACCAGCAGATAAATAAATCCTAGAGACGTAATACACAGCACAGTAATTGCAGACAACAAAACAGTATCTGAAACCTTAAACTTGCTAAATGACTAGATCTTAATTGTTCCCAGTGTTGGAAGAAATGGTAACTATGTGGCAAGATAGAGGTGTAACTATTGCTACAGCAGCAATCATAGAGCAATATAAATGCATCAAGAGAATACATGGTACACCTTGAACTTACATACAATATTATATGTCAAATATAATTCAATAAAAAAGGAGTGGAACAAGATTAACTTACAGCCAAGTGAGTGGGATCTTAAAACCTAATGCTGAGGGGGGAAAAAAAGTAATAGAAGAAAGACTATAAAACAGTTCACACATAAATTAAAAATGGGTACACATACAAAGAAGCACTGCTTATTATAAAAGAATTTGGTACCTCATAAACATTCAAGATGAATATCTTGTCCATGGGAAGGAGAAGAAGGGGCGTAGACAGTGGCCTTGTTCTGAAAAATGATGACAAAGGGCCAATTGCTTGAAGAGTGTTCTGGTCTCAACCCTCTGTTGGCAGAAACTTTTCACAGATCTCTTGCATTTCTTTCTCCACATCTTGTGATCTGAAACACTGACAAACTTTGCTACCTCTGCAACGTACTTGTGGGGATTAAAGAACCGGGGGAATCAATGTGAACATGATGCTCATGATACTTTCCACACAGTGAAAAATAAAGTTCCTTGTTTCTGACCCAGGAGTGTTGTGTCCTCTGCCAGCACCAGCAAAACTGTAATAGCCCATCTTATTTGTTGGCAAGCAAGATAAAATCTCAGAATTTGTGTTTCTAACAAGGTCCCAGATGCTGCTGCTGCTGCTGCTGGCCCAGGGAACTTACCCTGTAGGCCTGGGGATACCTCTGATCTAGGACATACCAGGAAAGTGACATACCTTTCTGCGCCTCAGTTTGTGCATTTGCAAACATGGGAATAGTAATAGCAGCACCTGCAGAGGCTTTCAGTGGGAATTAAATGAGTTAATACTTGTTGAGTATTTAAAACCGTGACTGGCACATTTTAAGAACTTTCTGCTATCTATAATTATTAATATAAACATTTCCCCTAAGTTAACATAACCTAGCTAAGACATGCATACTTCTATCACCTGGAAAGGCATTCTCATGATAATGCTGCTTTTTGGAAGTTAAAGTGCTTTCAAACATCTTTGCTTCTGGGATACACTTCCATGTAGCTCCCCCTACCCCCACTTTGGTTTTTCCTGTAACATAACACAGGCTGAGAGTGAAGGTATTAACAGACCTGCTCAGAATAACAGAAACTGGTTGAAGGAGCAGGCAGGTTGCATGTGCAAGGACTGAGTGAGAAGGCTAAGGGAATGTCAACTCCAGGCTCCCCTAAAGCAACGAAGTGACCAATGTAGTGGACAAATAGAGTGGAGGGAAGAGCTGTAATGGAAAGTAGAGACTGGAAGCAGAGAGGTGGAGGAAGATAGAGAGCCAGAGATGAGGAGATAACTGAGACTCAAGACAGAAGAATGAAGGAAGAAAAGAAAATTGAGGAGGAAGGCAGAAGGAGAAAGAGAAGAATTCAGCCATAAATCTTTCATCTCTTGGAAGTCAGCAAACATGGTCCTTTTTTCCTAAGAAGTATCTTCACCTAAAGCATATACATGTGAGGCACAAACTATTAACAGTAACCTTTGATGCCAGGTCACCAGCAAAAATGTTTTACCTTTTTAAAAAGTGGCCACCATGTTTCTTGCCTTACCTGCTCCACTTAATCTATTTTATCCCTGCTTCGTTGATTCTATTTCCCATTTCTTTCTTTCAAGCTTAAAATGTAGAGAAACATCAAATGTTTCAGTGAATCTAATTCTAGTTTCAACTCTAAAAGATTCTTTTATACCATAACTGTATATATTTTAGATGAGCAAGCTTCACATAAAATCACAAAGGAAGTAAATTACAGAGAAAAGAATCTATTGTGATCAAGTACAGAACAGTAAGAAAAGCCTCTCACTGCTCACCATCCACTTAGATGAGGTTCAGGGTGTACACAGTAGAGTTCATGGGACCCACATTTAGAAAAGTAGTATTTCCCTTCCTGCCTCTTCTGCCCTCTTCTCCCACCACCCAAGGACAAGTACCATGTTTGCTTGGGTTTAAATAAAACTGTTGTTTCCCCCAAAAGATAAATTCTTTCTAGTTTAAATATATTCCAAGAAGTTTTTTTACTGTTAGTATTTTCCCTCAAGTTATACCTCCCTTGTATTTATTTAACTGAGATCTAATGTTACTGCCTGTTTCTCAGTAGTTTCTATTTAAAAATTTGCCCTGATCAAAAATGATGAAAAGTTACTGATGTAGTCAATATACTCTGTGGTTCCAAAGAGATCCAGTGTCTCAAGAGCCTGGAAAACAGCACTCCACAAGTGCTGGAAATGCTTCATTTTTTAAAGGTAAAAAATGGAAAAAAAAAAAAGTTTCCAAAACAAAATGTCCCTTGGAGAGGAGCATTAATACCTGAGCACATTGAGTTCTGCAAAGGGGAAAAATAGGACCTAAGCCATCTCTGCAGCATGTGGTTAGTCAGTATAATATCTAAAACTACTTTATTCAACCTTGCAGTCTTATTTATTAATAATATACAGCTAGTAAAAATTGGAACAAATTGCCTCCTCTTCTTTTAGTATTCTCCATGGATTATTTAGCAAGAGGAATGGCTTTCTGTTTTTCATTTTTGTCTATTAGCTATATACTATTGCGGAGCAGTCAGGCTTGTAAGGACATCATTGATGAGAAAGGCAAAGATAGCCGTTTGTATGGGTTTTATCGAAAGGAACAACACTACCTGAGCCCACAGGTCACACTGTCTACCATTCTGTGTCTAGAACTTATTTTTCACATAACTGGGATGAACAGCCAACAGTACACAAAATCAAAAGTTCAGCATCACTTAGGGGTCAGGATGACTTTAAATGATGAGTCTCTTTTTGATTCACTAGATTTTTTTTTTTTTCACTTTTCAAAAGCAAAGTATGTGTTTGTCACCATTTGATATGAAACACAATTACGGGCACAATTTAAAGTCTTTGAGCTAAACTTCCTCACCATTATTATGATTATTTCTTGCACCACGCAGGGACCAGTCAACCATGGCAAGGAAAGCAGGGGTTGAGTTCCATCAACACAATTACTCAATTACTCTTGAGTAATAGTAATCACTTAAGAATGACCTAAGTGTTTTTGAGATACCATCACTGCCTCAAAAAGAGATGGTAAATGTGGGAAACTGTGTGGCTTGCCACACTCTTTCTGTTATTGCCTAGTTCAGACAAAGGACTAATTTTCAAAAGAGATCATCTCCACATGTTGATCATTTTCATGACTCCTCTCTCTAGATGCTACATTTCATCTTTCAGCAGTGTTCTGTTTCAATGGTCCACAAAAGTTAAATGTACTCCAAATTAAAATGAATATTTTCTCAATTGGTGTACAACACGCATATCTCCTTCCTTAAAGAAATGTTTTTATTAAAATTTTTCTGCTTGTTGATGCCAGCTTAACTGGATGATTGCTCAATGTTGCTTCAGCTTAAATAGGATTTTAAAACTTTTTTATTTTAGAAATATATTTAACTGCATGCTGCACTTGTCACCTTACAGATGTGAAAGTCACAGAAAACAATAACCCAAATCTGTCCCTTACATTTTCTCTACTATGTCCTTTTTTTTTTATTAGAACAATCAAATTTGTCTTCGTTAAATCACTAATAGAGAAACAATTGGAAAAAAAAATGACCAAACAAAAATATATTAAATGATGAAACAAACTGTAATTAGTACAAAAGAAGACTGGATAAAAGAAATACAGTCAGAGTCTCAAATAAAAGAGAAAGGAATTCTACACAGGATGAGAGGGACAGAAGGGCCAACCATGTTTTTTTTAACTTTTGTCCAAGAACATTTGGCCTCAAATTAAAAGATTACCCCGGAAGCCCCAAAAGAGCTCACTCTGGGTTTCTCTGAGGATCCAGCGAAGATTCAACTATTGTATGCTGAATCTTTGTGTTCTAGGTAGGATTATTTATCGGGGATTTTGTTTTGTCTGGGTTTTCAATGGCCCAGCCCCAGCTGTACATTTGGGGACAGACCACAGCTTCAATCAACAGAGGGTTTGTAGCAATCCTTTTGGAAGCTTCCCTCCCCCTGGGAGGATAGAGTAATTAACAGACCATTAAGTCAATTCTGCTTTATTGAGGGGGATACCGTGCAGGTCATTTCTTTGAAAACTTTTGTTCTTGAAGGAAATTACAGAATTGTTTTATGTTCAGAACACAGCCTGGTGAACTCGGGAGTGGAGAGACAAGTTTCTGTAGCTCAGGGACCCACAGAGGCAAGGAAAATGATGACTCTGATCTTATTAAAAAAAGATTTCTCCCAACCTCCCCCCACCCTGTTATTTATTTATCTATTTTCTTTTAAAAACCGGTTAAAAGAAAAAAAAAAAACGATTTGCTCATTTGGTAATAACTAATGGGGACATGAATTATGGAGATGCCACAGACTGAAGCTTATCTCAATGTCAATAAATCTCTAAACAACTGCAATGGAGCAAAGTACTGCCACCATTGCTTCTTTTTATTTCCATATTAATCAAAGGCATCTGCTCCTGTTCCCTACCAGGACAGTGAGTTTTCCAGCATCTGAAAAAGCCTCTGGAAAGCAGGCTTGCAACACTCAGTGTTTCGTGCGGCCAGTGGAGGTTTTACCTTGGGACTCAGATGCCATGTTTCCCCACTAGGGTCTGAGGACCCCAAGGGCAGGGGCCATTTCTTATGCATTTGAATGTTCTACTTCTCTAGCTGTTTTGTTCATTTTTTTTTCTCCCGCGTCCCTCACAGTGCATGGCACAACAAAAGCACTCAGAAAATGTTGACTGTTGAAGTGAAAGTTAAGGCTTGCAACTAATTTTGTGAATTCCCTTGTCCCTTCACCAGAGTAGAAGGGAGGGAGAGGCAGTTAAGTAACCGGGAGAAGAGAGTCTTCATAGGGTATACTTGCTCCAATCTCTGCTTTCTCCAGTGGTGTTAAGAATCCTACCTGTGGCAGAGATGTGTTCTCGGCCCTTGAGCTCAGCAGCACGCAGGGGCGATGGGGGTGGGCGGTGGGGGGGCGGGGTGGTGCGGGGTGGTTTCCCAGGCCCAGCGGGGATGAATGATTGACAGCCTGCATCTTACACGTAAACTGTGGTGCCCCCCACAATCCGTTCCAGGCTTCCGCACTCTCTGAAGTATATCGGTTGAAGACCACAGGGAAAGACTGGCGCTGATCATGTCCTTGCCAGACAGAACCCCAAAACTTTCTGGGGCAGGTATTCCAAGGTGCTTCCCAGACCCTTCATTGCTATCCCTTCCCTCCCTGCCTTTCTCTGGCAGGAGACACCCAACCACTCGGCTTTCCGAACCCCAGGACACCGCAGCAAAATCCAGCCCGCTCCCTACCACCACCGCCCCCCGCCCCAGCCAGTTGAGCAGTCAGATCTGCGCACACCTCCCTCTCCGCGCCCTAGACCCCAGCAGATCCGGATCCCTGTTCCCCCAGGACGTGTCAAATTCCTGGGGGAGTGTTGAACTTCCGGTCTCGAGTGCGGGCTGCCGGGTACCGTGTTCACTTTGAAGCCTGGGACAAGGCCAGGGTTGAGTTAGAAGGTACGTCTCCGCGCCGGGACTAGATTCGGCCTCGGGGAGGGAGGCCGCCCGGGCCTCCCTGGCCGCCTGGGACAGGATCTCCTGAACAAAGTTGACCCAGTGTCGCAGGGAACAGAGATGAAATAGCTCGGCCTCGGTTGGGATTGTGACTGTTGCATTTTCTTCCACTCACTTTCCATAAACGCTTTGGTATTTCGAGGCTCTTTGCAAGTGTCTGCGCAGGCTGGCGCCTTGCTCCACGACGTCCCTCTCCCGCGCATCTTTCTTTTGTCTTCTGCGCCCGGCCTCACTGGGCCTGCGGAGCGGGAGGAGAGGAGTCGGGGGTCGGGTCGCGGAGACCCAGGTTTCCCAGGGGACGCAGCTCCGCCCCCAGGACCTCCGGCTCCGCACCAACCGGCTCCGTGTTAGACTGCAGGGACAGAGGCGAGGTGCGGGGCCAGTTTCTGCGGCGCTGGGTCCAGACCCGCGCCTGGATCCACGCTCCCAGCAGCCGGGTGCAGAGGGCGGAGGGAGGAGCTGCCCATCCAGCGGGCTGGCTGCAAAATCGGGAGGGGTTGGGGTGGTGGTCTGGAAGGATTAGGTCCCTAGGGACTCCTAGGAGGCCTCGGGGATCGCTCTTCCCCGCGACTGTCCTGGTCTTCCTCTCTTAGTTCCCCGAATCCCTCCTCCGGCCCCACTGAAGGGAAGATTTCAATGAAAACGGAGGCAACTAAAAAGAGAGTGCAGAGCTGAACCTTCGGGTTGCCTCCTCCCGGCTATTTATAAGGAAATAGGTACGCGCGCGGCTCTGAGACTCTGAAGGGGTTGGAGTGGAAAGCAAGTTTGCCTAGAGGCGGGCGGAAGGTGCAGGTGCCCCCGTCCCATCCGCGCCGCGACCCCTTCCCTGGCCCATTTCTTTCCAAAGACACTGCCAACGCCCTTCAATTGTGGCACCTCCTCTTGCCTAGCTTCCTGAGCCCTAGGAGCCTAGACCGGCCAGTCTCTGGGGAATCGGTTCCTTGATCACGGAGGCTCCGCGAAGCCCCAGCCTCAAGGCCTGGCCAGGTCCCCCAAGGCGCAGAGCGGCTGGGGGAGCATCTTCGGGGAGGGCCGGGGGCGTAGCCATCTGGGCGCGCGAGCTTGAGAACCCATCTTGAACGCGCGCGGCGGGACAGGACGCGGAGAGAGGGGCCCGAAGTCTCTAGAAGTAAGAAAAGAGCAGTTAAATCTTGTTAGCTGAGCGAAGTGCTCAGAGTATCCATCGTTCTCCCTGGGGAAAGGAGCTTTTGCAGTTTCTGCAAAGGGTATCAGAGGAGGCGGTGTAACTGTTCGACCCAGGAGCTTGGAAAAGCTTGAGGCAACACAAGGCCTCCGCCTGCAGGAGTAAGGGAACTTTGGACTTCGCGGACCAACTCCGGTCTCTCCTCCCCGCTCTTTTTGAGGGTTGTAGATCCAAGACCCTTTAAAGAGGGCCTTTAGGAACAAAGGTTTAGCAGATCCTGCCAACTGCCTGTCGATTTTCCTTTTCTAAGTGTGACTTTCTCCCTGCTTTAAAGACGGGTCACTAGCTTAAAAGGCATCCTGAGGATTCTAGTCCTGGTTTCTCCAAATACCTTAGCCCACTAGGTTTTCACTATCCTTTTAAATGTAGAGCAACGTTTTCTGTGGAATGAAGGGATCCTTGTGCTTCTAGATTGAATTCAAAACTGCGTAAACTTAAGAACTTTTGAGAAGGTGACAAATTACAGTGAGAAGAAAATGAGGCCAAGAATTCATTCTTATTTTTGCGGCCATGTACTTTTCTGTCTTGCATCAGTGAACCGATAATTTAACGGAAAATGCCAGTTAGAATCGCCTGCAAAGTCACTTCTCCAAGCAAACCAGCCTGCACCTGACTAAGTCCCTTCCCAGTGGAGGCAAGTCAGGCAGGATGGAGGGGCTGCTCCATCCTCAATAAATCTAGAAACTCCAGATTTATCTGGCTCCCACTTTGTCTTTCTCCCATCCTTTTCTTAAAGGAATACTTTCTCCTCCTCTCTAGGTCTGAGGAGTTTGTGTGACCCAGAAAAGAGTCAGATCAGTCCAGGGGATCTCCTCAACACTAGCAACAGTGTTTCTTCTCTTCAGTGCCCAATTTTAAAGAAGGAATGAAGCCTACCACTAAGCCGGTGGTCAGGCCTCTTGTCTTTCCCCAGACTCATGCCTTTGAAAACAGGACTCAAAAGAAGCCAGTGACTCAGGGAAAGTCGTTTTCCTGATTGATGAAACTTCTCCCTCCTCTCTCTTTTCTAAATAATAAACTCACAGGGAAAGGCTGGAGGGCTGCCTTGTGTTGGTTTCAAATAAATCCTCAAAAGCTCTTTCCTCACCCAGAGAAATGAATCACCCTTGGGAAACAGACGATTATTCCCCCATTTATCTGCCTAAAACCAGAGGAAATAAGCACCCTCCGCTGTAGACCCTCACTTAGATCTTTCTCCCTGGCAGTGGGGTAGCTGAGGGTAAAAAGAGATGGAGGAGAATGAGTTAAATAGACCCAGGACCCACAGAGGTGTCCTTCCAGGGAGGGGCAGTGGGGACCCAGGAAGGAAGGAGCAGATGCTCCCTAGATGGTATGTCTATGCTGGATCCTGGAGAGAGACAGCTCTATGGAGAGAAACCACCTGCCTCCCCATCTTGAAGCAGAACTTAGGTCTCACTCAACAGGGAGGTGATATTACAGCTAAGCTTGAGACAGATTCTGGGGTGGTACATTGCAATCAGGTTTCCATTATCCTTGATGGGGTACAGAGGCACATGCTGTTCAGATTATCAACCCTAGAACTTGATTTCCTGTCCTCTATAAACAAGTAAACAAAACCTTCTTGCTGGATTATTTTTGCTTATACAAACTATCTGGAAATGTTATGGGGTGGCAAGAGAGATACGTAATTGATTAAAATAGCCCATTTTAGCCATTATTTATGTAGAAGACTTTTCTTTCTTTCTCTCCTTGCCCCTACCCAATAACACTTCCAAATAATTTGTATTGAACTAATGAGATTTGCAATCTTCTAAGGGAGCAAAGAAGAGAAAGTTCCCACTACACATCTGGAGATGCTGAGACTTGGGTGGTCACTGGCCTCACTCCAGGCTCACCTTAGAAAGCAGAAGGGCCTTCCTACCTCAGAGGAATCTGCTACCAAGAGGCTGGTGGGGGGCTGAGATTTCGATTATTTTTTTAATATTACTTTTCTTTGATTTTTAAAACATATACTGGATTGTATTTTGCTTGATTTTTTTAAAAGCCACACAGACAATTTAAAGTGAATTTAAAGTGAAAAGACGTTAACTTACTGTTTCACTTGCCAACACAGCCAGTGCAGTCACAACTCTGCCTCTCATTTCTTGTCACTCTGGGTTTCCAGATCACTTGAAATAAAAAATCTCAATTGCTGAGTTCATGAAGGTCTGATTATTGTAGAAAAAAAGTTGAAATATCACAAACCTACCAATGTGGACAAGGCCCCCACTTGAAGGACATTTAATTGTAATAATTAACACCAATATGTCTGACCTCTTTACCTTTAGATGATCAGGAAAAACAGCTTTGTGTTAGCCCACCCACCCAGATCTCTCCCCTACTTCCAGCTACACTTTACTGGGTCCACATGTTCCCTACCCACTACCCCCATCTTCAAAAATTTTAGGCAAAGGCAAAGCCAGGATTTAAAGATTCTTTTTTATTTGAAATCTCATCCAGAAACACTGGTTATTAATAAATATATCATAGTTATCAAGAATATATAAAAAATAAAGACAGGTCTTGTCTTTGAAGCCCTAACAAAATATTTCAAGCAAATGTTCAGGAAAATAAAACCAGCACCCCTCCCCAAACCACAGTAAGTTTTCAAAGCTGACGATGGAGAGAGCGACCCCGCATGCAGAATAACTGAGCAAGGGGGGGTGGGGTGGGGGTGGGGCAAGCTAGTAGAGGGAGCCCAAGCTCTTGCAATCACCGGCCCCTGAAACAGCCCAGGAAAGTTGAGAATGAAGTTTGAAGGCGGGTGGGGGTGGGGGAGAAGCGCGTGTGCGTGAGTTTGGGACTTTGCACTCTGCCCCCTTGTTCATTTCCTACAATCACAGACAGATATATGGAGTACTTCGGAGAATTCACTAATAAATCCTTGTTACAAGGATAATGGCACCATGGCCTGCACATGTTTAGAAGAGATTCATTTAGAAGCGTGCATGCATTCTTTCGACCTACACTGCGTCTTAAGGAAAACCCACAGAAGAGTTATGCCCTGGACCGGAGATGAAATTCAAAACCTGGGTCTTGAGATACATTTTGTCTCTGAGATACGTTTTTTCTCTCTTTCTCTTCTTCTCTCTCTCCCTCTCTCTTTCCCTCTTATCTCTTCCCCCCTTCTCTCTCCCCACATTGTCTCCAGAAAATCAACTGTCCAGCGGATAGACAGTCATAACTGCACCCATCTCAAGGAAATATTTACATTTGTTTCTCACAAAAGGGATGGTTGTCTTTCCCAAGGTAAGAACGCAGAGCCAGAGAGAGCCAACTCTAAAGTCCCTCTGCCAAGAGTTTAACTACACCGATCCTCTCTTTACACAATAAATGCAGTCTTGACAAGAGCTTATGGCAGTGAGAAAAAGTGGCGCGGCATGGAGAAAAGAAGCATGCAGGCAACACACACGACGTCTGATTCGAGTCCCCCTTCGTTACCACCTAGAAATTGCAGTTTGGTCTTAGTTCTGTCCCTCCGGGGGTCAAGTAGGATCTGAGATCTCTCAGGCAAATGTGGGAGGCCACGGGGCGGGGGGGGTCCCACCGCCGCCCACCCTCCCACGGGCCACGCGCCCAGCTCCCCCTTCCTTCCGGGCCTGGCACCTCGACCCGACCCCTCCCGCCCGCCGCTTTCCCCTCAACCTCCGCAGCCGGGCCGGCCCGCTGCTCACTTGAGCAAGTCCTTGGACTCGGCAGACAGCCTGGCCATGTTGGCGGTGGACAGAGCGGACAGGTGCGGCGGCGGCGGCATCTGGCAGATGGTGCAGGGGCAGGGCAGCCCGGCCCAGTGCTGGAAGCCGCTGCCCAGCTGCAGCGCCGGAGGCGTGGACGGCGCCTTGAGCAGCGAGTGGGGAGGCCGGATGGTGCCGATGGCGGGCAGCGAGGCAGCGGACAGAGGGGACGAGGCGTTGCCAGAGGAGAGCGCGCCGCCCAGGATGGGATGCGCCGGGTGCACGGCGTTGGCGGCGTGCGCTGGGTGGCCGGCCGAGTGGCCCACGGTCCCGCAGTGGAAGGCCGAGTGGTGGCCTCCGTAGATCTCACCAACCAACCTCTTCATCTCCTCCAAGGAGCTGGTGAGCATGAGGATGTAGTTTCTGGCCAGTAGGAGAGTGGCGATCTTGGAGAGTTTGCGCACCGAGGGCCCGTGTGCGTATGGCATGACCTCGCGCAGCCCGTCCATAGCTAGGTTCAGGTCGTGCATCCGCTTGCGCTCGCGTCCGTTGATCTTCAGTCTCAACTGCTGGAGGTCCTGCTCCGACAGCTGCTTCTTGATTTTGTACTTGCTGCTCTCGCCCGCGGCCTTGGCGCCGGCTCGCGAGAGGCTTTCCCCTGGCATCTTCTGCACCATGTCGCCCTGCGTGGACGAGACCGAGTTGAGGCGGCTCTCCTGGTGGTGGTGATGGCGGTGGTGGTGGTCCCTCAGATACATCTCATCCATGTCCGGAGATGAAGCTCTGCTGGAGACAGAGCTTGAATCAGAATTCATTTTATTATAGGGGATGCGGCCCTACCGTGGGGAAGCTTTAGGCGGGAAATTAGAGAAAATCTTGAATTAAAAAAAAAAAAAGCTGCAGAGCCCAGCAACCCACTTCTTTTCACGCAAGACGTGAAAAGAAAAGCTGAGGCACTGCCTTTCCCCGCCTTTCTCCCTCCCGACTCCCTTCTTTCTGGTTTGGCTGTTTCCTGGACAGCTCGTTGGTGTGTGCTTGAACTAACCTCAAGCTGAAAAAGAGGGGCTTTTATAGAGCTGCGGCGGAGAAAAGAGACAAAAGGAACCCTCCTATCTATCCTGGGCTGGTTAGGATGACGTGCCATCATTCAGGGCGGTGCGCTTTGCTGTCCCATTTAGCAAGGATTCCTATTCATATTCATTGTGGGGCCGCCCTGGGACACCTCTGCTCAGAACTGCTAGGAGCCCCCAGGCACAAAACCCTCTGATTGACACACTCACCGCTCCAGCTCGCGCCTTCTGGATTAAAAAAAAAAAAAGAAAGAAAGAAAGAAAGAAAGAAAAGGAAACAACTTTCCTCCACCCCACTCCCCTTCCTAATTTCCCTAACCAAAGCACACCTAAAGGCACCGAAGGAAGGAAATGGAAGGGAGCCAGGTGGAGATTCCTCTGGGTTTGGAAAGAGGAATTAAAACATTCTCTCCTCTCTTTCACAGCTACTCCCAAGTTTTGGAAAACGTGGGCAAAAGAAGCTTCAGTGGAACGGTTTCAATGACGGGGATGCACATGAAGGGCAGGTTCAACACGCCGGGGTCAAGGTGGGAGGGGCAGGGGGATGCCTGCCGACGTGCACAGCCTGAAGGTCATTTCAATAGGTTTCTTTCCCTAAACACTGACATTGTGCTTATTTTGTTTATGGGGCCCTCCGGTGTGGTTGTAATGGGATGTCCGTATCTGGTGACGGGGTTGTACCCCCAACGCTGCTGTGAGAATGGGTCTCTGGCTTTTTATATCTTTTCTTTCGTTTTGAAATAGATTACTGAAAGAATTTCAATGTTGCCAGATTCTGTAACTTCTTAGACCTGGAAATGAGGGAACAAACCAACCCTGGCGTTACGATGAGAGCCACTTGAGAAGGAGAGGAGAGGAAAAGTGGTCGAGGAGGAGGGAGGGAGTTAAAGGATTGCAGAGTTTCCCGAGAGCATCGGGAGAGACTGTTTCTTCTCCGGCTATCCCCCAACTCCCGGACCCCGGCGCCGGCTGAAGATGGCGGAGCGGTCCCCCTCCCACAGCTCGACCCGAGGGCCTTCTAGCGCTGTGCGCGCCCGGGCGGAGCATCGGCGGCTCCGCGTTCCTCGGCCGGGGCCGCCCCACACCCCGCGGTCCCGGAGAGCGGGAGCTCAGGGTCGAATAATAAACTACTACACACACATACTGTGGGTGTGTGTGTGTGTGTGGTTTGGCACCATAAGAGCTGAAGAGCCTCTTGGTGCGCGCGTGGGCCCTGCGGTCCCGCTCACAGTCCAGACTGGGGAATAAAGAGGACGCCTGGAGTTTGGAGCCTTCGGTTCCAGGGGGGTGCTCGGCGCCGACCTTTCTTCCCCCTTGCTGAGTTTTTGTCAGTCGGAACTAGCTAAGCCGCCTGAGAGGCCGGAAGGCAGAAATCCCCGGAAGGGAAGCGGCCCCAGGGGCGGCCTCTAGAAAAACCTGGGCACCTCCACGCTCCGGGCTCGGAGAAACAGGAGAAAAATGTTAGGTTGCGGCTGAGTGTCTGGGTGGCAAGTGCAAAACTGAAATAATCCAGGAATCTCGAGCAGTCAGGGCCTCACACTGCGCCGCAGAGTCGCTGCAAGCCTCCAGGACTCACGAGGTAAAAGAGGCTTCACTTTCCATTGACGCAAATGGAGCGGCCGACCGGAGAGGGATGCACGCCCAGGTCCCGAGCTCGCGCGCTCGGTGAGGCTGTGCCTGGTCACCGTCACGCCGCGAAAGCAGGTCGAGTGGGGAGACACGACGTGGGGACGGATTCTTTCTCGACACCGATCATTGCTTCTCCGTAAAAAAAAAATAAAGGAAATGGCCAGCACCCCCTCGTCAAGGCCAGGATCTTAGTGCCCTTGAAGATTGGACACAAGCCTCTCATTCTCCTGTCGCCTCCATAGAAAGTTTCTTAAAACGAAACATCCAAGGAATTCGGTTGGATGTGGAGACTCTGATAGTCAAACGCACTCCTAATATCCAAGCAAAAGGAATGTTTCCTAATGCACCGGACTGGCCCATCTGAACTCAGATAACGACATCCCCGGAGCTGGTTTTGAGCAAAAGGGTTACAGAGCGCACACTTTCGGACAACGCCCCAGGGGATGGACAAACTGGGGGAAGAGGCGTGGTCCAGACCACAGCCTTAAGAGGCTCTTCTGCTGATCAAGGTTTGGGCCGGGAGCGCTGGACCCGAGCTGCAGCGGCTTCCTCGCCTTTGGGCCAGTACGCAGGCCCGGCCCCCTGTCAAAACCACCTTCCTGACCCTTGGGTATCGACCTCTGTCCTTCCCATGCCCCAAGTGAGAATGCTGCTGCTCAGTTTTGACTTCAGGAAGTAGCAAAGTCTAGTTTGAGCAGAAGGGTTGCAAATAAAGGAATAGAAAAATCAGGCCGCTGAAAGGTATTTACCTTTTTAAAAATCCCTATTTTCTCAATGGACAATATGAAATAAAGTGTAAAATCTCCCTCCTCCCCCCACCCTGCCAATTAATAGAGAAGGTAAAGTTGCGGGGGCGGGGGTGGAGGACAGGCCGGAGAGGGAAAGAGTGTGTGTTGGGGGCGGGGGGAGGTGGGGAGCAGTCCGCTCAATACAAACTGAAGAATTCACTTGCGGGGCTGGAGGGTGGGGGCTGTGTTCTGGAAGTCAGAAAACCAGAAGCCTCTCTTCCTCCGCTGCATCTTTCCGTGGAGAGAGGGACACAGGCGGACAGCAGCCAGGCCCAAGGCGGGCTGCACTGGGCGCAGAAGGGGCGCCAGGCCTCTGCCTGAAAGGACAAGATCCACTTCATCCCCGAAAGGTTTTTGGCTCCAGTACGGAGGCAATGCTTGGAGTGTGTCCTGGCCTGAGGTCCTCTTTCACAGTCTGGGACGCGCGCGTCCTCTCCTCTCTAGTCGCCCTCTGCTTTCCCCAAGGGTCACTTTATGTGAGCCTGGGATGGCTCAAGGCCCAAGGCCCCAGCCAGGCAAACACAGCCTTCCAGGAGTGCCATCCTCTTCTAGGAGGCTTGTTCCCCATTCCTTAGCTCTTGGCAAAGAGGGAGAGTGACTAAAGGAGCCACAGTTTTGCTCGCCTTGAAATGGGTTGGTACTAGCCAGGGCCGAAAAGGCAGAGACGTCCACCAGGCAGCGCTGGCGCTGCTCCTAGGCGCTGGTCTCGCCGAGTCGTTTTGGACTCGGAGAAGGCACTTCCATT
Organism: Ovis canadensis; assembly: GCF_042477335.2. Taxonomy (NCBI): domain Eukaryota; kingdom Metazoa; phylum Chordata; class Mammalia; order Artiodactyla; family Bovidae; genus Ovis; species Ovis canadensis. Next base: position 73,483,429 of record NC_091252.1, read on the forward strand.
CGACTACCCCACTCCCGAGCTCAGCCCTTCGGGATATGCCCGCGGGCCGAAAGGGAGCAGGCTAGAAGCCCCACTAGAGCAAGCAGATGGATTGCCTTCCGAGGGTCGTCTCTGCCATCGTCCACCCCCTGGCGCGAGCTGGGAGGGGAGAGGAAGGCAGCCGGCTTTGGCCCGAGCCAGCGGCTGCCTAAAGGAACCTCAACCAGAGACGCGCCGTGACCTTGGCCCTGGCCAGGGGCCCATCCGGCAGGCCTGGAGCGGAGTGAGCGGGTGGGCGGCAGCGGGGCCGCTCTCTCCAGGCCACACCCCGCGCCCTGGCTGCCCGGGTGGGCGACGGCGGGGAGGCGGGGGTCGTGCTCCGGCAACAGGTGCGTCCCAAGGCCCGCGGGCTGCTCCCGGCCAGGCAGTCTCGGGTCTGGGAAGAGCCTGTGTTTCTCAGCCTCTGCATAACACTAGAAAAGTAGCAGGTCGGCACGAGGACCTGAGGGGAAGAGCCGCCCTGCCTGGGCGGCGCGCCCCTGGCGCACAGCCTCAGCTCCGCAGCCCCAGACGGGACGCAGCCCCGGCTTCCGGGGACCGCGCCCTCCAGCGGCTTCGCGGCTCTTCCCGACCCCCTCCCATCTCCAGATCGCCTGGGGGCCATGTCTTACCCGTTGCCCGGTGCGCGCCGCTCTGCAGTTTCAGCTACCGAGTTCCTCGCCAGAAGCTGCCGCTCTGCCCGAGCCCGCGGCGAATTGGGCTCAGGAGCGATCGCCACCCCCCGCCCCCCCAAGCTCTCGTAAGAGTCCAGAGACAAATGTCACGCTGGCTGACCTGCCAGGCGGCTACTGTGAGGAGCCGGTCAGTAGACCACGTCCGCGGGCTTCTCGCTCAAGCCTCAAACTTGACCGGCAGAAACTTTGGCCAAGACCGAACAGCAGGAGGCTGCCCTGTGGGCTTCACCTTTTAACCCAATCCCCCTTCGGAAACAAAAGGGATAAAAGGGAAACCCAAATATCTCTAAAGATGCTCCGTCATGGGCAACCGGAGGAATAGTCTAAAAACTAGTTGACCACGGAGGAACTTCTCAAAAAAGTAGTTTCTTTCTTTATCTGCTGAGTAAAACATTCACTTCACAACAATAGCAACGGGGACCGGGTCATCCAGACTGTTAGGTTGATCAAAGAAGCCGTTACAAAAAAGAAGAAGAAGACATCAAGTTTTAAAAAATGAAATGTCAACATAAATCGCAGCCAAGCAAAAATTATCTCTTCTCCCAGCAGCGCATCCTGAATGATGGAATGTAGCGAGGGTGCTAAACCCCTTGTCCCCGCAGTCGGAGATGCCAAAATTGAAAACCCAACAATTAAATAGGTGCTAGAAGGACCCTAGGGGATGGACCTGGGCCGGTCGGCTAAAGTGCTTTAGCTTTCTGGATTTTCCCATATTTTATATAATGTCTCCACCGCTCATGATTTGTCCAGTATTTCTCCTCTCCTTTTTAAAATTTGATTTTCATACGAGGAAAATAGCAGAAGTTGAAGGACACCAGAATTTTATGAAGCGATTGTAACTGCTTTTCGCAATGTTGGATGTGAGATTGGAGGGTGAGAGGAAATCACAGAATAGCATAAAATGATGAAGTGCTAATTATGTGGATATATAGACAAGTTAATCCACTGCCAGAAGTAGAAGTTTGACTTTAATGATGCACAAGCTACTGGGCTGGCCAGAACTTACAGTCTCATTATAATTATTTAAAGACTGACAAAAGTCAAAGGAGATATGAACTTCTGGGTTTCATTTATAGGATTTTGCTCAATTAGTGAGCATACTTCAGTACTTTTTTTTTTCCTTTCCGGAAACATCTGCTCAATTGCCAAAACCTCTACTGAGTTTTCCTTCTAAAGAAAGCCAATAAATTGAAAACATTTTTCCTCAAGATTGGAACGTTTAGGTTGATTTAAATATCACTGGTGATCAATCACTTACACTGATGAGTTTATATTAAAATTTGCATACATATACACACATTCTTGGCATGCATCCTGACATTTTGAATTTGTGGCCCCATTAATACCAATACTTTAACAAGCACTAAGTAGATGATTTCTTATTAGTATTTTATTGTTATTAATTTTCTTCTTTTGAGTTAAAGTCACTGTCTACAATTTGATATTGATATAAAATAACATGGAATATTAAGTTCTGCTTTTTCTTTTGGAAGCTATTTTATCATCTTCTTGGTATATTCAATTAGATAGTTAAATGTTAACACATATTGCTGTATTCTTTGTTAAAATGCTTAAGGAATTTAGTTTTATTTTAGAGATAAATATTTCTTTTAGAGATAAATATCTTGGGTAGCATGAATATTATTTTCATTTTGTACTCAGTAAATTCAGGTTTATATATAAAGTATGTGAATATATACCACAAAGTGGTAAGAATGATAAGAACCTACCTATCGAGCAACAGAGCATTAAAGAGATGCTAACATTCATGTTGTCAGTTTATCACATTGCTTTTTATTGTAAGTACCTATACATGTGTGTTCCAAAATTACATGTACATTTGCATAAAATTAAAGACACTAAAATATTTATTTGAAGCCTTTGAGTTCCAAATAAAAAGGAATAAGTTAGTTTTCAGATGCTAATAGAGACAAAGAAAAACAGTACACACCTTCTCAGAGGTAGAATTGCATTTGAAATGTTATATTTGCACACATTATTTTCAAAAAAAATGATGATTAAAGAGTCTGCCACTGAATCTTGAAAAGTCAAAATGGCAGTTTTTGAAAATCAACATTTCCACAGATTAACTGATTTTATACATAATATATGCTACAGACCAGGTGAATTCTGTTTCATCGTTTCTAAAGACACATAGAAATGTGATATACTCTCCTTTCTCACTAGACCATTGTTTTTTTTCTATTCAGTGATATGTTTTTATATTGTTTGTGTAACATCAACAGTCGGAGTGTAAAGTTTATAAAGCCCAAATTGTCACCATTGACAATATTGGCAGAATTTTCACTATCATCTCTAATATTATGATATATAATAAAATTGAAGCAATTACCCAGACAACTGAAGTTTCAAGTACTGTTTTTCTTTTATCTTGGGAGTGGGGTCTGAAAAGAGGAAGCAGGTTGGAAACTGGGAAAGTATTACTCAAAATTTGTAGATATTTAGTTATTCTATATTTCACTTGTAGACTAGTCTGAGTCTCCTTCAGATGAAATGATATTCTCAGCTGTCGAGAACTGGTAGTAAAAAAAGCCTTATATAGTTGGAATATGTTATTTTTTACAACATAAAATGACAATGGAAGTTAACATTCAAAACATAACATTACTGAAGACATTGGTGAAGGAAACGATAATTTTCCAAACCCTCATATTTTCTTAGTAATTTTGATTGTTTTTTATAACCCTTGATAATTATGAAATAACAGAATATTAGACTATTTATGTTCACAGAAGCGAGCATTTCAATTGGATACCTTAGCACTTTGTTTTTTCTCCTTTTCATAATGGTAAGTATAATAAATACTTTGTAAAAGGGGGAAAGAAAAGGGAGGGCATAGAACACACTTGTATATGTCCTTCGTTCATAATATATAAACTTAATCCACTCTTAAGTGCATTTTAAAGAGCTGTTTGCATGAAAGTGCTCCTCATGTATTTTCTTAATTTAAAAAATTTTGGAAAATTTAACGTTAATTCTAATATTTTAATACAGAGCCCACTTGTAGCCATTTTCCAAAGACCCAGGAAGAGCAAGTTTTCTGTTTCTATGGTGCTTTGTTCACCATTCATACATCCTGCAAATGCATGTATGTGTGTATCTCAGTCAAATTGCTTGAGATAAGCTGTGAGGATGAAAACACTGACGACTTCTTCTGTGATAGTACTTATAAGTACCATTGAAACTTCTGTAGAGGTCAAGTGGCAAATGGAACACATTATCAGACTGAAACCCTGCTAAAAAATAGATTTTAAAAAATTAATACTGTAGATCTCCTAGCTAGGGAAGGTTTCCAAACAAATTCTTGATTTTTTCCCCTGGCAAAAAGAAACAAAAGCTTTTAACCTTATCAATTTTACACTGAAGGACAACTTTAATGTCCCAATACTTGCTTGTAATACAACAAGACATTTACCTCAATAAGAAATTTATTGCTAGAAAAAGCCAATTTCTATTTTGTCGATGTGAACTTATAAACTAATTTTAAAATTCTTTCCAGAGTCAAAATTATTTTTCTCCTTGAAAAGCTCTTATTTGTGATCTTTTTATGCCCAAACAATATCAAATGCAATTATGTGTAAAATTTTCAATTATTCTTGCTGGAATGGACCTATCTTTTAATCAAAGTTTTGTCCCCTGTGAAAATAAAGCAAGGGGTAATAGCTCTTTTGCTCCCATTAGATTTATTATTTGAAGTAATTATATTAAATGGAAAATAATGTGATGCCAAGAACAGATACCCAATAGAAAAATATTGCTGAAAGATATGTGACAGGAAAGATGTGGGCCCATCAAGGGCCTCTAACCAATTCACCTTAAGAGTTTTAAGTTGCTATAGAAACTAAAATCTGAAGAGCATATGCAACCAGGGGTTTGAAAACCTTTTTAAAGACTGGACTAGAATAACTTCCCTGGTGGCTCAGATGATTAAGAATCTACCTGCAGTGCGGGAGACCTGGGTTTGATCCCTGGGTTAGGAAGATCACCTGGAGGAGGATCCACTCCAGTATTCCTGCCTGAAGAAACCCCATGGACAGAGGTGCCTCCTGGCAGGCTATAGTCCATGGGGTCACAAAGAGTCAGCTACAACTGAGTGACTAAGCACAGCACAGCACAGCACAGAATAACTACAGCACAGTTCCTCTCAGTGTTTGCGGTGTCCCTTCCCTCCTTGTTTGATAAGGCCATCAATAACAAAGGGAGCAAAACCAAACATCAGCAAAGAATACAAGTCAACAAAGAATATTACGTAGGTTTCCCTAATAAGCTACCTTCTGGCCAAAGCTTCTAAGTACCATAGAATCATGGGAAAAATGAGTTCCTGGAGAGACATAAAGTTTTCCTTTGGATAACTTTTATGTTGTAAACATAGAGATGCCACTTCCCCATTGATGACAGTGTTTTCCTTATGGTAGGAAGACCAGAGACAGATATTACACAAAAAAGACTTCACAACCCATCACATTTCCTGGATAGGGTTTGCTCTTTCCTAGAAGTACACACTTACTTTAGAACTTTCATTCTGTCATCTGCACAATGAAAATAATTGTGCAGATGACAAAATTAAATAAGGCAAAATGGTTGTCTGAGGAGGACTTACAAATAGCTGAAGAAAGAAGAGAAGTAAAAGGCAAAGGAGAAAGGGAAAGATACACCCATCTGAATGCAGAGTTCCAGAGAACAGCAAGGAGAGAGAAGAAGCCTTCTTAAATGAACAAGGCAAAGATATAGAGAAAAACAATAGAATGGGAAAGACTAGAGACCTCTTTAAGAAATCAGGAGATATCAAGGGAACATTTCATGCAAGGATGGGCACAATAAAGGACAGAAATGCCAAGGACCTAGCAGAAGAAGAAGAGGTGGCAAGAATACACAGAAGAACCATACCAGGAAAGTCCAAATGACCAGGAGAACCATGATGGTGTGGTCACTCGCCTAGAGCCAGACACCCTGAAGTGTGAAGTCAAGTGGGCCTTAGGAGGAATTACTATGAACAAAGCTAGTGGAAGTGATGAAATTTCAGCTGAGCTATTTCAAATCCTAAAAGACAATGCTGTTAAAATGCTGTACTCATTATACCAGCAAATTTGGAAAACTCAGCAGTGGCTGAGGAAAGGACTGGAAAAGGTCAGTTTTCATTCCAATCCCAAATAAAGGCAATGCCAAAGAATATTCAAATTACTGTATAATTGTGCTCATCTCACATGCTAGCCAAGTGATACTCCAATCCCTCAAGCTAGGCTTCAAAAGTACATGAACTGAGAACTTCCAGATAAACAAGCTGAAATTCTGGAAATAAAAGCAAAAATAAACAAATGGGATCTAATTAAAATTAAAAGCTTCTGCACAACAAAGGAAAATATAAGCAAGGTGAAAAGACAGCCTTCTGAATGGGAGAAAATAATAGCAAATGAAGCAACTGACAAACAACTAATCTCAAGAATATACAAGCAACTTATGCAGCTCAATTCCAGAAAAATAAACGACCCAATCAAAAAAATGGGCCAAAGAACTAAATAGACATTTCTCCAAAGAAGACATACGGATGGCTAACAAACACATGAAAAGATGCTCAACATCACTCATTATTAGAGAAATGCAAATCAAAACCACAATGAGGTACCACTTCACACCAGTCAGAATGGCTGCGATCCAAAAATCTGCAAGCAATAAATGCTGGAGGGGGTGTGGAGAAAAGGGAACCCTCCTACACTGTTGGTGGGAATGCAAACTAGTACAGCCACTATGGAGAACAGTGTGGAGATTCCTTAAAAAATTGCAAATAGAACTACCTTATGACCCAGCAATCCCACTTCTGGGCATACACACCGAGGAAACCAGAATTGAAAGAGACACATGTACCCCAATGTTCATCGCAGCACTGTTTATAATAGCCAGGACATGGAAACAACCTAGATGTCCATCAGCAGATGAATGGATAAGAAAGCTGTGGTACATATACACAATGGAGTATTACTCAGCCGTTAAAAAGAATTCATTTGAATCAGTTCTGATGAGATGGATGAAACTGGAGCCAATTATACAGAGTGAAGTAAGCCAGAAAGAAAAACACCAATACAGTATACTAACACATATATATGGAATTTAGGAAGATGGCAATGACGACCCTGTATGCAAGACAGGAAAAAAGACACAGATGTGTATAACGGACTTTTGGACTCAGAGGGAGAGGGAGAGGGTGGGATGATTTGGGAGAATGGGAATTCTAACATGTAGACTATCATGTAAGAATTGAATTGCCAGTCCATGTCTGACGTAGGGTGCAGCATGCTTGGGGCTGGTGCATGGGGATGACCCAGAGAGATGTTGTGGGGAGGGAGGTGGGAGGAGGGGTCATGTTTGGGAACGCATGTAAGAATTAAAGATTTTAAAATTTAAAAAATAAAAAAAAATAAGAAATTAATTAATTAATTAAAAAAAAAGAAAAGGTAGAGGAATGAGAGATCAAATTGCCAACATCTGTTGGATCATAGAAAAAGCAAGGCAATTCCAGAAAAACACCTAATTCTGCTTCATTGACTATACTAAGTCCTTTGACTGTGTGGATCACAACAAACTGTGGAAAATTCTTCAAGAGGTGGGACTACTAGACCATGTTATCTGTCGCCTGAGAAACCTATATGCAAGTCAAGAAGCAATAATTAGAACCAGACATGGAACAATGGTTCAAAACCGGGAAAGGAGTACATCAAGGCTGTATATCATAACCTGGCTTATTTAATTTATATGCAGAGTATATCATGCGAAATGTCAGGCTGGATGAAGCACAGACTAGAATCAAGATTGCCAGGAGAAATATCAACAATTTCAGATATACAGATGATACCACTAAAGACAGAAGCGAAGAAGAACTTAAGAACCTCTTAATGAGGGTGAAAGAGGAGGGTGAAAAGCTGGCTTAAAACTCAACATTCAAAAAGCTAAGACCATGGCATCTGGTCCCAACAGTTCATGGCAAATAAATGGGGAAAAAGTGGAAACAGTGACAGATTTTCTTTTCTTGGGCTCCAAAATCACTGCAGATGGTGACTACAGCCATGAAATTAAAAGATTCTTGCCCCTTCATAGAAAAACTATGACCAACCTAGAGAGCATATTAAAAAGCAGAGACATTACTTTGCCGACAAAGGCCTGTCTAGTCAAAGCTATGGTTTTTCCAGTAGTCATGTATGGATGTGAGAGCTGGACTATAAAGAAAGCTGAGCACCATAGAGTCGATGCTTTTGAACTGTGGTGTTGGAGAAGACTCTTGAGAGTCCCTTGGACTGCAAGGAGATCAAATAAGTAAATCCTGAAGGAAATCAGTCCTGAATATTCATTGGAAGGACTAATGCTGAAGCTGAAGCTCCAATATTCTGGACACCTGATACAAAGTACTAACTCATTGGAAAAGACCCTGATGCTGAGAAAGGTTGAGGGCAAGAAGAGAAGGGGATGACAGAGGATGACATGGTTGGATGGCATCATGGACTCAATGGACATGAGTTTGAGCAAACTCTGGGAGTTGGTGAAGGACAGGGAAGCCAGGCATCCTGCAGTTCATAGGGTTGCAAAGAGTCAGACACAACTTAGTGACTGAATAACAACTGAGATGAGGAAGACTGAAGAAGGATATATTTTAAATATGTTAAGTCTGTGATTCCTATCCAAATGAAAATGTTAAGTAGGCAGTTGTATAAACATTTCTGCCATTCAAGTAAAGAGATTAGGTAAGATCACCAAGGGGTGTCAGTTCAGTTCAGTTGGTCAGTCATGTCTGACTCTTTGAAACCCCATGGACTGCAGCATGGCAGGTTTCCCTGTCCATCACCATTTCCTGGAGCTTGCTCAAACTCATGTCCATGGAGTTGGTGATGCAATTCAACCATCCTATCCTCTGTCGTCCCCTTCTCCTCCTGCCTTCAGTCTTTCCCAGCATAAGGGTCTTTTCCAATGAGTCAATTCTTACTATCAGGTGGCCCAAGTATTAAGAGTGTCAGCTTCAGCAGCAGTCCTTCCAATGAATATTCAGGACTGATTTCCTTTAAGATTCACTCGTTTGATCTCCTTGCAGTCCAAGGGACTCTCAAGAGTCTTCTCCAACACCACAGTTCAAAATATAGTCCAACTCTCACATCCATACACAACTACTGGAGAAACCATAACTTTGACTAGATGGAACTTTGTCAGCAAAGTAATGTTTCTGCTTTTTAATATGCTGTTTCGGTTGCTTATAGTTTTTCTTTGAAGGGGCAAGAATCTTTTAATTTCATGGCTGCAGTCACCATCTGCAGTGATTTTGGAGCCCCCCCCCCGCCCAAATCAAGTCTCTCACTGTTTTCCCATCTATTTGCCATTAAGTGATGGGACTGGATGCCATGATCTTAACTTTTTGAATGTTGAATTTTAGGCCAGCTTTTTCACTCTCCTCTTTCACTTTCATCAATAGGCTTTTTAGTTCTTCTTCATTTTCTGCTATAAGCGTGGTGCCATCTGCATATCTGAGGTTATTGATATTTCTCCTGGCAATCTTGATTCCAGCTTGTGCTTCATCCAGTCCAGCATCTCACATGATGTACTCTGCATATAAGTTAGATAAGCAGGATGACAATATACAACCTTGACATACTCCTTTCCTAATTTGGAACCAGTCTGTTGTTCCATGTCTGGTCTCAATGTTGCTTCCTGACCTGCATACAGGTTTCTCAGGAGGCAGGTCAGGTGGTCTGGTATTCCCATCTCTTTCAGAATTTTCCACAATTTCTTGTGATCCACACAATCAAAAGCTTTGGCATAGTCAATAAAGCCGGAGTAGATGTTTTTCTGGAACTCTCTAGCATTTTTGATGATCCAACAGATGTTGGCAATTTGATCTCCGGTTCCTCTGCCTTTTCTAAATCCAACTTGAACATCTGGAATTTCATAGTTCACTTACTATTGAAGCCTGGCTTGGAGAATTTTGAGCATTACTTTGCTAGCCTGTGAGATAAGTGCAATTGTGTGGTAGTTTGAACATTATATGGCATTGCCTTTCTTTGGGATTGGAATGAAAACGGACCTTTTCCAGTCCTGTGGCCACTGCTGGGTTTTCCAAATTTGCTGGCATGTTGAGTGCCAAACTTTAGCAGCAGCATCTTTTAGGATTTTAATGCTTCTCCTTTGCCTTTAGACAGGGGTATTATTTTTTGATGGGCTCCAGCATTCTCCTGTTGATGGTTATTCAGCAGTGAGTTGCAGTTTTGGAGTTCTCACAGGAAAAGATGAGTGTGTGTCATTCTACTCTGCCATCTTGCTCCTAGCACACCCCAGGTGGTGTAGATCTAGATAAAGCTGAGACCATTCCAAGGACTGAGCTTTGGTGCATTTTCTGGAAAGAGGGAAGAAAAGGAAGAGGCAACAAAGGAAGCTCAGAAGGAACAGCCACTAGGGTGGGCAAGTCCACACATGGTGATATCCTGGGAGCTAAGGATGAGACAAAGACCTAGATCTCATCTTGTGGATTTATCCAGATGCACGTCATTGACAACTTAGACTAGAGTGGTGTTGATGGTATAGTGGGGGAAGAAGTCAGCATGGCGTAGGTTCCAAAAAATATGGGAAAGGAAGAATCAGAGAATGCAACTAAAAAACTCGATCATACAGTTTTGTTGAAAAGAGAAGCAGAAAAATGATGCAATTACTGGGACCATGTTTCCTTTTTCAGATGGGAGAAACCTCAGCATGCTTATACATTTCTGGGTATGATCTAGTAATGAAAGTGTTAGAACCTTAGTCGTGTCTGACTCTTTGCAACACCGTGGACTCTAGCCTGCCAGTCTCCTCAGTCCATGGGATTCTCCAGGCAAAAATACTGGAGTGGGTTGCCATGCCTTTCTCCAGGGGGATCTTCCTGATTGAACCCAGGTCTCCGACATTGCAGGCAGATTTTTTACTGTTTGAGCCATGAGGGAAGCCCCTCTAGTAATGAAAGGAAACTGATAACGTGGGGAAGGACAACTGCTGGGTCTATGCCTTTGAATAGGTGAGAAGGGATGGCCTATGCACACAGAAGAGGACAGACCTTAGGAACGCTGAGGTGCAGGAAGGTAGAAGTGGTGGTAGGTGCTTCTGCAAAGTATCTTGTATTAATCCTGTTTTCTCAGTTGAATAAGAACCAAGGTTACTTCTATAAGTAAGAATTGGAGAATGAGAAACTGATGATTTAAAGATACTTGATATGAACTAGACTTTTAGGAGAATGGGAAAGTAAATGGGTTAAGGAAGTGCAGCATGGTTGCCAGCACCACCCATACCCAGGAGCACCACAGGGATGCACCAGTGATTACACGGCTGTTCTGTCATCTTCCAAACATAGGAAAGTCAGATGCTGGGGGTTTGGGGCCTATCATACAGGTACCACCAGCTGCCTGCCCAAATCATACCTCATCATCTTCCTTGTAAACAGATGTCTAATTTTGTATATTTGACAATGTGCTTATATTGTCATGTATACAAAAGGGGCTGACTCAAGACTGGTCTCAAGCTGGGTAATCTATTTCCATTTTTTCAGATACTTGTTTTTTCTACTTGAGATAAAAGTGGCCATAGGGCCACTGTTTTTAATCCACGAGAATAAAAAAGCGTGCTGGAGGCTTCTGGGAAAGTTGCTTCCTTCTCTGATGAAAGAAAATCTCTTTTACTTTCACTTTCTGCTTCTCGAGAACAAAAATTATTGGACTGTGGCTGTCACTTTGTGACACTGAGGCTGCATGAGAATGTAAAAGCCAACTTACTGGCAGAACAGAAGGGAAGCAAAGAGCAAGCATTGGTTGAGTTACCAGACCAGACTTGAATTAACTTCCTAACAGTCTCATTCTTGAATCTAATAAATGTCTTATAATGTTAAAGTCAGAGAATACTTGGGTATTCTGTTATTTGAAGCCATATTCATTTTAACTGGCATTCCTAGACTTGAACATAATAACCAGCATTTAAAAATTTTACATGATATGCAAGGTGTGGCTATAGAGAGGGGATATTCAGTTCCTCTTTCCTTTCAAAATAAGGTATGTAAATTTAATATTACTGAGATTCCACTTTTGGATACTTATCAAAAAAAAAAAAAAAAGAAAAAAGACAAGCAGGATCTCAAACGCATACTTGTACACCCATGTTCGTAGGATTCTTCACAAACAGCCAAACAGTAGAAGTAACCAAAATGCCATTGATAGTTGAATAAATAAGTAAAATATAAAATATACATTCAATGGAATATTATTCATTCTTAGAAAGAAAAAATGTTACAACATGGATGAAACTTGACAACATTATGGCAAATTAAATAAGAAAGTCATCACAAAAAGAGAAATACTATATAATTTCATTTATATTAGGCTTGTTGTCGTTTAGTTGCAAGTCAAGGCCAACTCTTTGGTGATTCCATGATCTATAGCCTTCCGGGCTCCTTTGTCAATGATTTTCCAGGCAAGAAAACTGGAATGTGTTGCCGTTTCCTTCTCTAGGGGATCTTCCCGACCCAAACCTATGTCTCCTGCTTGGCAGGAGGATGCTTTACTACTGAGTTACTGAGGAAGCCCATATGAGGTATGTAGAGTATCAAATTCATAAGAAGAAAAAGTAGAATGGTGGTTGCTATGGATTGGGGGAGGGAGAAGTAGGGAATTGCTGTTTAATAGGGACAGAGTTTCAGAAGATGAAAAAGTTCTGGAGATTGGTTGCACAAAAATGTTAATATACTGAATACTGCTGAACTGTATACTTAAAAATGGTTACGATGGTAAATTTTATGTCAGGTGTATTTTTACCACAATGAAAAATAGTACTAAGAAATAAAATAAGAATACTCCATAAAGAAAACCATAAAGCTTATGAAGAAATAGAATATCCCTGAAAATCAAACATACTATAATGAGATTTTTAAATAAGTTTTCAGCAGAAGTTTTAAAAAAGTCATTCAATTGTGTGAAGTAATTGAAGTAATTCAGTTCAGGTCAGTCGCTCAGTCACGTCTGACTCTTTGTGACGCCATGAACTGCAGCACGCCAGGCCTCCCTGTCCATCACCAACTGCCAGAGTCCACCCAAACTCATGTCCATTGAGTCGGTGATGCCATCCAACCATCTTATCCTCTGTTGTCCCCTTCTCCTCCTGCCCTCAATCTTTCCCAGCATCAGGGTCTTTTCAAATGAGTCAGCTCTTCGAATCAGGTGGCTTAAGTATTGGAATTTCAGCTTCAAAATCAGTCCTTCCAATGAACACTCAGGACTGATCTCCTTTAGGATGGACTGGTTGGATCTCCTTGCAGTCCAAGGGACTCTCAAGAGTCTTCTCCAACACCACAGTTCAAAAGCATCAGTTCTTCGGCACTCAGCTTTCTTCACAGTCCAACTCTCACATCCATACATGACCACTGGAAAAACCATAGCCTTGACTAGACGGACCTTTGTTGGCAAAGTAATGTCTCTGCTTTTCAATGTGCTATCTAGGTTGGTCATAACTTTCCTTCCAAGGAGTAAGTGTCTTTTAATTTCATGGCTACAATCACCATCTACAGTGATTTTGGAGCCCAGAAAAATAAAGTCTGCCACTGTTTCCCCATCTATTTGCCATGAAGTGATGGGACTGGATGCCATGATCTTAGTTTTCTGAATGTTGAGCTTTAAGCCAAATTTTTCACTCTTCTTTTGAAGCAGATATTAAGAAGAGGTGGCAAGAATACACAGAAGAACTGTACAAAAAAGATCTTCACGACCCAGATAATCGTGATGGTGTGATCACTCACCTAGAGCCAGACATCCTGGAATGTGAAGTCAAGTGGGCCTTAGAAAGCATCACTACGAACAAAGCTAGTGGAGGTGATGGAATTCCAGTTGAGCTATTTCAAATCCTGAAAGATGATGCTGTGATAGTGCTGCACTCAATATGCCAGCATTTGGAAAACTCAGCAGTGGCCACAGGACTGGAAAAGGCCCATTTTCATTCCAATCCCAAAGAAAGGCAATGCCAAAGAATGCTCAAAGTACCACACCGTTGCACTCATCTCACACGCTAGTAAAGTAATGCTCAAAATTCTCCAAGCCAGGCTTCACCAATACGTGAACTGTGAATTTCCAGATGTTCAAGCTGGTTTTAGAAAAAGCAGAGGAACCAGAGATCAAATTGCCAACATCCGCTGGATCATGGATAAAGCAAGAGAATTCCAGAAAAACATCTATTTCTGCCTTATTGACTATGCCAAAGCCTTGGACTGTGTGGATCACAATAAACTGTGGAAAATTATGAAAGAGATGGGAATACCAGACCACATAACCTGCCTCTTGAGAAACCTGTATGCAAGTGAGGAAGCAACAGTTAGAACTGGACATGGAACAACAGACTGGTTCCAAATAGGAAAAGGAGTATGTCAAGGCTGTATATTGTCACCCTGCTTATTTAACTTATATGAAGAGTACATCATGAGAAACACTGGGCTGGACGAAGCACAAGCTGGAATGCAGATTGCCAGGAGAAAGATCAATAACCTCAGATATGCAGATGACTCCACCCTTATGGCAGAAAGTGAAGTAATTCAAGGAGCCAGTAAATGTATGACTCAATTGAAAGGTATTGGCCTGAAAGCTGCGCCACTAACAAGAGGAGGTTTTCACAAATGTATTTGTATCACATATAAATGAATTTTTAGAAAAAGAATTATGTAAGAAAGAATGTGGAGGAAAAAATAGATATGTGAAGTTTTTATTCCTTAGAAAACACTTGGATGTGTGCTCAATAGCATGTGCTTTTGACATACACTGATTCTTTATAGTCAGAGATGCTTAATATTTGTCAGACATCTACTAGGTGCTAGACTCTTTGCATGTAAAATTTCCAGTCCTGGAAGGTATAGTCTAAGGTGTATATTATCATCCCTATGTAGAGATGGGGAAATTGAGGCTCAATAAGTTTATGTGGCATATTCCTAACAGACATAGTAAATAAGTGGGGAGACAGGATTCAATTCAGTGTTGTCTGACTTTCAAATCTGTACTGCGTCTACTGGATCATTCTGAATGGTTATTATCAGTGTCTGATTACAAGTAGCAGAGAGTCTGGATTAATATCCTCACCCAGTGGGAAAGAATCTGTGCCTGTCTCCCCCTGCTAGAGTAGTTTTCATAAAGATCTGCAAATTAAACAGATTTTTAAAATTTTATTTTTTATATTTAATTTTTATAAATTGGAATACAGTTGCTTTACAATGAAACAGATTTGGATAAGAATTAGAGTTTCCTAGCATGATATGTGTCCAAAATGTCCTGGACACATTGAAAGTGACTCATCATACTAAGAAACATGAAAACCTCAACTTGAAAGAGAAAATAATCAATAGACACTAACACAAAGATAACATGGATATTTGAATTATCTGACAAGCATTTTAGAGCAGTCATCATAAAAATGTTTCAAAGAACAATTGGAAATACACTTGAAACAGTTGAAAAAAAGTGGAAGAACTTGGCAAAGAAATAGAGATATAAAAAAGAACCAGCATGTAAATCAATGAAGTTAGAATATTCCCTCACACGGTATATAAAAATAAACTCAAAATGGCTTAAGGGATTTTCCAAGTAAGAGTGCTGGAGTGGATTGTCACTTTCTTCTCCAGGGGATCTTCCCGACCCAGGAATCGAACCCAGGTCTCCAGCATGGCAGGCAGACGCTTTACTGTCTGAGCCACCAGGGAAGCCAGATATAAGACAGGACACCAAAAAGATTCCTAGGATAAAACATAGGTAAGCCATTCTCTGCCATAAATAACAGCAATGTTTTCTTAGGTCCGTCTCACAAGGCAATATAAATAAAAGCAAAAGTAAACAAATGGGACCTAATTAAGCTTTTAAGTTTTTACACAGCAAAGAAAACCATCAACAAAATGAAAAGATCATCTACAGACTGGGAGAAAATATTTGCAAATGATGCAAGCAACAAGGGCTTGATTTCCAAAATATACAAACAACTCACATAACTCAATAACAAAGAAACAAACAACGCAGTCAAGAAATGGGCAGAAGACCTAAATCGACATTTCTCCAGAGAAGACATACAGTGGCCAATAGGTACATGAAAAGATGCTCAACATCACTAATTATTAGAGACATGCAAATCAATGCTACAATGAGGTATCACTTTACACTGGTCAGAACGGCCATCACTAAAAAGTCAACAAACAGGGTGCTAGAGAGGGTGTAAAGAAAAGGAACCCTATGGAAAATGGTATGGAGATGACTTGAAAAATTAAAAATAGAGTTACCACATGAGCCCATGAGCGATCCCACTCCTAGGCAAACGTCCAGAAAAAAACTAACTCAAAGAGAAACATGCACCCCAATGTTCACTGCAGCACTATTTACAAGACATGGAAGCAACCTGAGTGTCTAATGATAGATGAATGAAGAAGATATAGACCACAGACACACACACACACACACACACACACGAATAGTATTCAGCCATAAAAAAGAATTAAATAATGCTGTTTGCAGCAACATGGATAGACCTAGAGATTATCATACTAAGTGAACTAAATGAGACAGAGAAAGACATATATTGTATGATATCGTTTATATGTGGAATCTGAAATATAGTATAAATGAACTTTATTTACAAAACAGAAACAGACTTATGGACATTAAAAAAAACTTATGGTTACTACAGGGGAAAGGAGGGGAAGGATAAATTAGAAGTTTGGAATTAGCTGATGCAAACTACTATATATAAAACAGATAAGCAATGAGGTCCAACTGTACAGAACAAGAAACTCTATTTAGTATCTTATAATAACTTACAATGAAACAGTATACAAAAAGATGATCACTTTGCTGTATGCCAGAAACTAACACAACACTGTAACTCAACTATAATTTAATAAAAAAGAACCAAACAAAAATTTTCTAAGTGAAAAATATAGTAATCAAAATAAAAATCTCTCCGCATGGGTAAAATACAAGAAAGGAAATGACAAAGGAAAGACGCAGTGAATCTGAAGACAAAACAATAGAATTTATCTAATATGAATAATAGAAAATGAACTGGAAAAAAAGAAAAAAAAAAGATGACAGATGTGATTTGGCACCACAGAAGCTTTTTTGGTATTTAAGAATATGTCTTACAGAGATGGCATCTCACTGTAAAATATCTGCTTCAGGTAATTCCTGCTCAAGAGATGTTGCAGTTAATTTGTTTGAAGGTAACGTCGTTGTCTTGTGAAATGTGACTGTTCTATGGCAGAGATAAGTTACGTCTTTTAAAATGATTATGAAGAGAAATACAGAGTGTTTAAATTTGGAAATACATTTTAAAAGTATGTAAAGACAGTTTTTAAACTATGCTGTGCCAAGAATGGAAGCTATTAACATTTTAGTCCAATCTCTTTATTTTATACACGAAGAATCTGAGGGCAAAGAGAAAATAAATGACTCCCTTAGGTTAATATTTTATTAATGACAGATTGGCGACTGGACCCCAGGTCCAGTAATAACTAGCGTAAATCTTTTTACATGAATAAAATAAATTTAGTTAGGTTTATTCCTAAAAAAAGAAATAGGACTTTTAGCAACATCTTTTCATTGAAAGTAATATTTCAGAGTTTATGAGAAGTTAACTTCTTAAAAAATCTACAGCCTTGGGAAAGATGTCAAAGTACTATCAAAATCCATCACAATAGAACCTTATAATCAAGAGGTCAGTGTTGCTAAGTTAAAATACAACATATAATACATTCTACAACAAAACTTTCCTTACACGTTTGTTTATGAAGTCATGGAATAGATATAACCTTAAACGTGGTGGTTGTTTTCCGTGGCTGTTTTGTTCCTTCATAAAAGAAAGTGGGCCTTTCTAGGATGAGGAGATCGAGAGGAAAATATAGGTTGTGTCATGACCTGAAAAAATTAGTGATTGATAAGAAAATTAGTTCTGTTGTGGAGGCGTGTCTCCTTCTGTCTTTACAAAAAATATTGGTTTGGCCAAGAAGTTCATTTGGCTTTTTCCATTACGTTGTGTGAAAGAAAAAACCAAGTGAACTTTTTGGCCAACCCAATACAAGAAATAACTTTATTATTTCAACAGCTGTTTTTCAGCTTTCAAGAGTCATTCTGTCACCTCTCCCTTTCCGTCATCCATTCTGCCCTTTACCACCCCTCCCAACCCCACCATCAGTATACCTGAAAACAAATCAAACCTCTGCTCTAAGTCATTGCCAGGAAGCTGAGTTTCACAGTTAGTTACATACACGGAGTTAGGAATCTTTTGCAAGGGAAATCCTGAAGGAATGCTTATATATCAAACAGTAAACCACAACTGGGAAATGGACTTGCTGTAAACAGCTGTGCGGTGGTGTGTTCCCGGAACACCAGCAACCTCCCAAATGCACAAGTTTGTGATTTTAGAGCCTGGCGGCACTGCTATTTGGGTCCCCAGATTAGAGGCCAGGGTACTGGACTGGATTAAACCAAGGAGGAATCTGTTTATCCCCTCCGCTTTAAACACCAATCAAAAGCTCTGTTCCTCTCTTGAAGGTGCTGAAATGCAAAGCAAGCTCCCTGCCCCTTTTCTCTCTCTTGGTGGCATTTGAAAGTGTAAAGCTTTGAATACCAATTGCTTGAACTGGACATATGTGAATCTCTTCTAATCCTACTAATCCTGTCCCCAAGTGCTTCTTTGTACGTGGAGGCAGCACACATAGATCTAAGTAAAAGTGGCCATAATCCTGGAAATGTGGAAAAATGTCCCAGTGTGAGCGATGCGAGACAGAGCGCTCCCTGGCAGAGGGACCTGCTGAAGAAAGCATTGAGAAAAAGAGACGATGTGAAAGAGCCCTCTCACCTTTTCTGAGCTCCTGGGTGGAGAGCAAACCCACCCAGCAGGCGTCCTCCATTGCACACAGCCCTCGTACACTTGAACAAACTCAGAGAACTGAGACAGTCTCCAAAAGGCTGAGAAATTCCCCGGCGGCTGCTTTCAGCGGCTTGAACCCAGCAGGCCAGGCCTCCACGATGGGCAGACTTCTTTATGCCCCAGAATTTTCTTTAAAACAGCCGGCGTGTTTACAGATTTCTGAGCTGGTGCTCCTACTGCCAAGAGACAGCGGGGAAGGGGTGGAAATTTATGTTGAAAGATCAAGAATTAAAATCATCCTACAGACACTGCCTTGTCAAGATATTTCAAACAGAAGCAGCCGACAGACAGTAAGTTTCTAAATTACTGTTTTGCTGAGACAACTCCTGAATCTCCTCTGGCTATATCGTCAGCAATTGTCAACAAGGAGGCACCGCAGCTTTTGAACTTTCTAAAGGAGATGTGGCTGTGTTCCCATCCTCAGGAAGAATAAACGAATCCGTCCATTCACGAATAATAACTTATGCAAACAGACTATTTTAAAGTTGGTAGCATATTTCATTACTGATTTTTTGAATCAAGTCATATGGGCAAAATGCTGCTTTACGGCAAAAGTGTTACATTTTTCAAAAGTAAAAATTTTCAATTATATAAAACTTGTGAGAAAGATGATGGGGCTATTGCTATTTCCACTTGATGGAAAAGCCATCATAATTATATTAAATACAGCTCCTAATGAATACATTTTTTTCAGCCTAAATGAGACCAAAATAAGAAGCATCAACACAATACCCCATCCAAGTGGTTTCTGCAATTTAAATTTGTATCAGGAGGTGCAACTGACACATCTTTATTTCTTCTACTTTTTTAGAGTTATTTTGTTGCTGTTGTTCGTTTGTTGTTTCTAAAAATTATTAATTGCTGTTAAAAACAGTGTGGAAAATTTTGGGCAGACAATATTTTTATAGCCCAGAGTCTAGTAGGGAAATGGTCTTATTATATTTAATACTACAAGAGAAAGTTGTACCATCAGTAGCAAAAAGAGAGTACACAATATAAGCTGCTGCTGCTGTTGCTGCTTAAGTTGCTTTAGTCGTGTCCGACTGACTCCGTGCGACCCTATAGAAGGCAGCCCACCAGGCTCCCCCGTCCCTGGGATTCTCCAGGCAAGAACACTGGAGTGGGTTGCCATTTCCTTCTCCAAAGCATGAAAGTGAAAAGTGAAAGTGAAGTTGTTCAGTCATGTCTGACTTCTAGCGACCCCACGGACTGCAGCCTACCAGGCTCCTCCGTCCATGGGATTTTCCAGGCAAGAGTACTGGAGTGGGTTACCATTGCCTTCTCCGCAATATAAGCTAAATGTATGTAAATAAGTAACTACAGAGATGTCCAATTCTTCTACACCTAAGAGAAAAGTTGAGATAATTTTGAATAAAAAAAAGTGTTGATGATGCAGTTAAAAAAATCAAAAACCAACAATGAAACAAAAGTTTAAGTTTTCCCCAGAGACTGATTTTATAGGTGTGATTTAACAAAACTTATTATGTGTCTGGCACTATTATAAGGCACTGCTGCTGCTGCTGCTACTGCTGCTAAGTCGCTTCAGTCGCGTCCGACTGACTCCGTGCGACCCCATAGACGGCAGCCCACCAGGCTCCCTCATCCCTGGGATTCTCCAGGCAAGAACACCGGAGTGGGCTGCCATTTCTTTCTCCAATGCATGAAAGTGAAAAGTGAAAGTGAAGTCGCTCAGTCATGTCCGACTCTTTGTGACCCCTTGGACTGCAGCCTACCAGGCTCCTCCACCCATGGGATTTTCCAGGCAAGAGTACTGGAGTGGGGTGCCATTGCCTTCTCCGTTATAAGGCACTAACAAACATTAAATCATGTTAGCTTCATAACAGCCCCATGTGTTGTTGTTATTGTTGTTCAGTGGCTAAGTCGTGTCCCACTCTTTGTGATCTCACGGACTGCAGCACACCAGGCTTTCCTGTCCTTCACCACCTCCTGGAGTTGCTCAAACTCATGTCCATTGAGTCGGTGATACCATTTAACCATCTCATCCTCTGTCGTTCCCTTCTCCTCTTGCCCTCAATCTTTCCCAGTATCAGGGTCTTTTCCAATGAGTCGGCTCTTTGCATCAGGTGGCCAAATTATTGGTGTTTCAGCTTCAGCATCAGTCCTTCCAATGAATATTCAGGATTGATTTCCATTAGGATTGAGTGCTTTGATTTCCTTGCAGTTCAAGGGACTCTCAAGAGTCTTCTCACAATTCAAAAGCATCAGTTCTTTGGTGGTGCTCAGCCTTCTTTATGGTGGTGCTATAACTGTCCCCATTTTATAGAAGAGGAAACTGGGCACAGGAAGGTTCTTGGCCTCTCCTATGCCGCCTTTGTTTCTGGACACACCTGATCTGAACACACAGCTATTTGTGCTGCTGGATCTCAAATCCACAACAACAACAAGAAAACATAAACGCTTTCAGGGGGTTAGTTGCATGATAAAGAAAAGCAGAATGAAGACAATGATAATGACATCTCTTGCTAACAAACTCTGGTACCAACGTGAACTCAGTGAGCTAAGAAATAAACATCGGCATGATTGGCAGAATCAAGCTCAAAGACAGCTCCTAATGAGGGTGATGGTATTCGAATTCTGGATCATCATTCTGTAGTTACAGCAGTCTAAGAGATATTTCTCCAAAGGGTAATTTAAAAGACCTCCACAAAGTGCAGCAGAAAATTGAAGCAGTTATTTAATTTTGTGACTATGGGAGATCTGTTGCCCCATTTTCTTATCTCTAAAATCATCTCAAAGATTCAGTCTCTCTCTAGAATATTTGGGATATATAACTTGTGAAATCTTAAATAATACTAACAATAAACCCAGTAGCACAGAAATAAGAGACTGACAGGGTTAGCAAACTGCAAGTTAAATATGACTTGGTCTTGGGATGCAGCTACCTGCTCTGGATGCCTCCTCTTGTCCCATCCCCCTCATCCTCTCAGCCCACTTGTTCTTACAGCCATTGCGCTGGTGAGAGGCTTCACTCCTGGGCACTTCACACCCCTCGTGTTTTTACTCCCCTCCTGTCTTCTTATCCCTCATGTCAGAACTGGCCTTGCACGTGCACAGGCCTGGAAGGGTGAGGGACCTGACAGCCCAGGGTCAATGACGTCCCCTGACCAGGGATTAATGAGGGAAGGGAGCCAGTGGATACATGAGACCTTCCTCTGTTCCCACAGACAGTTCTGAGGTGCAGTACTCAGCTCTTCAGAGTATTCTGGGTGGACAGACTCCCAGTTACCCACAGTGGTGACCCTCTGACTTTTCTTCATTCTGTTTTATTCTTTGCATTCCCTATTCCCATTTCCTGGTTCTGCTTCCCCCACTACACTATCTGCACATAAGCTTTTATCTGCATAAGAGCTCTGACCTTGGGTTTTATTTTCTGGAACAATCCTGGCTAAAGTACTTTGCCAAGTAAATACAATCAGACTTCAGACTTCAGACTTCAGACTTGGTCTTCAGAATTAGGGAGGTGATAGGACCTTCCTTCATAAACTGATCAGTCCTCGTGTATTACTCTATGTTCATATTGCCTATACATTCAAAGAGACATTGACAGGCAGGACTGGCCTAGGAGGAAGCTGCCAGAATACAGAAGGAACTTAAATCTGTGTTAGGGAATCCAGCAGTTTGAGTCTGGAGAAGAGAGTATAACTTGTATCATTAAATATTAGAATTTAATGCAACAAAGAAGCAATTTTAAAAGAAAAATTTTAACATAAATTTAGAGTAAAAAAAGGGGAAATTGCCATGTAGCATGTTTTCCAGTCAGAATGAATGGAATACCCCACTGCAGATGGCACTAAACGAACTCAAATAAACTATATCAGTTCAGTTCAGTCGCTCAGTAGTGTCCGACTCTTTGTGACCCCATGGACTGCGGCACACCAGGTTTCCCTGTCCATCACCAACACCCAGAGCTTGCTCAGACTCATGTCCATCGAGTCGGTGATGCCATCCAACCATTTCATCCTCTGTCATCCCCTTCTTCTCCTGCCTTCAATCTTTCCCAGCATCAGGGTCTTTTCAAATGAGTCAGTTCTTCGCATCAGGTGGCCGAAGTATTGGAGTTTCAGCTTCAACATTAGTCCTGCCAGTGAATATTCAGGACTGGTTTCCTTTAGGATTGACTGGTTGGATTTCCTTGCAGTCCAAGGGACTCTCAAGAGTCTTCTCCAACACAGTTCAAAAGCATCAATTCTTTGGTGCTCAGCTTTCTTTATAGTCCAACTCTCACATTTGTGCATGACTACTGGAAAACCATAGCTTTGACTAGACAGACCTTTGTTGGCAAACTGATGTCCCTGCTTTTAAATTTGCTGTCTAGATTAGTCATAATTTTTCTTCCAAGGATAATGCGTCTTTTAATTTCATGGCTGCAGTTTGAATCCTGGCTTTGCTGATGTAAACCTGTCCTGGGTTCTAACCTTCTTTCACAGAATTTACATGAAATTTATAACATTACAGAAAATTCTGATCATGAAACAGAAAAAGAATATATTAATTTCTGAATGAGTTTAAATTCGTACTTGAAACAAATACCAGAAGTGTTAAGAGTGAATGAAGAGGTTATTCACCAAGTACCAGTCTAGAACTGAGACTTAGCTGACTGCACTGAGTAGAATTTTGAACAGAATTCTAGAATACGGGGTGGTGGTGGTGGTGGTGGTGGTTTGCTTTGAGAATTAAAGGACAGAAAGGAATTTATAGAATCCACCTTGCTGACTTTTTCTAATGCTTGCATGGCTGCCTGCTGAGTTAAATAAAGAAAAGGACTTAGTTCTACAACTCTGTCCATAACTTTATTGGTGACAGACTTTTCCTAAACTGAAGTATATTCTGTCTTCATGTTTAAAAAAAATGTGATAATGCTATTTTAAAAATTTTTCTAATCTAAAATACTGTTTACTTAGGCACAACATAGCCTTAGAAAAATGTAAGAAGCAGGAAAGGGATATCAACTTATTTATTATTGCCTTTTTTGTTGATTTGGATGTGTTAAAACAGAAGCAGTATTCTAGCTGCAATGTCTAATGAATTCCAAGATCTTGCTAATTACTAAGTTAATGAGGACAAGTTCATAAACAGAGTTATCTTCATAATTAATTGTTTCAAAGCATTCTGAAGCAAAATAAGATCCTAATTTGTGACTCTAGTACTATATATCAATACTTACCTTTTCTTCCTTCTGAATACATCAAAGAAGCACATTTGGTATGCTGCATGCTAATATAAAATTTAGGCAACACAATCCTTCAGCAAATTAAAAGACTTGTTACAAATCACCTAAAGCAGAAAACTCAGTCCTTCATTACCTAAGTAAAATGGTAGTAGCAAATTAGGTTTAAAGGAAGAAGAATATGAAATCTCATAAAAGAAATGGTATTAAAAGCTGGTGGACATCTCTTTTCCTTCATCCATGCATTCTACATGTAGACAGGAAAATGAGCTCTGAAGGAAGCTGAAGTTTCCCCATCTCTGCTGCTGCTTTTCCTATGCTTTCTTTGAGTTGCCCCTGTAAGAATGGGAGAACACTGACCCCCATCTAAGAAGCTCAGTTGTTTCTTTTCCCCCCTAAGCAAAAGTTCACAAACAATCTGGAAAGGTTTAATACCCCATTTTAGTATTATTTGGGGTATTTCTCAGAAATGCTCGTGGAAAATTTGATTTGACACTTTAGATCAACACAATCTGGTGGTGTTATTTGGGTATTATTCACACTTGCTAATGATTGACACTCTGCCTTTTATTATATACTGGAGCCCAACCATGGAAATAGTAGGGGTTGGGGCTGAAAAGCAAGTAATTAGCTCACCGTAGGTGATACTTGTCAGTTTATCAAGTTGGGGTTTAAACTTGTGGCTGCCTAGGTACCACCTACTCAACACAGGACTAGATGGAATTAAGCAAACTCCAGCCACCTGCATCAACACTACCATCATGATGGCGGGCCAGCATTAACCAGGTGTTCATTGCGTGGGGCGCTGTGTTAAATGCAAGGTTACCAGGCAAGATAAACAGACACTATCCTTGATCTTCCTAGGTTTTATAACCTAAAAGACTAGGAATAGCAATGATAAATATATTAATGATCAAATACAGATTATCATGTTCACTCTTGTTCTGTTGGTTCTCAGGGAATGATGTTGGTTCTCAGGCATGCTCTCTTCTTAGTCTGTAAACCCTGGCAGAATTTCATTTTTATGGTTAAGTAATGTTTCACTATATATATATATATATATATATATACACACATATACATATACATACATATATATATTCACACACACACGTGTATATATATACACACACATACACAACATTTTTATCCATTCATCTGTTGGACAATTGGGTTGCTAGTGTTCAGCAAACAGAGGTGCGGGGGAAACACTTTTATATTCATTGAGCCCCCAAAGACAGTCTCTACCTTTGATTTATTTTTGTAAAGGAAAAAGATAATCAGTTCAGTTCAGTTGCTCAGTCGTGTCCGACTCTTTGCGACCCCATGAATTGCAGCACACCAGGCCTCCCTGTCCATCACCATCTCCCGGAGTTCACTCAGACTCATGTCCGAACAAGCATATTTCTCCCCATCCTCCGATTTCTAGGTGAAAAATCGGGACTTTGATTCCAGTGGTATGTGGCTAATTCCAGGGAACAGAGATTCTGAGATCAGTTTTATCTAAAGTCAGAAGTCAATGACTATCTAAGTTGATATTAGGATGAAGCTATTTTTACCATTAATTTTGCTTTAAAGGCTGCATCGTCCTGATCTATCTGCTTTCTCAAGGGTACACTCCCTGCCCCTCCACTCCACTTCATGCTGTTGTTTTTCTGTCTGAGATGAAACTTTTGGGCGAATGTGGAGTTTGCAGACACTATACCATTTACATTGAGTTTTGAGCATTTGTTGTCAGGAAATTATTCTGGGGAAATTATAGCTCTGGAAGGGTCAGCTGATCCTAGACACCTCCCCACTTTGATGGGGGTAGGGGTGCAGAACTCAATGTTCTCAGACTAGAGGAATCAGCAGGGGGTTAATCCCCTCTACAAACATTATATCCTCTCCTGACCCATGTATGCACTGGAATCAAGGGTAAGAAGCTTCTTTTGAAGCTTTCCTCCCCTTTATTTGTGTAAGCTAACCTCAGCTTTGGGATGAGGGGTCCAGTGTGGCCAGCAGGGAAGATGCTCAGTGATTCCAAAAGTTTTGGCACCAGCTATCCCCAACCACTATTGGACCATCAGTTTTGTATGGGTTTCTAAGAACTGAGAGCCTGAAGTCTGAGATGCATAATTTTTCCCTCTTTTTTCAAAAAAGACTTTAGATTAAATAAAATTGGTATCTAGCCTAAATAATATTAAATTATATTAGTGAAAATATTACATAAATAAATAGTACTCTGATAGGTAACTTATAGAGATAATTTCTTTGTATCAGATATATTGTTATTAAATTACTGAAAAAAATTTTTACCACACATAATGCTTTGATTGAAACAGTGAGAATGAAACTTCATAAGTATTTTGAGTTTAATAAACTCATCACCAGTGAAATGACTATTATTGATTATTCGAAAGCAGAGCAGTAAATTCTAGTGGCTACTCATTTTCCATAATTCGATCATAACACTTTCAAGTGAAAAAAAAAGATGTTTTATCTCCAAATCCATATTAGTACAATTTACTTATGATGTTGTTCCAGTATTCATATAATACAAATGTATTATTATAGTCATATTATTAAATTCATATAATACAAATGTATGTATTATTTATAGTTCGCAAAAATACTTTTGCAGCACTAGATACATGAAATACATATATATAATATAATATCATATATGCTATTTGTGTATATAAAACTTGGAGATATTGTTTAAACTGTAGCATAAATCTTCATGTGCCATTATGGTAGTCTGAATATACTGTCAAAATATAGTGAATCTATTACGATAAATGTCAGCAACTTTTCATCAGTTTGGTTTCAGATGAAGAAACTATAGCCCAGGAAGTTTAAACAAATTAATTGATGCAGAGAAAGAAAAATGCCACCCTATAACAAATTACATTTAGACTAAATTTCAATCAAATAGAGTCAAATAAAGAACTGACACTTAAATCCTGACAATATAAATCTCTACTGAGCCCTGGTGTTAAAAACTATTTAGAGCAAATACACACTAGTCAGTTCTTCCAGAATATTCCTTAGAGCTTCTCTTTACCTAAGGAAATAGGTATTTTATTATACTTATTATAGCTATTATTATATATATTATTATGCCTATTATATATACTATATTATACTATATAATATACTATATTATTATACCTGTTATTATAGACACAATAATATTTTACTTTTTGTATAATACTCCTTAAGTACTTTTTGAGTACTATCAGCCTCACTTTGGGCTTTCCAGGTGGCTCAGTGGTGAAAAAAATCTGCCTGTCAATGCAGCAGATGTGGCTTCAGTCTCTGGGTTGGGCAGATCCCCTGGAGAAGGACAGGGGAACTCATTCCAATATCCTTGTCTGGAAAATCTCATGGGCAGAGGAGCCTGTTGAGCTACAGTTCATGGGGTCACAAAGAGCTGGACATGACTGAGCAACTCAACAGCTGCAACCTCACTTTACAGGTGAAACAGCAGGCATTCAGAGAAATGTTTCACTGAATTTTCCAACAGTGGCTAGAAAGGACACACAGCGTCATCACCATATTTAGATGTGATTAAATTGAGGTCGCTGCTTTTCTTAAAGTTGCAGTATCAAGGCATTTGTTAGTAGAGTAAAGCCACTGAAGAGAGTTTAGGAAAGGACCGTAAAATCAGAAGGGATTCCCAGCTCCCATTCTGAATAAGGATTTCTGGAAGTTTCTCAGTCTGTGGAAGATCAAGTGGTGCCCAGGTGAGCAGCCCCAGTCTGTTATAAAAGAAATGAGAGCATGAGTAGCCCTTAGGCTCTGCTTCAGAATCGAGTAGACACACTGACATTATTTTCTGATTATTGGTTCACTTCAAAGTAAAAGTACTTATGCTGGGAAGAATGCGTGAACTATTGAGTGAACTGTCATATAAGATATTACAGCTCTTTCAGGACCATTTGATATTTCTAATATCTAGTGCTTATTCATACCCTATCCACTGAGGTCAAGAGTCAAAAAGATATCCTCTAACGATCACCAATTCTGGATTTTAACTGAGTGTGTTCTACAAATAACAGTTGAATCCTTTTATTTTCAAGTACTACTTTTAGTATTTTCCGAACGAAAATGTGCTCATTTGACTAGCCAGTCACAAAAGTTATAGGATTTAGCTTTAGAAAAGCATTTAATTTTCAAAAGACTCTTATTCAAGAACTTTTAGGAGATAATTAGGCATGTTCTGAAATAATCAAGATGTAAATTTGTTTACAAGAAACACGATGCACCCAGGCTGAGAGAGCAGACCTCCTCAAGTAGCAGAGAGCGGGAAGCACGGATGCGTTCCAAAGAATATGTTTACCAAAACGCCTCCTTTCCAATTTGCTGAGTGTATACACAGTGGTTCAAGAGGAGCTAAAATGATGCATCATTTAATCTCTGGACTTACCAGTCACTGCTGGAAGTCCTGGTCGGGTCAGAGCAAATCCAGAAGGAAGAGATCTGCAGGGGCAAGCAACACAAAGGGCGTGCTGGCGACACTGTGGACTTGGAAGGGCACACCGATATCATGAGGGCATTTTGGGGACACTGTGGACTTGGAGTGGCACATTGATATCAGGATAGGGCAGCATCACCACCCCAGCTACTGGTCTACACCAGGTCTCTGCCCATACCAGTCTGAACTCAACCTGCTCATCTTTTAAAATCACATTGATATTGGAGTGCTTTTCCTTTCATTATTATTTTTTCCATTGTATCTCTTCCTTAGACTCCCTTTTAGCTCTCTCCCCATCCAACTTCAATAATTTTTTTTTGTTTTGTGTTTGGTTCACCTCCTCCCTAATAAGCTCCAATAATGTAAAAAAAGAGAGAGGGAGAGAAAATCTATAGAGAACAAACTAGTGGTTACCAGTGAGGAGAGTGAAAAAAAGAGGGACAGCATAGGGTAGGGATTGAAGAGGTGCAAGCTATTAGGTATAAAATAGACTACAAGAATATTCTGTACAACATGGAAAATAGAGCCAATATTTTACGATAACTGCAAATGGAGTATAACCTCTAAAAATGGTGAATCATTTATAGTATACCTATAACATGTATAATATTGAACAGCAATTATACTTCAATAAAAGAAAAAGAAGAGTTCTGTAGTTGTTGTATGGGTTTTTTTCCTCCCCCTCACAGCCCTCCCCCCTTTTGGGGGGGCTTTCCTTCAAGGAGATGGAAGAAGAGAGAAAGAAAAAAAAGAAAAAAAGATTAAGATGTAAGCTGGCTAGATAAGCCTGTGACCGGTTTTATTACCAGCTCTGAATGAGGAAACAAGGATCTAAAGCCAGCCCTGCTTTATTGGAGCCAGAGCGAGGTTGGTGGGAGACCAGGCATTATTGTGTGTCACTCCAGGGAAGGGTGTTTTATTAATTACATATTAACTATGTGCACTGCGTAGAAGGTAATGGATAAAAATGCAGATGTTTCTGCAGCCTAGTAGAGTGAGAACCTCTCCTGAGCCTTCCAAAAGAACACTTTGAATCAGAGGGGCTTCATGGGAGCAAAAGAGTTTTGTGGTTGAATGCTATGATGTGGCCTTTTAATCATTAAACCCTTTTATGGAGGTAAAACGAACATCCATTGTTAGGGTCACACCAGTGGGGCCATCCAACCTGGTGAAACACGGGGTCTTTGCTCTGGGGGAGGGCACTAAAGA
The DNA here is from genome assembly GCF_042477335.2 of Ovis canadensis. Lineage (NCBI taxonomy): Eukaryota > Metazoa > Chordata > Mammalia > Artiodactyla > Bovidae > Ovis > Ovis canadensis. Next base: position 73,512,953 of record NC_091252.1, read on the forward strand.
AGGGCACAGGCTGGCAACCATGTGGAATTCAAGAGATAACAGCAGTTATACATCACACAGTGAGAAAAGACATCTCTGGTTAGCTTGCTCAAATTGCTTTCTGAGGCAACACCCTCTGACAAGTCCAACACGCCCAGCATGATGGACATTAGTATTTTATAGATGCCCAGTTCCCCTCTTTTGTTTCCACACAGTGTTTTACTAGCTCAGTTTAATTTTTATTGTTCTTAAAGTGAATGTTACTTAGGAACTTTGATTGGAAATATTTTTTCCCAGTTACTTTCTACAGCTGTGGTTGAACCCATGGTGTTGCCAGAAGGACGAATTGCCTTTTCTCCTCTCCTGCAGTTGCTTAACATCAAGTCTGGACAAGGATGGGAAATTTTATGGAAGAAAACTTTGTGTTTAACTCCACTCATCAACAGGAACCTGCATTTTGGCTGACATCATAATTAGAGGCTTTCAATCTTTTTTTTTTTTTTTTAAACCCTGAACATTTCCCATGACTTAGTTCCACTATTTTTCTCTCCTACAGTTTTCTATTAAGAGAAACACTATATCTTCTAATATAGTTTTTTTCTTTCTTATCTTCCCCAACTGAAACTCTGTCTCCATTAAACACTGACTCCCTACTGACACTGACTCTCCATTCTCCCCTCCTCTCCACCTCTGGCAACCATCATTCTACTTTCTGTCTCTGTGAAATTGACTACCCACAGTTCAGTTCAGTCGCTCAGTCATGTCCGACTCTTTGTGACCCCATGAGTGGCAGCACACCAGGCCTCCCTGTCCATCACCATCTCCCGGAGTTCACTCAAACTCATGTCCATCGAGTTGGTGATGCCATCCAGCCATCTCATCCTCTGTCGTCCCCTTCTCCTCCTGCCCCCAATCCTTCCCAGCATCAGGGTCTTTTCCAATGAGTCAACTCTTCACATGAGGTGGCCAAAGTACTGGAGTTCCAGCTTTAGCATCATTCCTTCCAAAGAACACCCAGGACTGATCTCCTTTAAAATGGACTGGTTGGATCTCCTTGCAGTCCAAGGGACTCTCAAGAGTCTTCTCCAACACCACAGTTCAAAAGCATCAATTCTTCAGCGCTCAGCTTTCTTCACAGTCCAACTCTCACATGTATACATGACTACTGGAAAAACCATAGCCTTGACTAAACGGACCTTTGTTGGCAACCCTAGGTACCTTATATAAGTGAAATCATGCAATTTTTGTCCCTTTGTCACCAGCTTATTTTACTTAGCATACTATTCTTATTGTTCTTTCATATGGCAACATATATCTGGTTTATTTTCTTTTTAAAGCTGAAAAGTATTTCACTGTATGTATATACCATGTGCATGCTATTTATCCATTTATCCTTTGTTAAGCACCTGGGTTTCTTCTACATTTTGGCTGTTGTGAATAGTGTTGCTATGAGCATAGGTATATGAATATCTCTTCAAATCTCTGCTTTCAATTTTTTAAAGGGAGGCTGTACTGGAGGACTGAGATGGTTGGATAGCATCACCGACTCAATGGACATGAGTTTGAGCAAGCTCCGGGAGTTGGTGATGGACAGGGAAGCCTGGGCTGCTCCAGTCCATGGGGTTGCAGAGTCGGACACGACTGAGTGCCTGAACTGTACTGGGTCTTCATTGCTGGGAGGGCTTTTCTGTCATGGCAAACGGGGGCTACCCTTCAGTTGCAGTGAATGGGCTTCTCTCTGCGGTGGCTTCTCTTGCTGCTGAGCATGGGCTGTAAGTCTTGTGGGCTCAGTTGTCGAGGCTCCCAGGCTCTAGAGCATGGGCTCAGTAGTTGTGCTGCAAGGGATCGGTAGCTCCAAGGCTTGGGGGATCTTCCCAGATTAGGAGCTGAACCCATGTCTCCTCCACTGGCAGATGGATTCTTTACCACTGAGCCACTAGAGAAGCCCTCAGCCTTGCAGTTTTTTGGGGTATATATCCAGAAAAGAATTGCTGGATCATATGGTAATTCTGTGTTTAATTTGAGGAGAAACCACAGTTTTGTTTTCCACAGTGTCTGCACCATATTACATTCCCACCAGCAAGTAACAAGGGTTTCAAATACTTCACGTCTTTGCCAACACAAGTTATTTTCTGCTTTACTTGTTTGCTTCATTGTTGCTGGGTTTTTTTTTTTTGTTATTTATTTTGACATCTTTTTTCTTTTTATTTATTTATTTTTTAATTTATTTTTTTTATTGAAGGATAATTGCTTTACAACTTCATTGTTCTTTGATGACAGTCATCCTAGTGGGTGTGAAGTGGTATTCCAATTTTGGTTTTAATATGTATTTTTCTAGTGGCTAGTCATGTTAAGTATGTGACTACTTGGAATAATATATTCATATTTAATGAAAGTATCAACACTTTCAGGGTGTCCTAGTAAGGAGAATGAACTGTTCTTTCATTGTAGCAAATGGATGCATTTAAAATTATCTGAAGAAAGACATTGCAACTACTAAGATTGTTGGCATGCTAAAGGATTGATTAACTCATTAGGAAAATTAATTTCACAACTGACGTATTTTTGCACGTATGTATGTCTTGAATTTTTTAATCTATATTTTATATGAAATCTAACATTGGATTTTGTATAAAATCTAATTAATTAAGGTATTTAAAAATATGTGTGTGTGTGCTCAGTTGTGTCTGACTCTCTGCAACCCTATGTACTGTAGTCTGACAGATTCCTCTGTCCATGGGATTTTCCAGACAAAAATACTGAAGTGGGTTGCCATTTTCTCCTCCAGGGGATCCTCCCAACCCAGGGATCGAACCTGTGAATCCTGTGTCTCTTGCATTTGCAGGTAGATTCTTTACCAGTGAGCCACCTGGAAGCATATCAAAATATACTTTAAATTAATTCTCTGCATATATGTTCTTTGAATGCTAGTGACGATGCTACTAGAATTCACTGAGACCCAAAGATTCATGTCAGCATAGCTGCAATTCTATGAAAAAGTTATATTAAACAATGCAGATAATTAAAGATAAATTGTTCACTTGTGCAACCAAAATTCATGAGATGGTCATCAACCTCATACTGCTATTTATATTATATGGCCCTAAATTACATGTCTGTATTAAGACTCTTAGATTGAGAATATGTCAAGAAAATGTATGAAGCTGAATCATAATTTCTATAAAATTAGACAACAGTCACCACTAACTTACAGAGAAAATTGGTGTGAGTTAGTACAAGGAGTTCCTTCCTCCAGGTTCTTTATTTCCACCTTTTGGAAAACAATCATGAAATAAATTGTGTTATAAAAGCCATTTTAGATAGAAAATTATAATAATAAATACACAAATGAGTATTTCTACAGTGTAATCAGGATCCTCTTTAATGTGCAGCCCTGTGCAGTGCACAACCTGTGTAACTGTGCCAAAATAACTCTTTTCTTTGGACATTCATAAGACAAAACTCTTGCAGTCACCCATGATTTCTGTCTTTTATTCATGTCTTAACTATAATCTACTGTCAAATTCCACTGGTTGTTACATCAAAAACTATCCAGGATCCAACCACATCTCAACAGCTCTCTAGATGCCATCCTGTTTGAGGCTGTCATGTGGATCAGGAGTATGCGAACTATAGCCAGGACAATGGGAGGGACAAATCCGGCCATGCCCATTTGTTCACATATTGTCCTTGACTGCTTTCACAGTACAATCACAGAGTTGAGTAGTTTCCATGGAGACCATACGGTCTTCAGAGCCAAAAACATGTACTAGCTAGCTCTTTAAGGAAAAGGTTTACTTACCCCTGACCCAGGTCCTTGCAACATCCTCAGAAATTTGTCTCCTTGCTTCCACCCCTGCTCCTTATCATTTCTTCACTGAGCATCTGGCATCATCCTCTGCAAGCTTTTCATTGCCCCTCTCACTCAGGGTAAATATTGAGGCCCTTGTTCAGCCAGCCAGGCTCTGCCTGATCATTGCCAGCACTCTCCCTCCACTGACTGCCTTTAAGTTCTCCCACCATCTCTACTGCTCTCCCGGAGAAGGCAATGGCACCCCACTCCGGTACTCTTGCCTGGAAAATCCCATGGACGGAGGAGCCTGGTGGGCTGCAGTCCATGGGGTCGTGAAAAGTCGGACACGACTGAACGACTTTACTGTCACTTTTCTTTTTCATGAATAGGAGAAGGAAATGGCACCCCACTCCAGTGTTCTTGCCTGGAGAATCCCAGGGACGGGGGAGCCTGGTGGGCTGCCATCTATGGGGTCGCACAGAGTCGGACACGACTAAAGTGACTTAGCAGCTTAGCAGCAGCTACTGCTCTCCCCCTTGCCAACTCTGCTTCTGATGACAGTTCTTGGAAATGTGACATGCATGCTTCTTCTTCACTTGCTATGTCACCTATCCAGGAACACTCCTCTCCCAGGTATCTGCATGGTCCTGTCTGTACCAAAGTCACCTTTGCAGAGAGGCCTTTCCTGACCACCTTCCCTAAAGTAGCCTCTCCCTCCACCCTCTCCATCTCTCTGTTTCGCTTCTCCCTGTACGTATCACCAATTATTTTATATTAATCTAGCTTATTCTCTGTTCCCTGCTACTAGAAGTAAGAGATGGCTATATGGATGCTGTCTCTATGTTCGTTCTTTACTGGTCAATTTTTCATATGAACAGCTTAATCTAGTCTTCTGCTTGAATTCCTTCTTCATCTGATTGGCTGGCCTGACTTTTTCTAATCGGCACTTTTGTTACATTTTCTTGACTAAGGAAGATGCCATGTGAGCACAGGCTTTGCCTCTACCAGGCTTTGCCTCATTCTCCCAAGTCACGTGACTCTGGTGCCTTTAATCTGCGACAGAGGGAAGGAAACAGACAGAGAGAGACAGCCTCAGCTGTTAACTTTCCTGGTTTTACCTTTGTCTTCCCAACCCCAGGAAGGGATGCTGAGGAGGCAAAATTTTTTTGGTACCTGTTAATAGCATCCATATGACGGGAACATTTCCCTTAGGTTATTCTACTTATTGCCCAAGCAGTTAATAATATTAATCCTCTGCTCTCCCAGCACAAATGCACCAATGTGTTAAACTGCAGTTTAATTTTTTTCTTTTTCTTTCTCGAGTGGCTGTCACGGTGGTAGAGTAGAGGATTCTATATTGTATTAATAATTTCTAGACCTTCTCAACTGGCAGCATACTTCCTCTTTTCTTCTCTTTCTGTAGCTGCAGATTATTAGTAAGATTTTTTTAGATTAAAGAAAAATTAGTTCTCTTTACCCTAACCCTTCTGAAAGCTATGATTTGTTGCTACATGAACATGTAACAAGCCTAGCAGAGTAGATTTTTGGAAACTTCTATTTCACTATTTTGGTGTCCACCAAGACCTTCTTTAGTTTGATTTCTGATGGTGTCTTTAAGATCTGGTTTACTTTGCCTTCAGAAAAAGCAATGTCACCCCACTCTAGTACTTTTGCCCGGAAAATTTCATGGATGCAGGAGCCTGGAAGGCTGCAATCCATGGGGTTGCTGAGGGTTGGACACGACTTTTCACTTTCATGCATTGGAGAAGGAAATGGCAACCCACTCCAGTGTTCTTGCCTGGAGAATCCCAGGGACGGGGGAGCCTAATGGGCTGCCACCTAAAGGGTTGCACAGAGTCAGACACGACTGAAGGGACTTAGCAGTTACTCTGCCTTACTAAGTCCAATTTAGGGGGTCTTTTTAAATTTAATATTTGGAATATGTTTACTCCATTTTCACTTTTACATGTAATTTTCATATATTTGCACATAAATCTCCTTCATTATAAGCCCTTGAGGGCAAGAATTCTTGCCTTATGCACACTTACACCCCTTGTGTTGTACAGCACGTTGCTTTTGACATGATACTAATTACAAGATATGTGAGCAAATGAATGGTTCAAATGTTCATGTTTTGAATATATTTAAAATACATCTGTGATAGGACAAGATATTGTAATTTACCATGTGTTTTGTTCTATAGAAAAGAACAGTATTATCCACACTTTGTTAAATATTTTCCTCAAGTTCAGTTCAGTTCAGTTGCTCAGTTGTGTCCAAAACTCTTTGGGACCCCATGAATTGCAGCATGCCAGGCCTCCTTGTCCATCACCAACTCCCGGAGTTTACTCAAACTCAGGTCCATCGAGTCGGAGACGCCATCCAGCCATCTCATCCTCTGTCGTCCCCTTCTCCTCCTGCCCCCAATCCCTCCCAGCATCAGGGTCTTTTCCAATGAGTCAACTCTTCGCATGAGGTGGCCAAAGTATTGGAGTTTCAGCTTTAGCATCATTCCTTCCAAAGAACACCCAGGACTGATCTTTAGAATAGACTGGTTGGATCTCCTTACAGCCAAGGGACTCCCAAGAGTCTTCTCCAACACCACAGTTCAAAAGCATCAATTCTTCGGCGCTCAGCCTTCTTCACAGTCCAACTCTTACATCCATACATGACTGCTGGAAAAACCTAGACGGACCTTTGTTGGCAAAGTAATGTCTCTGCTTTTGAATATGCCATCTAGGTTGGTCATAACTTTCCTTCCAAGGAGTAAGCGTCTTTTAATTTCATGGCTCCAGTCATCATCTGCAGTGATTTTGGAGCCCCCCAAAATAAAGTCTGACACTGTTTTCACTGTTTCCCCATCTATTTCCCATGAAGGGATGGAACCAGATGCCATGATCTTTGTTTTCTGAATGTTGAGCTTTAAGCCAACTTTTTCACTCTCCTCTTTAATTTTCATCAAGAAACTTTTTAGTTCCTCTTCACTTTCTGTCATAAGGGTGGTGTCATCTGCATATCTGAGGTTATTGATATTTCTCCCGGCAATCTTGATTCCAGCTTGTGCTTCTTCCAGTCCAGCATTTCTCATGATGTACTCTGCATAGAAGTTAAATAAGCAGGGTGACAATATACAGCCTTGACGTACTCCTTTTCCTATTTAGAACCAGTCTGTTGTTCCATGTCCAGTTCTAACTGTTCTTTTCTGACCTGCATATAGGTTTTTCAAGAGGCAGGTCAGGTGGTCTGGTATTCCCATCTCTTTCAGAATTTTTCACAGTTTATTGTGATCCACATAGTCCAAGGCTTTGGCATAGTCAATAAAGCAGAAATAGATGTTTTTCTGGAATTCTCTTGCTTTTTCCATGATCCAGCGGATGTTGGCAATTTGATCTCTGGTTCCTCTGCCTTTTTACAACCAGCTTGAACATCTGGAAATTCACAGTTCACGTATTGGTGAAGCCTGGCTTGGAGAATTTTGAGCATGACTTTACTAGCGTGTGAGATGAGTGCAGTTTTGTGGTAGTTTGAGCACTCTTTGACATTGCCTTTCTTTGGGATTGGAATGAAAACTGACCTTTTCCAGTCCTGTGGCCACTGCTGAGTTTTCCAAATTTGCTGGCATACTGAGTGCAGCACTTTCACAGCATCATCTTTCAGGATTTGAAATAGCTCAACTGGAATCCATTACCTCCACTAGTTTTGTTTGTAGTGATGCTTCCTAAGGCCCACTTGACTTCACATTCCAGGATGTCTGGCTCTAGGTGAGTGATCACACCATTATGATTACCTGGGTCATGAAGCTCTTTTTTGTACAGTTCTTCTGTGTATTCTTGCCACCTCTTCTTCATATCTTCTGCTTCTGTTAGGTCCAGACCATTTCTGTCCTTTATTGAGCCCATTTTTGCATGAAATGTTCCCTTGGGATCTCTAATTTTCTTGAAGAGATCTCTAGTCTTTCCCATTCTGTTGTTTTCCTCTATTTCTTTGCATTGATCACTGAGGAAGGCTTTCTTATCTCTTCTTGCTATTCTTTGGAACTCTGCATTCAGATGCTTATATCTTTCCTTTTCTCCTCTGCTTTTCACTTCTCTTCTTTCCACAGCTATTTGTAAGGCCTCCCCAGACAGCCATTTTGCTTTTTTGCATTTCTTTTCCATGGGGATGGTCTTGATCCCTGTCTTCTGTACAGCGTAACGAACCTCTGTCCATAGTTCATCAGGCACTCTATCTATCAGATCTAGTCCCTTAAATCTATTTCTCACTTCCACTGTATAATCATAAGGGATTTGATTTAGGTCATACCTGAATGGTCTAGTGGTTTTCCCTACTTTCTTCAATTTAAGTCTGAATTTGGCAATAAGGAGTTCATGATCTGAGCCACAGTCAGCTCCATGTCTTGTTTTTGCTGACTGTGTAGAGCTTCTCCATCTTTGGCTGCAAAGAATATAATCAATCTGATTTCAGTGTTGACCATCTGGTGATGTCCATGTGTAGAGTCTTCTCTTAGTGTTGTTGGAAGAGGGTGTTTGATATGACCAGTGTGTTCTCTTGGCAAAACTCTATTAGCCTTTGCCCTGCTTCATTCCATATTCCAAGACCAAATTTGCCTGTTACTCCAGGTGTTTCTTGACTTCCTACTTTTGCATTCCAGTCCTCTATAATGAAAAGGACATCTTTTCTGGGTGTTAGTTCTAAAAGGTCTTGTAGGTCTTCATAAAACCGTTCAACTTCAGCTTCTTCAGTGTTACTGGTTGGGGCACAGACTTGGATTACTGTGATATTGAATGGTTTGCCTTGGAGACGAACAGAGATCATCCTGTGGTTTTTGAGATTGCATCCAAGTACTGCGTTTTAGACTCTTTTGTTGACCATGATGGCTACTCCATTTCTTCTGAGGGACTCCTACCCACAGTAGTAGATATAATGGTCATTATATCTACTACTCCATTTCACTCCATTTTAGTTCGCTGATTCCTAGAATGTCAATGCTCACTCTTGCCATCTCCTGTTTGACCACTTCCAATTTGCCTTGATTCATGGACCTGACATTCCAGGTTCCTATGCAATATTGCTCTTTACAGCATCAGACCTTCTATCACCAGTTACATCCACAGCTGGGTATTGTTTTTGATTTGGCTCCATCCCTTCATTCTTTCTGGAGTTATTTCTCCACTGATCTCCAGTAGTATACTGGGCACCTACCAACCTGGGGAGTTCCTCTTTCAGTATCCTATCATTTTGCTTTTTCATATTGTTCATGGGATTCTCAAGGCAAGAATACTGAAGTGGTTTGCTATTCCCTTCTCCAGTGGACTACATTCTGCCAAACCTCTCCTCCCATCTTGGGTGGCCCCACAGGGCATGACTTAGTTTCATGGAGTCAGACCAGGCTGTTTTCTGTGTGATTAGATTGACTAGTTTTCTGTGATTATGGTTTCAGTGTGTCTGCCCTCTGATGCCCTCTTGCAACACTTACCGTCTTATTTTCCTAACACTGCTTAAATATAGCTTTGAAATAAATGAGAAAACAAAGTAAAAGCTACACTTCATCTCTATAGGTTGAGTACTATTTCCAGCAAAACATACTTCAGTTCTTCTGCTAGAGTAAAAATCAACTACCAGCAAGGTTGTCTACCATTTTAATTCCCCAAAGTTCAAACAATATTCAGCAGAACTGTGAGAATAGATCATTCTATTTTTCTATTTATAGGAAAAATACAAATGATATTAGACTAATATTTTGAGAGGAGGCATTCATTTGATCTATGAATTTGAATAGGTTGTAAGCCAAAGAAAATTTTTGTGTGCTTAATGATATTTTGCAACTGTTATAAAGTTGTTGTATAAGATGTGAGATGTATGACCACATAACACAACATGTGGAAATTAGTGTGAGCAATTTTGAAAGAATATCATGGTCCTAATTTGTGCTGCCAGAGCATCCTTTGTCTGTGCTGACACGTAGAGCGTATAGCAGTTAGCACCCTGCATTGTGACACAGGACTAGTAGAACCAAAAGTTCGGGAGAATCTCTGTATTTTGTGGATTTCCAAATCCTGAGACTGAGTGAGAGCAGAGCCGTTATTAGACTGAGCGAAGAGGCAAGAGATGAAATGTAAGTGAGCAAAGTGAATGCAAGAATTGTGCGAATCACATCCCAGAGCGGTCAGAGCCATCAGAAGTCAGGACCAGTGGACTCAGGAGGAAGGGGACCCAGAGCGACCTGGGCAGGGTGTCAGGATAAAGCGGAGTGAAGAGTGCTACACATCAGGGAACCCCTGCACCAGGGAAGGGCATTTGTCCAGGTTGTAAAGGGGCAAAACACTGAATGTTAATTCACCAGCTGACATTCTAAAATCAGAAACTTCCTATAGAAGCCCTGTAATGGCCACTCAAAGACCTCATGAAGACAATGAGACTGGAAATGACGGCCCCCTTTCCTCTCAGGGGCTCCCACTTCTCTGCTTCCAGGCTGCTCTGTGAACATGGCAGTGCCTCCCACCCCAAGGCTATCCCAGCTTTTCAATGAAGTCCACCCTGCACACCTGGGCACACCACCCCCAGCCTTGTGACACCCCTGGTCTCTCCCAACTAAATCTACATTTCCTCTTTTCCAAAGCACTTTTCACCGTGGGTGGTAGAGCTGCAGAGAAAACAATATGCAGCTTTTAAGTGAATCTTATGTCAAAGTTGGAGCCTTTATAGGAAAAGAAAGGCACCTTGAAATCTGGAACAGGGGCATTTAGGCCCAAGTTTCTGCTCAGATATGACAGTTGTGAATGACAGGGACTGCCAAGGAAGACACTCAGGAACACATCACTGCAGTCTTCTCACAGGACCCAACAGAGCTGCTCAAGCTGCTGCCACCTGACATTCACACCGTCCCTGTGCTAAATCACCCACGGCTTTACTCCAGCATGGATCATATTCAGGCTTTCACCTATATCTAATTTAGATGATTAGATTTGGGACTTTTGAGGTGATGATATTTAGAAGAGATTTTTGGCTTGAGTTGATGCTATAATGAGGGCTTCCCAGTGGTAAAGAAATTGCCAGCCAATTCAAGAGACGTAAGGGAAGCAGGTTGGATCTCTGGGTCTGGAAAATCCCCTGGAGGAGGAAATGGCAACTGACTCGAGTATTCTTGCCTGGAGAATTCCATGGACAGAGGAGCCTGGTGGGCTATGGTCCATAGGGTCACAAAGAGTTGGACATGACTGAAATGACTGAGCACGCACACACAATGCTGAGAAATTGATGGGTTTGGGAATGGCATAAATGTACTTTTCATGAGGGAGGGATATGAATCTTTAGGGGCCAGAAGGCAGAGGCTGAATAGTGGGCACTCAAAGATGAATGTCAGGTGCTAATCCCTGAAATCTGTAGATATTATCTTATGAGGAAAAGAGGTCTTTGCAGATGTGATTAAGTTAAGGATCTCAATGTGGGGAGATTATCTTGTATTATTTGGGTAGTCTCTAAATCCAATTATACAGTCCAGATAAGAGAAAGGCAGAGAGAGATAACACTCAGAAAAAGAGGAGAAAATGTGCTCACAGAGACAGGGACTAGAATGATGCAGACACAGTTCAAGGAACACTTACAGCCACCCTGTCCTCTTAAGAAATTAAATAGATTATAGCAAAGGCAGAAAAAGAATCTGCCTGCAATGCAGGAGACTCTGGTTTGATTCCTGGGTCGGGAAGATCCGCTGGAGAGGGGAACGGCTACCCGCTCCAGTATTCTGACCTGGAGAATTCCATGGACTATATAGTCCATGGGGTTGCAAAGAGCAGGACTTCGCTGAGTGACTTTCCCTTTCCCTTTCACTTCATCCCTGATGGTTCAGCAGTAAAGAATTCACCTGCAATGCAGGAGACTCAGGAGGCTTGATCCCTGGTTTGGGAAGATCCCCTGGAGGAGGGCACAGCAACCCACTCCAGTATTCTTGACTAGGAAATCCCATGGACAGAGGAGCCTGGTGGGCTACAGTCAGTAGGGCTGCAAAAGAATCAGACACAACTTAGTGACTAAACAACAACAATGAAGGAAGAATGCTTCATTCTTAATTGTTGCAATTGTAGCTGCCATTACAGATGTAATCTTTTACAGCTATAAGTCAACACAGTTTATGAGCTACTGAATGTATTATTTTTATTCTGTTAGTAGGGAAAATCAAAAGAAATTAGCCCTTTCCTGCCAGTGACAGAAGTATATATTCACTCTTTACCCAGGGCTATGTAAATTCTTCTGCTTGCTATCGCACTATAGTCTTTGGGGATCTTAGTCCTTCGTAGGCCACATAATGTCACAATCCATGTAGTGCTGATCCATTATATTGACGACACACTGCAAATTGGATGTGTGAAAAACAAAGCGACTAATTCCATTGAAATGTCAGTAAAGTGCTACAGGATAAAAGATAAGTCCAATGAAGAATCAGGAACCTGATACATGACATAATATTTAGTGGTCGAGGAGTCTTGGCCATGATGGGACTATTCCTCTAAGTTAAAGGATTAACTGTTAAACCTCATATCGTCTATCACCAGGATAGAAGCATTGTATTTGATGTACAGCTCTAAATTTTAGAGGTAGAAAATTTATTTTGGGAGTAGAGTTAGTTCACATTAAATTTTTTCACTTTAAAATTGCTTCCTACAAAAGATAAGAAAGATCTGATGATACCTAATTGTGGGAAGGATATAAAATATAAATCTTAGATATGACTGGTGAGAGTACAAGTCAATAGGCAACTTGGAAAGCTGTTTACCACTATTTTGTAAAGTTGAAATTCACATATCCTTTGCCTTGGCATTTCCTCTCTTAATAAGGTGTCATGCACACCTGGAAATGTGTAGAAAATGTATTTAGTATTATTCATAAAAACAAAGCAAATAAATTATATGTTAATAAATTCGTTGTGTCATATATAAATTATATAAGTCAAATGAGTGAATTACAGCATTGTGTACTATGGATAAATCTTAGCAAGATAATGTTCAATGAAAAAGCATGTTTCCAGAGATGACATACAGTGTTATAAAGTTTAAAAAAATATGCAACATACTTGTTAGGAATACATACAGATGTGATAAGCTTATTAAAATCACCCAACAAGATTCAGGAGAGTTTTTGACATGGTCTGAGGGAAGCAGGAGGATAAAATGGAGAAGAACTACATTTAAATTATTTTGAGCAAGTATTAGGTCTCTAAATTTGACTTACAACATTTAGGAAACAAGATAGATGAAAGTAATATATTCCACAGAGGAAATATTACCCAAGTTTGTTGACAATAATTTTTCTCTTCTTTGCCTGTGAAAGATGAAAAGAACATTTATGCATTTATCTCCTGAACTTTCATTTAAATAATTATTCCTAAAAAAAAAAATTAAAAAAATCCTACTGGGACAAATTTTCTTTTCAGTTCATGTAGCCACAAAATTAATATTCTATCCTTGATGTCACAGACTTTCTTGTGAATACTTTTATTTTTTCTCTTCATGTATTATTCAAGGTTGGGATATAGATCACTCTCCAATAAGTAGGTTACAGAGAACCAATTTGCCAAAAAAACATAAAGATTTTGTTTTCCCCATACCAAATAAAAGTTTTGAAGAACTGCATATAATTTTAAAGGAACAAAAATTGAACATACAAAATAAACAACAAAAGCACTCCATCAAAACATGCTGTTTTGAAATAGCAGTCAGACCATATTCACTTTAAAGAAGTAGAAATATCAACATCGGTTAAAAAATAGTCTGTTGATGTTTGGATCATGTTTCTAACATTCATGATTTTATAAAGCCTTTGAGAATTTGGCTTCTATTTGCAGCAAGACTGTGTGTCAAGTATAATGCTCCTCTTAGACCTGTAGGAATGCCAACAAAAGGATGAAATCCCTTCACTTGTTGTACTTTATTCTCTTGTCACAGTTAAAGCAATATTTATTTTCCTCCTCTCTGCTTCTTCCAGGCCTATAGTAAATCAAAAAAGTAAACTCTCAGGTTCATTGTGTAAGGGGCTTACTTCTAGGCCTCTACAGTTGCCACAGTAACTAATTAGAAATTTGCATCTCTAAGAGAATTATTTAATGCTAATGTGTAAGCCCTTTTATTCTCTGGAGCCTGGCCTTTTGCTAGGAAGCTCCTGGTAGATGTTGGGCCTCGAGGTCATAATGTACAAGCTCTGAATGTAGGTGGCCCTGGTTTCTCCTTTTTATCTGGATGATTCATACCCAGTGAAGAAAATGTCTTGCCAGGTCTTTGTTGAATGGTAGGCATCTGAAAGGCTATGCTTGATTCATTTAGGCGCCATTTGTTTTAACCTGTAACTTCTTCCCCATTGCTCATTAGCTAACTCTTGTGTAATTGAGTCATGCATGTTAAACTAGTAGAGTTGAGTTATGCCAACCAACTCACAGACAGGAGTTGGTCTCATTAGACTTGTGAAGCTGAGGAGGAAAACGTTGCTAATATGCAAAATTCGGACAATGTGTCCTAGAGATACAAAGATGAACATTATCGCTAATGAACTGTTTGTTTTCATAGGTTTATGCTTAAAGAAAAAAAGAGAGATGCCCTCCTGTGGTGTAAAGACAAAAACAAAAGAGAAGGGGCTGGGGACTGGGGGAACTTGTGCTGAATCTGAGAAGGTGCTGACTGCATGCATTTCGGCTGCCATCCTGTGCTGCCTGTACATGTGGGAGATAGGATAGGGGCATAAAGGTGGAAGAATGGGTTCAGTCCTTCCCAATCCCCAACCATCTACTCCTTCCAAAGTGGAGGAGCCGTCAAAAAAAAAAAAACAAAAAAACACAAACTAACTAACACCCTAGAACCATAACCAAGACTGCAATCAAGATTCAGTGCACTTATATTCATATTCAGTGCAGCATTATTTGCAATGGGCAAAAGGTGGAGCAATTCAAGTTTCCATTGATGAATGAAGGACTAACCAAAATGTGGTATAAATATAAAATGGAATCTTATCCAGCCTTAAAATGAAAGGAAATTCTGACACATGCTACAACACAGATGAACCTGGAAGAAACTGTGCTAAGAAAAATAGAAGTGAAGTTGCTCAGTCGTGTCTGACTCTTTGCTACCCCATGGACTGTAGCCCACCAGGCTCCTCCATCTATGGAATTTTCCAGGCAAGAGTACTGGAGTGGGTTGCCATTTCCTTCTCCAGGGGATTTTCCTGACCCAAGGATCGAACCCAGGTCTCCTGCATTGCAGACAGAAAAACAAGCCAATCATAAAAGGACAAATACTACATGATTCCACTTATATGAGGTATCTAAATGCAACAGTATATTAAAAAGCAGAGACATTACTTTGCCAACAAAGATCTGTCTAGTCAAAGCTATGGTTTTTCCAGTAGTTACGTATGGATGTGAGAGTTGCACTAAAGAAAGCTTGAGCCCCAAAGAATTGATGCTTTTGAACTGTGGTGTTGGAGAAGACACTTGAGAGTCACTTGGACTGCAAGGAGATCCAAACAGCAGTCCATCCTAAAGGAAATCAGTCCTGAGTATTCATTAGAAGGACTGAAGCTGAAGCTGAAACTCCAATACTTTGGCCGCCTGATGTGAAGAACTGACTCATTGGTAAAGACCTTGAATGCTGGGAAAGATTGAAGGCGGGAGGAAAAGGGGACAACAGAGGATGAGATGGTTGGATGGCATCACTGACTCAATGGACATGAGTTTGAGTAACCTCTGGGATTTGGTGATGGACAGGGAAGTCTGGTGCGCTGCAGTCCATGCGGTTGCAAAGAGTTGGACATGACTGAGCGACTGAAATGAACTGAACTGAACTGAAATGAAATAGACTGAATGTGTCTCTTCCCCACAAAAATTCATATGTGGAGACCTAATTCCCAATGTGATGATATTTGGGAATAAGGTCTTTGGGAATTGATTAAGTCATGAAGGTAGAACCCTCATGAAAAGGATTCAGTTCAGTTCAGTTGCTCAGTCATGTCCGACTCTTTGCACCCCATGAATCCCAGTACACCAGGCCTCCCTGTCCATCACCAACTCCCAGGTTTCACTCAAACTCACGTCCATCGAGTCGGTGATGTCATCCAGCCATCTCATCCTCTGTCGTCCCCTTCTCCTCCTGCCCCCAATCCCTCCCAGCATCAGGGTCTTTTCCAATGAGTCAACCCTTCCCATGAGGTGGCCAAAGTATTGGAGTTTCAGCTTCAACATCATTCCTTCCAAAGAAATCCCAGGACTGATCTCCTTTAGAATGGACTGGTTGGATCTCCTTGCAGTCCAAGGGACTCTCAAGAGTCTTCTCCAACACCACAGTTCAAAAGCATCAATTCTTCAGCGCTCAGCTTTCTTCACAGTCCAACTCTCACATCCATACATGACCACTGGAAAAACCATAGCCTTGACTAGACAGACCTTTGTTGGCATGTCTCTGCTTTTGAATATGCTATCTAGCTAGGTCATAACTTTCCTTAAAGGATTAGTACTCTTATAAAAGAAACTGCAGAGACCCTTTCCACCATGTGAAGACTGGTCACACAACAACATGAATATACTTAACAGCATTGAACTGTACACTTAAAAACGCTTAAGATGCTAAACATCTTGTTATCTGTTTACCCGATTTTTTAAAAAGGAGGCTATTCAATGGAAAGGTGTATAGACCTCCTTTGGAAGGGAATATAAGAAAGAATGTTTACTCTTATGTCTTCAAAGGATAAGTAGACCTGGTTTGCTTAATGTGAAAGAAGGCAGAGCAAGGTCAGAAACGTAGTGGTTTCCCCAGCTGATGAACGGAAGGAACACTGAGCTAATGGAGGCACCAACTGCGTGTCTCTGCTGTCTCAGTTCTGGTCCCAATGTCTGTACATCTGGGGAAATGAATGTGTTAAATACAATCTTGCATGTGTTCTGGAGCAGAAGGGACTCATCCTCTATTTAATGATTGTATCTTAAAATGTTTGTCTTTTTTAAAAAATATAAGCAAAAAATACTACCATTTGAGTGATTTTTCTGCATGTCTGTTTCTAGCTTGCTTCTTTTTCTCAGGCTCATGAATGCCTATTCTCAAATAATCTGTAAATTTTAAATGTAAAATGGTGTTCCCTCAATTTTGCTGTCCACAAGGCATTGCCTGATAGATGTAAAGACTCCTTAGTTCCAATTTGCCTTGAAGTTAGGAGCTACAGTTAGCTTCCTAAATTTTGACCATGGTTAGTTTTTTCAGCTGTAGGGACTAGCATGGTGACTAGCACATTGATAGTATGCTTTAAAATTCAATAAACTCTATTTTAGCCACTATGAATATACATATATATATACATATATCCAGAGCTATATTTAACTGAATTCTTGCCAGGAGTCTGTATTCAAATTAATTTCTGTAAAACACTAGTAATTTTACCACTTAATTTTTGCATCTATTTCTAACCCACTCAAAATTTAACCAATAACTAACTCATCAAACTTATCAGGACATTTTCTGGAAGCATGCAATAATTCCCTGGAAAACACCAAGATATATCACATATATCTCTGAAATACACATTTTATTTAAGAAAATATGTATTTTTTTTCTTATGCTGTGAAAGATAAATAATTGTGAAATATTTGTGAAAACTGCTTTTCAGATGTGGCTTTCCATACTGGAAAAGTCTTAATTTCACAGCTGACCATAAGGTTCCATTAGCATATCTATCATGGGCTAAGAAATGGAAAGTTATTCATTCCCTCAGGGATTGATCAGTTTCTCTTGGTTCAAATTCATTTCATGAACACCTTTATGTTGACAGCCCTCAGGTAGGTAAAGGAAGTACATAGATGTAACTGTTGATTACAAATGATAGAGAAAATTTGGTATGTCAAAATCAAAACTTTGTAAGATTATATTATATATATTTATTTATAATACATTTTTAAAATATATAAAAAATGTTTGTAACATTATTATGGGCTTCCCTGGCAACACAGACAGTAAAGAATCTGCCTGCAATGCAGGAGACCTGGGTTGGGAAGATTCCCTAAAAAAGGGAATGGCAATTCAACTCCAGTATTCTTGCCTGGAGAATCCCATGGACAGAGGAACCTGAGAGACTACAGTCCATTGGGTCGAAGCATCAGACATGACTGAGCGAGTAACACTTTCACTTCTTACTCTCATAGCGTTACTATATACAATTTATAATCTTTTATTTGATAACTTATAAAATGTAATTATGTCACTGCAAGTAAAGTCAATGGAAACATCCTAAAACCTTTTCTAAGAATATCATTCACTCATACATTCACTCATTCATTCTCCATCTTTACCCTTTAGACCTCTCACATGACTCTCCTGATGTCCCCACTCAGATTATCTTTCCTTCACATAAACATAGGGAACACTTTTCCTCTTAGAGCATTAGCCATGTTCTGTTTCTTCTTCCTTTTCTGTACGTATCTTATTCCTATTGCATCATCCACAGAACTTGATACATAACTTTCAAATAGAAGATACTTGGCAACTACTTACCAGGTTGTGTTTGTGTGGAGGTCTGAAACGCTTTACTGTTTGCCGTGCTTAAGAACTAGGCTAAAGTAATAATAGCTAAGCTGAAAAGTTAACACATCTATAATTGTTTTTATGGACAACTACTTAAATATTTTGTTTCCAAAAAATAAAGTCATTCAAACACTGTTCAGGAATTGAATATTCAGGAATATTGACCAAATCATTCAGAATTCAAAGCAATAAGTGTTTACGAAGTGAATTTGATAAAAAAGAGGAAAGTTTCAGCTTGGGATATGTCTACTAACACAGCAAACACAACAAAACCTGAAAAGCACAACAAAACAAAGCAAAACAAAGCTTTGCTAAGCATGGATTTGTAAAAACTGAAAGAAAAAAAAAAGACTATCTTCTATATTGCTACAGCAAATTTCTGAACAAAAATAATTATCTGTTTTGTCAATGATTGTAGGAAACAGGGATTCTTACTATACATTATTGGTGGAAATGTAAATGGTACAAAATTTAAGCCAGGAAATTTGCTTTTATATATCAAAATTACAAGTGCACATGCCCTTGAACCCAACACTCATATTTCTAAGAATTTATCCTGCAGATATATTCATCCCCATGCAAAATGACATATACACAAAGCTCCTCATTGCCTTGTTGTTGCTAATAGTAAAAGCTGAAAATAATTTAAATGCTTATCAGCAGGGAATTAATTAAATTATCTTACATATATACACTGGAAGATCATGAAGCTGTTAAAAGAATTAAATATCGATAATATTAGTTATTCATATGAATGATCTCCAAGACTGATTGGTAACAAAAAAACAGAACACCAACTGAAGAATGGTGAACACTGTACATTTATAATTCATAGAAAAAGAAAGAAATGATAATATATGAATTTTTTGAACACAAAATATTTCTGAGAAGAAGCTCATTCATTGGTTACCTCTGGAGAGAAATGAGTGTTCGGGAAATAGGGGAAAGAGGAAAACATTTACTCTATTAAGCAAGCCATTTATAGAGGTGGAATTCACATAACACAGAATTAACCACAGCAGCATGTAAAATTCAGTGGCCTCTGTAGGTTCACAAGTTGTGTAGCCACTCCCATCTAGCTCCAGAACATTCCTACTGCTCCAAAGTAGAGCCCCTCCAGTTCAGTTCAGTTCAGTTCAGTTGCTCAGTTGTGTCTGACTCTTTGAGACCCCATGAATCGCAGACACCAGGCCTCCCTGTCCATCACCAACTCCTGGAGTTCACTCAAACTCACGTCCATCAAGTCGGTGATGCCATCCAGCCATCTCATCCTCTGTTGTCCCCTTCTCCTCCTGCCCCCAACCCCTCCCAGCATCTGGGTCTTTTCAAATGAGTCAGCTCTTCACATGAGGTGGCCAAAGTACTAGAGTGTCAGCTTCAGCATCAGTCCTTCCAATGAACACCCAGGACTGAACTCCTTTAGGATGGACTGGTTGGATCTCCTTGAAATTCAAGGGACTCACAAGAGTCTTCTCCAACACCACACTTTAAAAGCATCAATTCTTCGGTGCTCAGCTTTCTTCACAGTCCAACTCACATCCATACACGACTACTGGAAAAACCATAGCCTTGACTAGATGGACCTTAGTCAGCAAAGTAATGTCTCTGCTTTTGAATATGCTATCTAGGTTGGTCATAACTTTCCTTCCAAGGAGTAAGCATCTTTTAATTTTATGGCTGCAATCACCATCTGCAGTGATTTTGGAGCCCCCCAAAATAAAGTCTAACACTGTTTCCCCATCTATTTGCCATGAAGTGATGGGACCAGATGCCATGATCTTCGTTTTCTGAATGTTGAGCTTTAAGCCAACTTTTTCACTCTCCTCTTTCACTTTCATCAAGAGGCTTTTTAGTTCCTCTTCACTCTGCCATAAGGGTGGTGTCATCTGCATATCTGAGGTTATTCATATTTCTCCTGGCAATCTTGATTCCAGCTTGTGCTTCTTCCAGCCCAGCGTTTCTCATGATGTACTCTGCATAGAAGTTAAATAAACAGGGTGACAATATACAGCCTTGACGTACTCCTTTTCCTATTTGAAACTAGTCTTTTGTTCCATGTCCAGTTCACCTGTTAGTAAAACCCCTGGCTGCTGCTAAGTCTGCTGCTAAGTCACTTCAGTCATGTCCGACTCTGTGCAATCCTATAGATGGAAGCCAACCAGGCTCCCCCATCCCTGGGATTCTCCAGGCAAGAGTACTGGAGTGGTTTGCCATTTCCTTCTCCAACCTGTTAGTAAAACCCCTTAACTGTTAAGCAGCAGTTCCCCATAACCACCTCCTCCAACTCCTGGCACTCAGCCATCTTCCTTCTGTCTCTATGGATGTATCTCTTCTGGATATTTCATATCGATGAATCATTCACCATGTGACCTTTTGTGTCTGGCTTCTTTCACTTCTTTCTCCTTTCATCGTGTTTTCAAGGTTACTTTTTAAAAATTACACGTTTGAAATGAAAACTTTTTTGAGTTATTACATCTTCAAAAACTATAAAATGGAACATAAAACTATTTTCTTGCTGAACACCACAGAAACTGAAGTGAAGGAGATCTCCTTCACTTCAGAGATAAAAGATTTCTTATCTCTATATAAGAAATGGGTTTTCAGAACAAGACTTATGAAGAGAAAGAAAAATACCCTGTCCCCATGCAATATCTCATAATTCTTTTTCAATCTGAGCCCTTTCTAATCATTATAAAAATATATTGAGGGGGGATATTATTTGGCAAATTCATCTTTGCCTTGAGTCACGTTTGTTATTAATTTGTGGATATTTGTCTAGAGAAATTCACTCCTGTTACTTTTTTATAAACCTCAGCAGCTAGTGACTCTGCCCATAAACCAAGGCCCCAGTCTTCCTTGCTAGCACTGTTAGCTCTTGGTTCTACCACCTTACATACAATATAGTAGATGGATAAAATATCACCAGATTCCAACTAGCAAACCTTAGAGGACCCAGATAAAGGAACTTCTGTCCTAGATAAGGATATGTGGAAGTCTGGGAAAATAATGCTGAAAAAATTGTTAACTTTCACTCCAACTCCTGTCATTTAAGTGGGGATTCCAGAATAATTTTTGCATTCTAATTGCAGACTTTTTAATATCTAGAAGGTTGGAGTGGGAACATACTTTAGAAATCATCCAGGCCGACCTTTTAGTTATTCAGGAATTTGCTCTAACAGTGACAATTGGTTATTGAGCAGATCTTTGTATTCTTCCTGTGAGAGGGAGCTTACAACCCAAACATTATTGCACTAGACTGATAACATTCTAGCCTGGAGTAAACAGTTCATGCCAGTTTTCCTGGGACCTTTCTGGTATTAGCATGTCTTTAGAAACCCCACAATCCAGGGCAAAGCTGGATGGCTGATAACTGTATTGCAGCCAAGAGCAACAAAGAGGAAATGACATTGTGGAAGAGCTAGGCTGTGAAGAATGGATTGGGTTTCCAAATTCCGAGAGGGATGAGAGAAAAAAGGCATTTAATTCTGCATTTCTTTAACCCGATCAACATAAACTCTGATAATCTCTAGTGCCTTAATGTATATTCCCATCCTAGTTTTAAATCCCTAGTTGGACCCTTAGTTGTCAGGAAACAAGCAGTCACTGACATCTGTTAGCAGGATTGCAGGGAGACCAAAGTTGTCTTCTAGGAGTATTTATCTGGGGTGATGTGTGTGATCATTAGGAGAAGCCTTGAAGTCAAGAAAAACCAGTGAGGAGGCCATTGCAACAAGAAAAACGAGTAGGAGATGGATGCTGTTGAGCTGAGGAGTAGGATAGGGAGAAATTGCAGACCACTGAAGGCAGTGGTTCTCAAACTTGAATGAATATGAGAATCACTCACAGAGGATTAAAAAAAAAAAAAAAAACTAATGCCTGGATCCTCTTCCCTGACAATAAGATTTTATCAATTTATGGGGGCCCAGATAAGGGTATTATTTTTTAAAAAGATTCTACTGTGTAGCAAGGGTTGGAAGGTTGGAAACCATTATTTTAAGGCTTTCAAGGTGGCTTATTAGGCTTTTATGGGATTTTTTCTTCTTGAAAGACTCAAATACACAATTTACTGTAGACACCTTAATCCTGCAGGAATATCCATGGTTTCAGAGAAAGTGAGGAGGGATTCGAGTTGGTTCCAGAAGAGTAGATGATTGAAAGTACAGTAGTATCTGGTGCCATCTCCCTCCAGAGTGATTTAGTTATTTGGACACAAAATAAGCAAGCCATTTGACAGGCACCATCTTATTGAATGTCTTCCTGTTATCCATCCCATTAGGTACGACTTTATTTCCATTTTCAAGCGACAAAACTGAGGCTTGAAGAGAGTGAGGGGTGAAGGTAACAGCCTGAGTCAAATCTCCTTCACTTGGCCTCCAACCATCCCCGGCTGCTCATTCCAGAAGCCTGGGGCAGTTCACAGAGGAAAGAAAGGTCCACCTTTTGACCTTTCAAAATACGTGAGCCAGTTAGCAGGACTGAGTTCCACCCCCACCCCATTCCTTCAAGCTTCTGCCAAGAAGTCTCAGACGTGTACAACACAAACATGAGTGAATTTCCATTTATTTTTGTAAAAAAAAAAAAGCAAAACGCAGCCTTTTTCTACATGATACGTCTACTACATGTGAGATCAGTGATATCAGAGGGATAAATATTTCAAATTCTAAAAATTCTACAATAGGAATCTTAAATCTGATATAGAAAATTTTGGGGGGCATTTCTCCCTTATACAACAATCCACACTTGTTAATATTTACATTTTTACTTTACACAAATTATTATTTTAGGGTTACACTGTTTCTGCTGCAAGAAAGTTCTGCACCTGAAGGTATTTTAAATTGCTGGAGAAGCCCAGGTGAGCTATTAAGATAAAAGATATGCACTTAATTAGAAAAATACACTGCTAAGTTGTAATCATGACTTTAGAATCCAGAATGTCCCAAAATATTGAACTTCTCTTTGTTGTCCTTAATAAAAAACTGGGAAGAAATTTCCGAAGGTGATTCTGGTTTTCCAGATTATAGTATTCAATTTTGCTTTGACCATTTCCTATTGAGTCACAAAGTTCTTAAAACCAGATTCCAGGTTCTAAGATTCTGTTAATCAGTACCGTGACCGCTGAGGAGACTACTGCCGAACTCTGAGATCAGCCTCATCTTCTCTGAAGCTACATCAGGTAATCATCTGTGTACTGCTTTTCAAAAGCAAAGATTTCCAGTTTGATTCTTCCTGCTTTACTCTTCCTTCTTCTCTGATGACTTCTTTTTTGGAGGCTTCAGAAGCCCTAGTGAACCCATGGGATTGCAAAGCAAATGTAAAAATAAATAAATAAATAGCCATAAGACAAAAGGAAACTTCAGTGCCACCCACTTTGTGTGTATAAGAGAAACTATACTGCTCCCCCTTATAAATAAGGGGTTTGCAATGTGCTGTTCTTTCTTCTGTAGGGGAGGAGGGTGCTTATTGACGCTGCATCTGTTTTGTCAGAGCGTCGGCTAATGGAGAAAGTTAATTGTGTTGGTTGTAAGGCCACCTGTCACACACATGCCTCATTTCCATACTAATGGTCCAGCAGTGGCAGGCAGTGAGCTCTCTGCAGTAACAGCTACTGCCTCTTTGGAAACGTGGGCCAAATATGCCTATGCAGCAACTGTAGACCTCGTTTGCGGATGCCTCTAGTATTGTGTGGACTAGGGCTTATATTAACCCCCTACTGGCGGCTCCAAACTGGATCGGCAGTAAAAGTGGGGATACTGAAAATGGTTCTGTAGGGTGAGGATTGAATCCATGGTGAACCTGCTGCGGGAGGCAGTTTGGGACTTAAGAGTTTTAGAAAATAACCTGTGTAGCCTACGAATCCCACATGGTTGGGAGAGAGGGAGAGAGGGAGAGAGGGAGAGAGGGAGAGAGAGGGGGGGGAGAGAGAGAGAGGGAGGGAGAGAGAGAGGGAGGGGGAGAGAGAGAGAGAGAGAGAGAGAGAGAGAGAGAGAGAGAGAGAATTCTCAGTATTCAACTTCTCCTTTAAGAGCACCCTCTGTATGATTTCACTGTAGTATTTAGTATTCTTTTCTAAGAGCATTTTCACCACCTTCCTTTGCCTCTTTGAATCATTTTCTATCCCTAGGAAAACCTGTGGGTACTACCCTCATTTCCAAGGTAAAGGTCAGTTTTAGAGCTCTGGTTAAAAAAGAAATATTCCAGTTCAGTTGCCTAAAAATTATGGAAAACAGCCAGGACTCTGTAAAGGATTGGACTCTGGGCAGTACTTCATCCAGGAGTACTTTTTAAAAAGCGTTTGAATCTCAGGCAGAGTTGAGGAATCAATGCCCTGGAGAAGAGGCTGATGAATATTTTAGTGGGGAGCTATTAGATGCAATTTGAGAGAGGTGGTTATCCCCTCAACAAGGTAAGCCAATAAAATTGAGAGCCATTTCTTCCCAGCTCCTAATCCCGAGGATGCAGGAAATTATCAGGTTCAGTTTCTTTGGGATCCTTCTGTATATGGGTTTCTGTGACCTTACACAGCTCTCATAAAGGGATTTGGGGCTAAATGCCAAATGCTGCGGCACCGACTGCTCTTAGAGAGATGGGGAACACATGGGCCAGGCTGCTTATATTTTTTAATAGCCAATTTTAGTTGAATTGATGATTATTTTAGACTCAGTAATGTCTATTCTTGTATCAACATACATTTTAGAATGGATGTCACAGTTATTTGGAGGCGGCCCAAAGTCAGGAAGGTAATGGTTCTGGCCACATAGTAAGTGGAATGTCCTAAGCTGTGACATTCTTTCTGGTATACCTCCAATCGGAGTTGCTCAGTTAGATGGGAAGGGGAGGAGGTGCTGTCTTCCAAGAGGGCTCTGGAAGAAGTCCAGGAGGCTGAGCCCCGGAGGCTGCAGAGATTCAGGTATGTCCCTGCCCCAAATGGTAAAGGATACACAAAACACTGCTGGGAAATGTTCTGACTGACCTCTGTTAGTTCTCGATTTGCCAGTGTGGCAAATCGAGCAGTAAAGAAGGATGTCTGGTCACAGAGGGCATCCATCAAAAGTCCCATAAAAAATCTTAATGTGGAGCCACCATAAAATTTCAGGTTTGCAATGCCAGCCAGCCCCTTCATGGATACGACGTAGCAGCTGAACAATAATAACGTCAGGTAGGCCAGAGATGCTGCCCAGAAGTCCCTTTCAGGTTCTGAGTTGAACCTTCTCCTGTTCCCCACCATAACTGTTTTGAGATTTTATTACCTTCCTGCAAGTCCCCATTCAGAAAACAACTTCATTTTGCATTTCACAGAGAAAATATGGCACTAAAGAAAAACTCTCAACTTTGACCCCAAACTCACCAACAAGCTTATATTCTTATTCTAACCCCTCCTCCTCTCTCCTCTTCGCTTCGCTTCTGCTTTCCTCTCCTCTCCACCTCTGTCTCTCTCCACAACTTGTACTCATGTACACATTAAGTACACATGAGCGTGCACCTCAGGAAAGATCACCCTGAGGATGGGAAAAGATAAGTTGGTTAAATCACGGTCTCTCAAAAACTGACAGAAAAGACATGTATATTAGCAACGATAATTGACAAGTGCCATGCGGGGGGGGCACTCCACAGAAAGACAGAGGCAGTGGAACTTCCCTCAGCAAAGCCGAGGGGTCCCGAGGAGAGGTGAGCCTGCTGTCCGCCAACCCAGCCTCTCCAGAACAAGAGATAATCACACCTCACACGGTTTCCGTCTAAGCAGTTCCTGCTTTATTGCCCCCAAACTCTTGGTATATATAGGCAAGCAGGGGGTTTTTGCAGGGGCTTTCTATAGTTGCACCAATCACATTAATGGTCAAATCGTAATATGCCATAGTTGCACCAATCACGTTAAAGGTCAAATCTTAATATACCATAGTTGCACCAATAACGTTAAAGGTCAAGTCGTCATGCTCTTCATTGTAACAGGAGTCTACCGGTGATCACGCGCTGTCCACCTGCACGAAAATCGAGAGCCAATCAAAAGTTTTGACAAACAACTTAGGCCACGCCCTCATCTCCTCCGCTAGGTGCCATCTTAGCTCTAAACCGCAAAGCTAGCCCTTCTTTTTTTAAGGTTTCCCATTTAGGGCCCCACAGTGCCACGTCCAACATTCTAGGAACACAGGAGAGAGATGTATAATTGAACTGAGGGTCAGGGAAGGCAGGGTTAAGTTTTCAAGAGTATGAGGTGGACAAAAAGGAGAGAAGACAATTTCGAGCGAACGAAATAGCACGGATGAAAGGATTTACCCTGTCCCACAATCTGAATGCACTTTTGTTTGGTTGATAGGAAGCCCTATGCAGGACAGTAGAGGTTGGAGCAAGGTCCTCAAGAGACAGCCTTGAGGGGCCACATGTAATAAACCAAGGAGCTGAATTTCACTTTGTAAGCTACACAGAGCCATTGAAGAATTTTAAGTAGTGAAATGAAGTGTTAGCCGCGTGAAGGGTAGGGAGGGAACAAAGCTGTAGTCAGGGAATGAGTCATTGAAGTGTCCAGGTGAGAAGCTTTATAAAGATCAGCTATGGGGAGAAGAGGAGTAATGTACAACATATAGTACACAGTAATGGACTCACCAAGTGGACTCACCCAGTGACTAGATGCTGGAGGGAGAAGGTGGAAGAGGATAAGGTGACTCTACTGCCTTGGACAGCTGGGTGAATAGTGTTAACATTGTTGAGACTACAGGAGGCAGAACAAATCTTAGAGGAAGATGCTCAGTTTCCTTTGGCTTATGTTGTGCTCGAAGAACATGTACATGAATCTGTTCAGTAAGATTTATTCAGCAAAACTGTTGTTCAATAAAAATGGTAAGATCTTCTGCTGTAAGAGCAGAGTGGCCTGGACTAAGTCGCTGGAAAAGTGATGACTGAAATCAATGAGGACGGAATCACTAAAGTTCAACATGTGGCCTGAGGTACCCTGAGGGCTAAGGACAGCTCTCGCGGACTCTGCTTCACTAAGTAAGGGATAAATGAAGTGATCACAATAGAGAATCAGAAGGAGCAGCTAGACAGATTCTGGGAAAAATCAGGTAAAAGGAATTTTCTGGATGCTAACGGGAAAGAGAATTTTAAGAGGCAGAGAGTAGCCAACAGTGTCAAATGCTACAAAGCATATAAGTGAAATGAAAACTGGAAGGTGACTTCTGTGTGGTCAACTTGTGAGACAATGGTGTCTTCTGCCAGTGCCATGTGGGCAGGGTCGTTTGCAGAGATTGAATGGCAGGGAATGAGAGATGAGATCGGGAAAACACAAGCCTGATTTCTCAAAGTCTAGCACAGTGCCTGGCCCCTAGTTGTTGCTCAATAAACACTGGTTAAATTAATTGCTTTCTAAGTTCCTTCTAAAAGATAGCCCAACCTTCCTTAGCCAAAGAAATTTTCTTTTCACAGCCGGACACCAGTGGTGCCACCAAACTACAGAGTTGCTGTAGCATGTCCCCTGTTTTCCAGGCAATATATGGAGATTTATTCAATCTCCTAGAATATCTTTCTCCTCCATTAAAAATCTTACCCACCCTCTAAGGCATGACTCAAATGTTCCCCCACCCCCCTTTTTATTTTGATTCCTTGAACTCATAGGCATTTTATTTGTCATTCTCTTGTTTCCCATTTATTCTTTGTCCTGAATTTCAGTTTCCTTTTTTGAGTGTGTGATTTGTTTCCTCTTTTGGAATCGTCTTTAAGCACAGGAATTTAACTTCTAAAAATTAACTTATTTTTGCTGCACTGGGTCTTCACTGCTTTGCACAGGCTTTCTCTAGTTATGGCGAGGGGGAGCTACTCTTTGTTGCAGTACCTGGGCTTCTGGTTGCAGTTGTTCAGTTCCTATGTTGTGTTCAACTCTTTGAGACCCCCATGGACTGCAGCACACTAGGCTTCCCTGTCCTTCACTCTCTCCCAGAGCCTGCTCAAACTCTTGTCCATTGAGTCAGTGATGCCATCCAACCATCTCCTCTGTCATCCCCTTCTCCTCCTGCCTATCAGTCTTTCCCAGCATCAGAGTCTTTTCCATTCTTCATTGCAGTTGGTTTCTCTTTGCAGAGCGCAGGCTCTAGGCTCGCAGCTTCAGTAGTTGCAGCACACAGGCTTAGTTACTCCTCCGCATGTGGGATCTTCCTGGGCCAGGGTTCAAACCCAGGTCCTCTGCATTGGTAGGCAAATTTCCATCCACTGTACCACCAAGGAAGTCTAGGAATTTAACTCCATTGAATAGAGTTTTCAATATCAAAAACAGGAACAGAAGTAGGATTAAATATTTCTTTATTGCAAATTGACAGACTTAATGGCTTGCTTGCAATCCTTAAAGTAAGCAGCAAGTGTTATGTCACTTACTATGTTGTGCTGGGATAAGCTTTTATGCTCTCTTGGGCTCATATTCTCAGCAGTCGGATGGGATAATTATACAGCCTTGCTTACATTGTGGCTTGTTGAAATTCACATGAGTCACGTTTACTTCAATGCTTTGTCAACTGGGAGATACTGCTTTATTGACCAGAAATGTATATTCTCACAAGTAACTTGTGCCTCCTTCACAAGGGAGAGTTTATTTAAACTGCCTTGAGGAAGCTCAACATCCTACAGAAAATCTAAAAGAATAAAAGGTTGGTAACCTCAGCTTTAAAAATGACTCTCTTCAGGAACATTCTTCTAAATTTATGGGGAATCACTGCCTTTTAATATCAAGAGGCTTCCTCTTCTTTACAATAGTTTCAAAAAGAGCACCTGACTTATTTAGCATAATGTCCTCAAGGCCCATCCGTGTTGGGGTGAAATGGCAAAATTTCCTTTTCTCATGGCTGAATAACATTGCATTGTGTCTGTGTGTGTGTCTCTGTGAATGTGTGTGTATCTTATCTTCTTTATCCATTCATCCCTTGACAGATGCTTAGGTTGTTTCCATATCTTGTCATTAACATTAACTTGCTGAGAGCCTAGATCTTAATTATTCCCACCACAAAAAAGAAATGACAATTATGTGACATGACAGAGGTGTTAACATTACAATGGTAATCATAGTGCAATATACAAAAGTACAGACCAATATGTTGTAGACCTTAAATTTATACAATGTCATATGCCAAAAATATTTCAATTAAAAAAGAGAGAGACTGCACCTGGAAGGTTTGTCCCAATCTTTCAACAAAAACCTTCCCTGGATTGCAATGGTACGGATTTTTTGTATAAATGTTACATTAAATTCCTTGTGTGAGGGAGTGAGACTATTGTGCAAATATGTAAGAGAGATTAAGAAAAGAGAATTAGTTGTTGAAAGAAAGGAAAATAAAATGCAAATGGTAATACTTTATGACATTGTTATGCTGTTGCCATTGTAAGAATTATACATTTTTCCTGCTGTAATACTGTTTTAGGGATAGTTTATTTAGTGAGTAGACATTTAGCACATATATTATCAACACAGACACAGATATCTTAATGCCCTCATTTTTTTCTTCTTAATTTTCCTTTGGCATATAGCGTATTTTTTCTTATT
Source organism: Ovis canadensis (assembly GCF_042477335.2). Lineage (NCBI taxonomy): Eukaryota > Metazoa > Chordata > Mammalia > Artiodactyla > Bovidae > Ovis > Ovis canadensis. The sequence goes on from NC_091252.1 coordinate 73,542,792, forward strand.
TCATGAGAGAAAAAAATCAAAATGAAAACCTAGGAAAACCCAGGTTATTAGTGTTTTCTTTAAGTCAACACTCCTCTCCAACTGCCCCCAATAAATACTTTAAATAATACTTAACACCTTTAAATAAAATGGTGGTACTGGTCACATGGGCTTCCCTGGTGGCTCAGTAGTAAAGAATCCACCTGCCAATGTAAGAGATGTGGGTTTGATCCCTGGGTTGGAAAGTCCCCCTGGAGAAGGAAATGGCAACCCACGTCAGTCTTCTTGCCTGGAAAATCCCACGGACAGAGGGCCTGGTGGACTACGGTCCATGGGGTGCCAGAGAATTGGACATGGCTGAAGCAACTAAATACTTAGTGAGTTGGTTGGGCTAGTTCTGATTATGAGCAAATATCATACCGAGTTAATCACCTCAAAAATATTGTTATTTTTATTTATTTTATCAAAGTATAGTTGATTCAAAATGTTTTGTTAGTTTCAGGTATATAGCAAAGTGATTCAGTTACACATACATATATAATATATATATATAGGTATATGTATATATATTCTTTTTTTGTATTCTCTTCCATTATAGGTTATTACAAGATAATGAATATAGTTCCCTGTGCTTATAAGTAGGTCCTTGTTGTTCATCTATTTTATATATAGTAGTATGCATCTCAAACTAATCTATCCCTCTCCCTCCATCATCTTTGGTAACCATGTTTGTCTTCTATGTCTGTGAGTCTATTTCTGTTTTGTAAATAAGCTCACTTGTATCATTTTTTTAATATTCTGCATAAAAGTGATATCATATAATATTTATCCTTCTCCATCTGACTTATTTCGAGTAGTGTGATAATCTCCAGGTCCATCCTTATTGCTGCACATGGCCTTATTTCATTCTTTTTAGTGACTGAATAATATTCCATTATATATATGGGCCACATCTTCTTTATCCAGCCTTCTGTGGGTGAAATTTAGGGTCTTTCATATCTTGGCTACTGTAAATAGTGCTGCTATTTACATTGGGGTGCGTGTGTCTTTTGAAATTAGAGTTTCTGTTTTTCCCAGATATATGCCCAGAGGTTGGGATTGCTGGATTATATGGTAACTTTAGTATTAGTGTTTTAAGGAACCTCCATACTATTTTCCATAGTGGCTGTACCAAACTACATTCCCACCAACAGTGTAGGAGGGTTTCAAATATTTTTAAAAATAAAGTACTAGAAGACCACTAGAGTTATGTAAAAAAGGACACATTTACAAGACTACTCATTGTAGCATTGTTACAACCAAAGATTGGACAGGAACTAAATGTCCAGTGGGGCTTTCCAGGTGGTGCTAGTGGTAAAGAATCCACCTGCAAATGCAGAAGACATAAGAGACATTGGTTTGATTCCTGAGTCAGGAAGATCCCCTGGAGCAAGGGCATGGCAATCCATTCCAGTATTCTTGCCTGGAGAATCCCATGGACAGAAAAGCATGGTGGGTTACAGTCCTTAGGGTAGCAAAGAGTCAGACATGACTGAAACGACTTAGGGCACACACACAAATGTCCAATGATAGGGGACTTGTTGTACTGATAGTATGCTGCATCTATTTATTGGAGTACTGGACACCATTTGCAGTGACCTATCTGCACCACTCTGGAAAGCTCAACAGGATATTTTGTTACATGTCTAAAGTAAGAAAGAGAAAAGTGTATAGAGTATGCCATCATCTGTATCTAAGAAAAGAATACATACACATGTACATATTTTACATATTTATAGATTATCTCTGGCAGATAAGAAAATCTAACATGTTTGCCTCTAGGGAGGAAACTAGATGTCTGAGGATAGTTTGGTGGGGAGATTAATTTTTCACTCCATATCTTTTAAAAAAAACTTTTCAATTTTTACCATAAGCATGCATAATCTGTTCCAAAAACAGTAAACAATTTAAAAGGAATTAATGGTAGGATTGATGTTGGGGGTAGGAGGAGATAGTTGTGCATAGTGAAGTTCAACATGTGGAGGATACTGGTCTAATTCTTCTATATTGTTATCATTGCGATGTTGTTATTCTGTTCCCTCTGATCTCTTGCTGTTGCCTCACATTGGCCTCATCCACCCAACAGTCAGAGGACAAGGGTGCTCACTGAACCAGTCAGCAAAGTCCAGCTCCCAGGACACAGAGTAGGGCCGAGCAGGATCTGGAGATATTTGGCATGGGAAACTTCATTGATTTTCCCTCTGGCAATAAGATCTAAGCCTGAGTTCATCTGCAGACAGCTTGATCAAAGAAATGGTTCCTTTGTTCCCCACTCTCCTGGGAAGATCAGTAGATTTTAGTATATAACATGTAAGTTGTCATACAAAATTTCTGGTATTTTAAATAAGTGATTTTCATTGCAAATATAGCTGTCATTTGGAGTAGGTAAAGGAATGTGTTTTATGCTCCCATGCTCTCTCTTTCATTTAAATTAATGTGAGAAGTTCAGAGAAGACAAGAGCCAGGATATAATGGCATGTAAGTCCATATGGTCATATGCACCAGAGCCTTGGATAGAGTGATAGCTCAATGCGTGTCTCCTCATCCAATGACTGGCAGAATAAACAGCCGAAAGCCTCCTGTGGGAATGTGATGAATAAGATTGATAGTTGCAGGGACTATCTTAAAAGAATTAAGGGGTATATCTCTCCTATACCAAAATTGAAAGTCTTTGCCAAAGATTCACATCTATTTGCCACACACCCTAAGCTAATTCATTCTCATATTAGGGAGTGAGTCCACACAGCGTGAGAGTCCAGAGGCTAAGTGAGTCATAGAGCAGTTGCCTGGTTTATCTACCTCAATTCTTATTCTATTCCTATAGAATGTCAGCACAAATTGAAAATGACAGAGCAGCTTTTCTGAAATTGATTATCCCTTCTAAAAAGCATTTGCATTTTTTAATACTTATTTTTGGCCTTGGTTTTCATGCAGTTTTGTTTATACCACTAGAAATTGGGCTGCCTGACTTTTTGTTCCTTTTATTGCTCCAATCTGATGCCCAAAGGAATGAAGTAAGAATCGTTAAGCAAATGGCAGAAAGCAATCCATATTCCCAAATAAAAGGTCACACAATAAGGAAAGATGAATGTGAAATACAAAAAGCCACTCATTGCTTTGGCTCGAAAGTCTTCAAATTGTCATCCATCTATGAAAAAAAACCTTGAAATCAGAATGAGGGCTGTGTTCGAATGCAATGGCATTTTTCATTGAGCCATGGACTATGATTTAATTGATTCATGGCCATTTTTCAAAACTTACACTAAAAAACAAAAGAATAGAGAAAATCAGCATTTGAGGCTAAGCTTTCCTTTTCTGGAGAAGGAAACAGCAACCCACTCCAGTATTCATGCCTGGACCGAGGAGCCTGGTGGGCTACAATCCATGGGGATGCAAAGAGTTGGACATGACTGAGCGACTTCTGTGTTTTGTGTTTCCTTTTCTGCAGACCATCAAAGATTCCTCAGATGAGGAAAGCTCAGGCTTCTATCCTAAAACATGCTCAGTGAAGCTGGAATCAGTGCCCAAAGCAGCAATTTTCTGAGTAAACAATGGGGTATGTCCTGGGAACAGAAATAAACGTGTCTTTAGGTGTGGCCGCAGAGCCAGGACCTTGCAGAGACTTCCAGACAGGGGACTCACTGCTTTCCACGCTAAGTTTTAAAGACAACTTTCACAGACATTCTTGGTGTGGATTTTCCCCCAAGCCTGGCAGTCAGTCTAAGTGAATGAGGCTTCCCAGTGCGCTGTTTATAGTACACGATTAGTGTCAGATCAGAATGGAATAAATATGTACAGCAATGCTTTTTTCAGAGGCAGCTGTCACTGAATGTGTTGATACAAAATATTTGCTTTCTGTTACATACATATTGGACTCTTTAAAATGCCTTGAGTGGAAAAACTGCCCAACGCACCTCAAATACTAACTCTGCCCTGGAAATCACACATGGAAAACACTCAGATATGGCAGCTGCCTGTGTGAAGCATCCGCTGAAGCAGAAGGTTGAAGGCAACAGTAAGATCGATTGCAGCCTTTATGTGATTTCCCCCAGTAATTTTTATAATTTTTGGTTGGTAGTGATGATTTGATGGAAAAACAAGAAATCTTCCTTCCCAAGTTACAATTTTAGGAAGCATTTTCCTCTTTCTACCTTACAAAAATATGTATTTTTTTTTCCTGATTAAGAAATATGGTCAGACTTCCCTGGTGGATCAGTGGTGAAGAATTTGCCTGCAGATGCTGGGGACATGGATTTGATCCCTGACCCGGCAAGTTCCATATGCCATGGGGCAGCTAAGCCCACTAGCCGCAACTAGAGAGCCAGCATGTGTGGAGCCCATGGTCCTCAACAAGAGAAGCTGCTGCAATGAGAAGCATCCACACCACAACTAGAGCATAGCCTTCACTCACCACAACTAGAGAAGCCTGCAACCAAGACTCAGTACAGTCAAAAATAAATTAGTTAATTAATTTTAAAAATAAATACGGACATTGTTTTCAAAGTTTGAAAATATATTTTGATGTTTTTCATTTTTTTAGTTCTTTGGAAAAGAAAATTAGAATTCTTGATATTAATATTTTATTATTAAAAAATGAATACCTGTTTCCTCCTCCCTGTACTCTGCACACAGCACACAGGCAGGGGCTACAGATGGTATTGGTTTGGGTATGTGTATGAAGCTAATGTCTATTAAGGGCTGACTTCTGTCTGCTCTTCATTACAGTGAACTGTTGGCTTATGCAGAATGGAAAACCATAAAAAATTAACTCCCAATAAGCAGAGCCTATAATTATAAACAAGCACATTCCTTCTGCAAGCTTAGACAGTCTAGGTAAGGGAAATACTATTCAATGCCCAGGGAAAGTGGTAGTCTCTAATGACACTCTTGCTATGGCCTCCTAAAAAATTTCCTGAACTCTCTCTCTCTTTTTTTTCTTTCTTCTACAACCTGATCCTAGAGAAACTGTAGCCTGAATGGAAGAACCTGTCACAAGGTTAAGACTAGACTTATGCAGAGAAGGGAGAAAAATTGCTGTCATCTGTTTTTTTTTTTTTTTCCTATTCTGATATTTCTAAGGAAAGACTTAGATGTTAGCTGACAAAATCAGGAAGAAACAGGGCACAGGGACCTAAAAACCATTGAGCTATGATTATAACTTCATAACAGCCCCTCTAGTTAGAAAGAAGAGATAGAGATAAGGGAAGTACTGTTCCATCACAGTTGATTACACAGAACAAGACATAAATGTCTTATATTATTCTGACAAGGTGTTTCAGTACAGGCAATGTGTGAACAAAGTTAATTAGCATTTGGTCAATTTATACTACTCTGTATATTGCTCTGATAGTGTTGAAAAAATTAAAAATTGGTCTGGACATCATTTCAATCTTACCTCTTAGTCACTCATACCAGAACATACAGAAGACCTAAAAAGTCTCCGCTAACACTTACTGGTAGGCTTTGGAATTGCAGAAAGAGTGGCTTAAAGGAGATCCTGGAAAATGATACATAAATTCTAATCCACTCCTATGAGCAGAGTTACTGTAAGCCCTTCTTACCCTTTGGGTTTCTAGAGTAGGCAAGATTAGCTGAGCAGTTCTTTTATTGTTACTAAGGACACTAGAACTAAGTTACTAGTTGTTTTCAATAGTTTTTAGTATTTAGTCTGTGGGACAACTGTATTAGATATTAAGACAAACACCCAATCAACTTCAACTCTCATTCTATGATGGGCAGACAACATACTACGACAGCACAGTGTTCTTTATTGTGAGAGAGGTATTTATGAACTGATTCTTTAATTCAGTGAACAAATGCTAACTGAATGCCTGTTTGCGCCTTGCATTGCTCCAGGAGCTGAGGAATGAACAATGTCCCCTTGTATATAATAAGGCCTGGTAAAGGAGAATCTTAAAAAAGTTGTTGCTGCTGCTGTTGCTAAGTCACTTCAGTCATGTCCAACTCTGTGTGACCCCATAGACAGCAGCCCACCAGGCTCCCCCGTCCCTGGGATTCTCCAGGCAAGAACACTGGAGTGGGTTGCCATTTCCTTCTCCAACGTATGAAAGTGAAAAGTGAAAGGGAAGTCGCTCAGTCATGTCCGACTCTTCCCATGGACTGCAGCCTACCAGGCTCCTCCAATCATGGGATTTTCCAGGCAAGAGTACTGGAGTGGGGTTCCGTCGCCTTCTCTGAAAAAAGTTGTTAAGAGAATTTAAAATAGATGCTCTAGAGCTTTCAGTTTATTTTGTTTAAATGAGACAAAGCACACTCATTAGTAATCCCCATTTCTCCTTCCCTTTGCCCCAGGCACCCACCATTCCACACTTCAATTCTATGAATGTGTCTATTTTCGATACCCCATACAAGTGGATCATGATTTGTCGTTCTGTGAATGACTTACTTCACTTAGCCTAGTGTCCTCTAGGCTCATCTGTGTTGTTACATACTGCAAAACTTCCTTCTTTTTAAGTTTCCATTTTGTATGTACCACATTTTATTTATCCATTCATCTGTTGATGGACATTTAACTTGTTTCCACATCTTGACTGTTGTGAATGAACATAAGAGTGTTAATATTTCTTTGCGATCTTGACTCCCATTCTTTTGGGTAAATGCTGGATAGTATGATAGTTCTATTTTCAATTTTTTTAGGACATTCCATACTGGTCTGCATAGCACAGAAAAACCACTTGACAAATTCAACACCTTTTCATGATAATAAATAAATAAGCATAGAAGAAAATTACCTCAATGTAATAATGGCCATATTTGAAAAGCTAACATCATACTTACTGGTGAAAAACTGAATGCTTTTCTTCTAAGATCAGGAAAAGGCAAGGAGGTTTATGCTCACCATTTTTATTTAACATAGTACTGGAAGTTATAGCCAGAGCAACTAGGCAAGAAAAAGAAACAAAAGACATCTAGATTGGAAAGGAAGAACTATCTGAAAAAGGAATTCGGAAAACAATCTCATTTAAAATAGCACCAAAAAGAGTGAAATACTTAATCAACTTAACTAAGGAGGTGGTTACCTAATTTTAATTTACAGCATCAGGAAGTCTGACAGGCAAAGGTAAAATGTAAGCTAATGTTTGAAGGATGAACAGGACTTAGATCTTTGGATAAGAATAGAGAGAAGATCATATGCAAAGGTCCCAGAGCATGGATAGTTGAGGAACTGAAGAAAGTTGAGCAAATGAAACAGAGAGCAAGAGTTAGCAAACTTTTCCTGTGAAAGACCAGATAATATTTTGGGTCTGCAGATAAAGAGGCAATGTCCTACCTTCTTCAAGCAACTGTTCTTGCTTTTGCTTGTTTGTTTTATATTTATATAAAATATAAACATAAAAACCCTTTTTAGCCAACAAGCTATACAAAAACAATCAGTGGGATGGATTTGTCCTGTAGTTGCCCAGCACAGAGTGAAAGAACTCTTAAGAATCTGGGCTTAGGGTAGATGTGGGAAAATAAGTGATGCAAATTGCAAATAGCTTTTTAAAACTAAGCTAAAGCATTTAGACTCTCTCCTGAGGACAGTGGGAGATGATTTAAAAGACCTACAGGAGAGGTGATACTATATCTGGACTTTGGAAGGTAATCCAGGGAATGTACTGTGTTGGACAGGTCAGGAGATCAGTTGTTAGACTATTGCAGAGGTCCAGGCATGGTAATGGCTTGAACTGGAGAACTAGCAGTTAGTTTATGAAACAGAAAAGATAGGAAATGAAGCATAATTTATAAGACTTAAGGCCTGTGAAGAACTGACTCATTGGAAAAGACCCTGATTCTGGGAAAGATTGAAGGCAGGAGGACAAGGGGACTACAGAGGATGAGATGGTTGGATGGCATCACTGAGTCAATGGACATGCGTTTGGGTGGACTCCAGGAGTTGGTGATGGATAGGGAGGCCAGGCGTGCTGCAGTCCATGGGGTCACAAAGAGTTGGACACAACTGAGTGACTGAACTGAACTGAAGGCCTGAGTGCTCAGTCATGTCTGACTCCTTGCAACTCCATGGACTGTAACTCTCCAGGTTCCTCTGTCCATGGAATTTTTCCAGACAAGAATACTGGAATGGGTTGTCATTTCCTCCTCTAGGGGATTTTCCCAATCCAGGGATCAAACCCATGTCTCCTGTATTATAGGCAGTGATTGATCAAATGTATGAGCTAAAATGAAAGAAAACTGACTTGTTTCCGATTGAGTAAATTATATTGATGTTTATTGAGCTGGGAGACTCAGCAAGAGAAAGCATATCAGAGAAGGCGAAATGGTATTAGTTTTCACTTTTCAGTGTATTAAGTTTAAGGCTCCTATGAAATGTCCAGGAAAAGATGTCTTGTAATAATAGTAGTTATGTTGGGGTTGCAAAGAGTTGGACATGCCTGGGTAACTGAACAACAGCAGCAGCATAGCAGCAAGTAGTTACTGAGGGCTTATCAAGCACCAAGCACTGTTCTAAGTCCATACTTGAATAAACTTGTTCCTTCCTCTCAACAAATCTAGAGGTAGGTTATCTCCATTTTATAAACGAGAAACTGAAACACAAAGTAACTTGCTTAAGTTGGAAAATTGTATGTGTAACTGAGGAAGTATTTGTTTGGGAGTTATTAGCATAAAGACTTTGCTTAAGGCTTTGAGAATTAATGAAAATACTCAGGGGCAGTGTAGCAAGTCAGAAGAGATGAGATGTCCTGGGCCTAAATCTTGAGAGACACCAACATTTAGGAGAAGGAAGAGAAAGTGGAACTCCCAAAGCCTAAGACTGAACAGCTGGAGGGTTAGGAAGGAGCGTTGCAGAAGCTGTGAGAAGAGGACACTGTGAAGAGGGAGAGCCCAATAAAGTCAAAGGCTACTAAACAGACAAGTTACAAATAGATGGCAAAGTTTGCTTTGGCATTAGCAATGTGTGGTTTATTCATTGCCCTGGCAAAATAATGTTTCAGTGGAGGTGTTAGGGTTAGCATGCTATAGAATGTTAAGAAAGAAGCTAAGACAGGAAGGGCAGCTAATTAGGGGAAATTCAATGGGGCGGAGAACTAGAGGTTCTATTGGGGTGACTGATCAAGAAATGGGTCAGGAGAGTGTGGACCAAAAGTGGATTTACTGAATTATTAATTCAAAGCCTGAGATATTCTGGGAGATTATAGGGATGTGTGCTGCATCCGTAGAAGTGTGGGCATGAAGTTTGTGAGTGGAGGAGTGAGTCACTAGAACTTAGGAGAGCAAAATACTGAGAACTTGGAGTTTTAGATGAGTTTTCTTCATTAACAGAGAAGTAGAGAAGAAAGTTTTAAACTAGTGCTAAAGTCTTTAGTAAAAAGGGGAGGAAGAAGAGATGTTTGCAGTAGGATGGATAAAGAAGAGTTATACAGACAACTCCTTCAAGCAAGTGTTTTCATATCAAGATGGAAGATTCATGGTTTAAATGGGAAGTGCTGAGTAGGAAGGGTGGAAGACCTCCTGTCGTCCTTGTACCATAACAAATGGGGAGAAAAATGCAGCTTCTCCTTAAGAAGGTAGCAGGAGAAGCTCTATTCCCTGAGTGAGCCAGTGTTCTTTTTAAAGCAAAAGGGTAGAGCGGGCATTCAGTGAAGAATTTGAGGACAAATATGGATTTGTTACCCTGGGAACAAGAGGACATTCTACAGGGCAGAATGGAAGATTTGGGGAGAGAAGAGTAGAGAAGGAAGTTGATTCAGGAGAAAGGAAGGGACTAGATTGAAGAAGGGATTGGCACCTGAGGAGCTTAGATCTTGGGCATTGATCAAGGAAAACAGAAATGTATGTGAAGTATGGCTAATTTGGCTGGGTAGAAAATCTTAAAAGAATTAGTCCTGGCAGCCTTCTGATGAAAGTCTTGGACTTAGAAGTGGAGGGTCATCTATGCCTCTTGGCCTTGGTTGATTACACACCCAACAGGCTCCTTGTGTCTTGGCTGGATAGAAGAAGTCAGTGATGTGTAGGACTGAAGCTTAGCTCAGGGATGGAGTACTGTCCTTGAATTGTTGGTGGGGCCCTACAAGGCTACTTAACAACTTATGCCCAGGGTGCCAGGGTAGCACATCTAATTCAATCAGGGTGTCAGCAACAAAGTGTCTGCATCCTCAAATATATCTCTTTCTCATAGCAATAAATTATGATTTAGAGCACACTGAGAAGAAAGACACTGAAATTGGAAGTTACTGGAGAAAGTATGACCACTAGGCCCTTCAACCTTAAATCTGCAATTTGATTGTATCTGAAGGACAAGTCATTTTCACAGCTGTCAATTTTCCTATACCATCAAATCCATGGGAGTTTCAAAGTCCTGTTGTTGATGATCTAGGCAGTCTTGGGCAGGGACTGGTTGGCCAGCTTGGCTAAACCTTTAGCCAGAAATCTTACAGAGGCTTCTTTGGAAGGAACCCCCTTCCCTAGCCTCCTTGATCTACAGGCACTTGACCTGGGTGGGTCCTCAGAGCAGGAAACACAATTGTGATGCTTTTCTAGTGCATCTCTCAAGCTCTCTTTTGTATCCTTTTGGGGGCCTCCTTGAAGGCACACAAACATCTGCATTCCCTACACTATGGAAGCAACACAATGCTTTAAAGCCTCTCAGAAAACCTACAGGACAGTTAATATGATTTAAGCCTATATTTAAATTTTATGAGACTCATTTTCAAGGCTAATAACCCAGTTTACTGTGCACAATATCAAATGCAAATTTTATTACTGACTTGGTAAAAACCAAGACGATCATCATTAGCATATCTCCCCGCATCACCCTTTTTAGCCAAAAGGTGTACCAGGAGTAACAGTGGGGTTTTTTTATATGTGTTGTAAATTACAGTTATTATCTCATTAGATAAACACATTTAAAATCAGGTTATCATTCACTTATATATCAGAAAGTTGTTTGTTCAATTGCAGCTAGTCTCATATTCTAACATATGGTGCATGAAATTCTTAGACTAATAAAATTTCAAGGTACAGGGAGCTGGTGTCTTGGAAAAAACTGTTTCTGCTCCACGAATGGCTCGATATAATCTGTAATTGCTCTGAAACAATTATGCAGCAGGCTGTTTTGTACTTAATAGTATTTACATCCTTGGTTTTATTAGCAACAAAATGTGAGTGGAACTTGTGAAAGAGAAATTAATTTTTGCACTAAAAGATGTAAACTTTTAAATGAAGGCTCTCGCAGATTGAGGAAACTAAAAACACGGAGATTGGTTGGTTCTCGATTTCTTCACTTTCTTTTTATTATTACACCTCCTATTTCTCATTAACCTATCAAAACATTTAGACAATTATAAAAAACAGAACAAACTCCCACAAGATACAGGTTTCTGGCTTCAGATTATTTATTTTTTTGAAGATGTGCAGTGTTCTAGGGTTTATAATGTGCTGTAATGTCCTACTGTCAAAACTGAATTGACACTGGAAGACTTACTTTGTATTTCTTTTTCTAAGAAGAAAAGCATAGGTTAAATGTAGATATTCTCTTATGTGAACTCAACACTCATCTCAAAACAAGCAAAAAAGACCAATATTCTCTGAATCTGTAGAGTTCTTATCACGGACAATGCCTGGAGTAATTTTTTTTTTTTGTTAAATCATTCCCATGAAGTTCATGTGGGTCTTAAAACTGTCTTGGCAGTGCAGTGTCTTAGAAAGAGCTCATTCACTTATTTTTTTGTAATTTATTTATTTTTAACTGGAGGATAATATTCTACAATATTATGTTGGTTTCTACCATATATCAACATAAATTAGGCATAGGTATACATAGGTCCCCTCCCTCTTGAATCTCCCTCCTACCTCCAACCCCACCCCACCCCTTTCGGCTGTCACAGAGCACTGGGTTTGAGCTCCTTGCACATTCACTTATAAAACAAGAACACCCAAACCAAACTTACTGAGTTTTTGTGAGAATTCAATTGGCTACAGTTAACAGCACTGCACAAATGTCAGCCATCTCAAGTTTTTTTGAAGTCTTGTTCAGGCTTATAAGAAGCACAATACTTCAGAGTTCCTATTTTACATGATCTTTCCACGTAGAGCTTTATCTTTGTCACATGATCCATTTCTGGACATTTACTAATGCATCACAAGGCTCTATATTGAATCTTCCATCTGTATTACATGTTGGTCCAATAATACGTATATTCTTGAACATGTTAACATTCATACTGAGCAGAAAATGAAATTAATAATCTTGCTTTTTTCTTGTGTATAATGCATGTTCATTCTAGAAAAGTTAGGAAACAGATAAACAGAGAAAAAAATCACTCACAGTTCTTAATGTTGATTTTGATATACTTGATATATTTTGATACATTTTCTTTCTTAATTTATGAACATATAACACAATATATATGCTCATGTTTGACATAATTAAAATCACACCTTATTTAGTAATATAGCTTGACTTTTCCACTCATTATAACATGAACATTTTGATATGGTATCTGAGTGGGTTGAAAAAATGTTTTAATAACTGTGTATAGTGAACAAAGTACCAAAACTTTCCTCACATTTTAATATTATGTTGGGATTAATATAGTTATAATTAATTAGAGTTTTTCAGTATTAAAGTATTATGATGTAAATATTCACATCAGAGGATATGTTTCAAGATAGCTACTTTAATAATGCAATTATTTTGTATGCATGTTGAAACAAATATGTCACATTTGAAAGCAGAACTTCCCTCCATTCCTCTCCCATAGGGTCTTGGCCTCTGCAGCTCCTCTGTTACTCCTGACCTGAGGCTAGACCACCTCTACCCAGGAAGTTGTTCTTTTGACAACAACGCATACGTATCTGACGGTCTAATTTAAAGGGTGATGAATTAATAGGCTCACCAACTGAGCCTGTAAAACTGATCACATCCACCCTGGCTGTCTATGGGACAACAGATGTTCCTGCAAAACCGCTTGAATATCCTTAACACGCTTTGTAATTGTGAAAAGACCAGAGGCTCTTGGTTTCCATTTTCTCACTGTTACATACAACCTGTTCTACTAGGACTTGAATTTTTCAACTTGAAAGAGCACTGAAACTAATTAATAATAAGACACTGGGATAGACATATTCTATGGCCTGATAATATGCAGTTAAAACTCAAAATATTTCATGGTTTATCTTCATTTCAATGTAAAAGCAGAAAACTTTGCACATGACATTATACAAACCTATATATCACTCCTTTTAAATTAGGAAGAGTTAAATTTCTTTTTTCTAATTGTGATGTCAGCCATTATTTTTAAAAGAGCTAAGTGGCAAGTGAAATCAATGTTTAGGGGCACCAAAGATCTCCAGAATCAACTGAAGACTTATTTCTAGACATCTACTCCTATCCTAGGTGTTTATTTCTTGTCTTTTAGAAGAACTTGTGCTTTGATTTTTAAAAACATACCCATTTACTCCTAATTCAGATCTTCCCAGTGCTTTTGTTTTTCTCAGGTGTGACTGCAGTATCCTTGGATGGCCTACTGGCTTTTTCTAAGCTGTTTTTTTTCAGTCGCCAAGTTGTGTCCAGCTCATCGCAACCCCAAGGACTGCAGCACGACAGGCTTCCCTGTCCCTCTTCCTGAGCTATCAGCCAATCTATTGCAATTTATACTTTGCCACATATGTATATATATGAAGACAACCATCAATGAGTTACTGACTTGGTAAACTTTAACAGGGCAATTTCCAGGGGTAGTTTTTCTTTTACTAATTAATAGAACTTAACCTAATTAATATTATCCAGTTAAAGCTTTTACAAAGATCCAAATAGAATCAAAAATTTTTTTTATCAATCCTTTTTTATCAATTTTCTAGTATCAGATGGTACTCATTAGTAAGCCCCCAATCAAATGACTTCACTGTTTTTGTGCAGAAAGAGCTTTTAATTTTAACAGAGTAATTCTCTGTGGCGGGTGGGGCAGGGGGAGCAGGAAAGCACTATTTTTTTTTTCTTTTAATCTGCTGATTTCTGTGGTGTAACACTTCCTCCATCGCTAATTTCAAGTTACTGAATTGACTTGGGAAGACTCGAGATGCTTTTGCAAGCCAGATCATGCCAGCTCCAGAATACCTCTCCCTGCATTAGGAGTTGTACATTGTCTGAACCAACAAAAATGAAATAAATGAAACAAAACACACCTATTTTTGGTTCATTAATATCCACTTCATCACTCAGACCCAAAATAAACTTGTGTTTAATTTAACAATCTCATATCTACTTGAAAACTTTTATAGAAAGCAGTTCATCTGAAAGGGCTTTCTTATATAACTAAGAAATTTCAAGATATTACAATTTCATTGTTGTTGTTGTCATTTGGCAGCTAAGTTGTCTCCCATTCTTTTGTGACATCACAGAACCCGCCAGGCTCCTCTGTTTTTGGAATTTCCCAGGCAAGAATACTGGAGTGGGTTGCCATTTCCTTCTCTAAGGGATCTTCCCGACCCAGGGATTGAAGCGATATCTCCTGCTTTGGCAGGAGGATTCTTTATACCATTGAGCCATCTGGGAAGCTCATGCTTTCATTAGTTAAAAAAAGTATTTGACATTCCCCTTGTGATTCTTCTGTAACCCATGGGTTATTTATAAATACATTATTTAAATAAATTCTTTACATTTAGTTATGGTTTTCTTGTTTAATTCTACTGTGGGCAGAAAACACACTTTGTATGATTTCAACCTTTCTAAATTTGTTGAGACTTGTCTTATGGATCAGAATATGGTCTATCTTGGGGAATGTTCCATGTGCACTTGAAAAGAAGGTATATCTTGCAGTGGTTGAAAGTAATGATCTAAAGACAGGGAATTCTGGTTGATAGATGTTCAAATCTTCTGTACCCTAACTGGTTTTATTTAAACTGTTTAAGCAATTACTGAGAAAGGTTTAAATCTGCACCGTAATTTAGATTTGCCTAGTTCTTTCAGCTTCTTTGGTTTTTGCTTTTTAAAGCTCTTTTTATATATGTATATAAAATGCTTACTCCTTTAGGATTAGTGTCTTCTTGATGATCTAGCCTCTTAACACTGTGAAATATCCCTTCTTATCTCTGCTATTATTCCTTGCTTTAAAGTCTACTTTGATAGTAATATAGTCACTCCAGATTTTTAATGATTAGTGTTTGCATAGTATATCTTTTTCTACTCTCTCATTTTTAATCTATCTTTGTCTTTATGTTTAAATTGTGTCTTTTGAAATCATCACATAATTGGGCTTTGCTTTCTTTTTTAAAAATTTTAATAAGAAAGGAATTTTATAAAAAATCACCAAAGGAAACTTGAATCAGAAGGCACTATAAAGTTTAAGAACTGATGTTGATGCATGGTTATTACTCAAGGTCCACAGTTTACATTGGAGTCACTCTTGATCTTATACATTCTGTGGGTTTTGACAAATGTATCATACAGGGTAGTTTCATGGCCCTAAATATCCTGAACTTTGATTTTTGAGCTGGTCTGATTAGATAAAATAGAACAAGTGTCTCAGGTCAGTGGAACAGTATGGTTAACCTACCCTGAAGTTGGAGGGAATTGACAAAGAGGTGCTTGGGGTGCTGACCCCACGGAGCAGGGAGAAGAGGTGGCCGGAATGATCACAGGACCCAGAAATGCTGGAGGCCAGTAGGAGAAATTTAGCCTTTTCCCCCGAGAGCAGCAGGGAGTTAATGAAGGATTTTAATGTGGAAATGCCTGACTGGAAAGACCTGGCCTTTCTGATGTCCAGCTAATATCCAAGGTGAATAGAGAGCTTTCTCCTTGGGCTGACTAGAAATCCATCTTCCTGCACAACGACAGCTTTGGAAATCCCATAGATAACCATAGCTTCTCTCAGTCTTGCCTCACAAGTTCTGCTCCGTGCAGGCTCAGCTTTTACCCAAACAAGACCAAGAGGACCCATACATAGATTTTGAAGCTCCTTTCTGCACATCTCTCCTTCAGACACACTGCCTTACAAGCCATAGCTGCCTCACCAGGCTCAAATTTCCCTCCCTGTTTCTCTAGCAGCGAAAGTGCAGTTCTCTGATTGGCAATTTTTAAAGGACCTCCAGGTGGGAAGCTGGGGGAAATGTAGAACTCGCTTCAGGAGTTTTCTTTCTTTCCTGGATAACAACCCTGGAGGGTGGGAATTAGTGGGTTATACACTTAACCTCAGGTGGCTAGATGGTAACTGTTAACACTGTATCAATGAAAGAGGTGATGTTGTTGTTCAGTTGCTCCACTGCTGTGACTCCATGGAGCATGCTGCCCAGAGTTTGCTCAGATTCATGTTCCTTGAACCAGTAATGCTATCTAACCAGTCAGATTGTTATGCAGCAGGTTATCTGCTAATTAACTAAGAAATCTTTGATAGATGTTTCATTATTTTATGCGTCACTAAGAAAGACCAAAATAAGAAAGGCTGCCAATTAAATTACCTAGAAATGCTTTCCTGTTACCGGGGACTTTCTACACGATAAGATGTCTGTGTCAACAGTGGTATCACTGATGCCACATTCTTTAAAAAGTACTCCTCAGAATTTTAGTCACTGATACCCACTGATGCTGATTTTAAAAAACAAAATTTAACAGAGTTAATCAATAGAAAGTTCTCCAACAACAATCAAGTGGACATTAACAGTAGCTCAGTTCATTAATATCTATGAGGTACATGAATTTACTAAACTGGCAATTAACAGCTCTGGCCAAACTTGAGCCATGCAGCTAACCATACAACCACTTCACAAATGTGAATCGCAAATGGAAAATACACATGGTTCCAACACAGTTCCTAATGTCAGTGATATTAAAATATATTTTTAAAATGTGCACCTTAGAAGTAAAAAAATGTACACTGCAACAATGACTTTATAGCCCTGTAATATATTCCACAAAATGTTTGTGCTGAAACAACGGATGAATTTTTCTGTATATGATGTTGAGATATTTTGTTTCTCAGGTCTCATCTGTGTGTCAGGCAACCTTTTGGTTCTCTGCCCCCAACAGTGCTCCATCTACACTGTAGAAGGCAGAGGTAATGTCCTATATGTATGTACACGCCTTTTGGCATGAAAGAAGAGTTACTCCTTAACATGTTATCATATGCCTCTCTTCGCTAGTTTGGAGTACAAATGAAGCTGCATTCTTTCATTTTTGTGTTCATTTTTTTTTTTTCAGTGATTCACTCAAGCAGAAAGACTTCCTCTTGAGACCTCCCCACTCCTTGAATTATCCAATAGCACTGAAGGTCAGTTCCTTAAGACAGGTCCCCTGCTTCTAAATACCAGGTAGAGGGTGAAAAGGAAGCACATTAAAAGCCTGTGCTGGTCTCATACCTTCCCCTCACTGAGGCATTACTAGGGACCAGATCCCTGGAAGGCTGCAGTGCCCCCCAACTCTGGGGCTTCCTGGTCCTGCTCCTCCAGACCACACTGATTTCGGAAGCAAACCATTGTGAGGAAGTGACTCAAAGGTCAGCCTCCAGCTCCAGCTACACACAGTGCCCAGCACATTGATTTGGTTCCTGGTGTATGGGGCTTCCCAAAGGGTACTAGTGGTAGAGAACCTGCTCACCAATGCAGGAGACGTAAGAGATGCAGGTTTGATGCCTGGGTTGAGAAAATCCCCTGGAAGAGGGCATGGCAATCCACTCCAGTATTCTCACCTGGAGAATCCCATGGACAGAGGAGCCTGGTGGACAGAGGAGCTCATGAGGTCCCAAAGAGTCAGATATGACTGAACCAACTTAGCACTTAGCATGTTGGGCTTAGTTTGAGTCCTGACTTCCCCTTTCAACATGTTAATTCTGTTTCATGGACTTTGTTTTTTTTTTTTTCCCTGACCCATGGACCTCAGCTGGGACCATCCTAACCTCTCAGTTTGATTTAATCATGTTGATTCTAGGAAGAGGAATCACCAATATCTCAGTCTCTCCCCCGCAACCCCATACCCCTGCAAAGACTCCTGCCTCCTACACAATTTTATCTGTTTTGCCAACACCAACTGTGTTACAACAAGTGATATTGTAAGAGATGGTCTTCATCAATCACAAAGTGTCCTTTTCATTCTTAGGATAAACCAACTCATCCTAAAATATGTAATTTCAAGGCATTTAAATCTGAATGATCCTTCAAAGTTCTGGGGTAACTTGCTATGCCCACTTTCTTGACACCATTCCTAGCAAGGTTTCTCATTGAAAATATTAAGTTCTCTTTCACCAGGTTGGCGTGCACACGCACAGACACACACACACACGCAGGCTATTCTTGTCCGTCCCCATGTGGCATACATATTAGAGAAGATGACACTTCTTGGTTAACTGTAAACTTTACCAAGCAACTTCCCCTGACTGCAGCAGCTTCAACAACTTTCTTTTTTTTACTTAATGTTTTATTTGGCTTATACTAATAAGTACTATATGTATGCTGCTAGTAGCCCAAAATGGAGGCCAAACTTTTTAAACAAATAACTTTTCAAATTTATCTTCAAATTTAAGGATCAAACTAAGTGTACAGTATATACACCCAAATGTCTTTGAAAAGTAGATTTTTTTTTCTATTTTCAAAGTATAAGACAATTAAGTGCTATAAAAATTCATCTTGGTATATCCATACTATGGAATATTACTTGGCAATAAGAAGAAATGAGCTATCAAATCATGAAAAGATGTGGAAGAAACTTTAATGCATATTACATTACTCAGTGAAAGAAGCCAGAATGAAAAGTCTATGTATCGTATGATACCAACTATATGACATTCTAGAAAAGGCAAAGCTGCAGAGACAATAAAAAGATCAGTGGTAGGCAGAAGTTGGAGATAGAAGGAAGAAGAACAAGAGGTGTACAAGTGATATTCAAGGCAATGAAAATATTCTATATGATGCTGTAAGAGTGGACATACGCACATAAACATTTGTCAAAGCCCACAAAACTGTGAAACACAAGGAATGAATCCTAGTGTAACCTATGAATTTTAGTTAATAATAATGTAAAAATGTTGGTTCATCAATTTAACAAATGTTCCATACTAACACAAGATACTACTAATAAGGGAAAATGTAGGGAAAGGTGAGGGAGTACATGAAAACTCTATACTTTCTGTTCAGTTTTTCTGGAAACAATGCTGCTCTTAAAGTCTATTAACGTTTTTAAAAATCAGCTGAACTTAAAAATTTATCCTTAGAGTTCTGAACAAAAACTTATTTCTAATACTATAATTCATATGGAGAAAAAAGAATTAAAATGATCATTTGGCTTACTAAAGCACAAACTAAGTTACCCACAAAAATATACTATTTATTCTAAGAACTATCTGCTGGAATCAGCTATTTTTTAGTCCCACCATGCCTACATTTTAATCATTTCACCTTGTTCTGAATAAACATGAAGCTTGATAGTCATGATGCTTGAATAATCCCATGGCTTAAGCTGGTCCTAGATTCTAAGAGAAACAACTAGTGACTTGAAAGAGGTGTTATTCTTTTACAATAAAGCAGAAACTGGTTGCATAATGTTAAAGCAGAGATAGTCCTACAGGAATTAGCCTGTGCCATTTGATTTTTATGGATGTTATTGTCTAATGAGAGTTAATGATTAAACACATTTGGTCCTATTGTCTTTGGTTGTTACCTCATTCATCACAAATTTTATTGCAAAAAAAGAAAGGCATTTCTCTCTTAACATTTTGCAAGATGCTACATCTGAATTTGTCTCTAATTTATTTGGAATTAAATCTTGTACATTTTAACAGATTTCTAAAATTTTTTCATTAATTTATAGAAATCTATGAATTCACAGTATTCAAATTGCTTTATACTAAATGAAAGGAATCACAGCAAAAGTAACTGAGAAATCACTAGGAAGCTACTATGCGTTCACTGTGCCATGTGAATCAAACTGGAAAAGAAAACCAATATCATAATTGATGAAATTCAAATTAGAATTTTCTGTTTTTGTGCTGTCACCATAGAGCAAATAGCTAATTCAGCTTTGAGCCTACTCCTTTAACAGGGAAGTGATTGCACCTGCTAGTACAAAATTATGAATAAAAATAATTCGCCAAATGGGATTTCATTTAAAAAATGCAGATCCTATTTGAAGAGCTTCACAAAGGAATACTGCCTCTGACAAGTGGAGAAAAATCTACCCTTCAAAGCTAATTGTGGCATGAAAGTATGTATGAAAGAAAGAAAAATGGCATATAGCTATTAAAACTAGTTTTGTAATGCAGACACACTTTTTCATGGAAACAGTAACAACAGCCTCAGGGGTATGGGGGAGGGGCGGGGGCAGGGAGGGTGTGTGGAATGAGCAAGAGGAGATTCTTCCAGATGAATGAACAAATGAATGAATGCATTAAAAAAAAAAAAGTCCAAACCCAAACTTGTTTAAGGTGACTAATTAAGACCCCCTCTTAGAAAAGCTGTTGCTAGGTAAACAAAACTGTTTAAAACATGTTCATCATTAGTGTCCCCTGACAGAAGGATGAGGTGGCAGACTTGGTGACAGAAGGGAGAAGAAGAGCGGCATATGGCCCCCAGTTCTGTCCCCTGCTGACAAGCTGCCTCCCTGCAAGCCCCTTTTGCTCTGTATTCCGTGCACACAGCAGATTGCTATGCCCCAACTTTCCCATCTGTACCCCAGACTCGTGTCCCAACAGTGTGGCTGCCGAGCAGATTTCAGTGGTGCGCCCTGGGGGGAGAGGATGTGGAGATGGAGGGTGTGGGGGCAAGAGCAAGGGTTTACACGGGATCTGGGGGAGGACGGGAAGAGAGATTAACAACCAATCATCGCCACACTCTCCATAATGTATTGTCTCTACAGCATTACATGGTATATTTCCAGTGGGGATTAGCCCATCCATCACAGCCCTTTATTGGCCCCCTTTTTTGTTGTTGTATAAAGCCCAAACACTATCGTAAAATTCTAAACTGCTTAATTGCTGTGCTGTAAAAATTTGCATATCAGAGATATGTCATTCCATCATTAAAGGGCACTAGGTATTTGTTACAAGGTCCCAACAGTTATGCCAGTGCACCCCTGAAGAAAGGTCATTATTGGTACTATGCAAAACTTGCTGCTGAATTCAAATCAGCAGCAATTAGGGCTTTGGATACTGTTGGATTCATATTTTGATTTCTTCTGGTTCAAGGCTCGGGGCACCCTGACCCACTTCCTACATGATCAGAATGTTTAAGCAACATTTTCTACCAGCGTGGGCCCTGGGTTCTTATAAATTTTTCACTTTCACCATCTGAGATGCATTGGGGGCAGTAAACTAATTTTTACATCCAAGATCTTGTCTGAGACCAGACTTTAAATTGAATCATCTAGGTCACTTGCAGAACCAAATTTCCCCCTTACCTTTACAATGAAAGATGGGTGAAATGTTTGTAAAACTTGAGCAGGATGAACCAGGATGCTCAGTAAGCATGTAGAATCTCAGTGGTAGGTAGAGATTGCATAATGGAGAAGAACCCTTGAAGTGGTGGTCCACCCCTTCAGGTCCCCACTGGGGGAAGGGGTGCCAGTGAGTGGTAGCCGCAGGAGGGTCAATGACACCCTGCTCTTTCTCAGAGGCTTTGATCCCTGCCGAGCTTCCCTGTAGGTGGAGGAGAATGATTTACTGAGCCCACTCGACAGGGCTCCCTTCAATTAAAAGCAGCCACTCCTGACTTACCTGTGCCTGCATCCCTCCACATCTGGGTCAGAATAAGAACTAATGGGTAACTAATCCAACTGAGGTTACAACGGAGACCCTGAAACCATCAGGGCTTCTGCTCGAAT
This sequence comes from Ovis canadensis, assembly GCF_042477335.2. Classification (NCBI taxonomy): domain Eukaryota; kingdom Metazoa; phylum Chordata; class Mammalia; order Artiodactyla; family Bovidae; genus Ovis; species Ovis canadensis. The sequence continues at coordinate 73,564,573 of NC_091252.1, forward strand.
TCAGCCAGGACACTCAAACAAATGCTGCATTTATTCCCAGCTTGGCACCTTTCTGAAACCCAGTAATCACAGTGAATGTTTTAAAACACCTGCACACAGATCAGCAGAAGCAGGGTTAGTGTGCAGGCAGCATGGGGGTGGGGGGCTATTCTTTGCCTCCATCTTCGGGGTGTTGGAAATCATCAAAGGTAAACAAACAACTGATAAATACTCATACAGTGGTTATCTTGATTATATATGATTTTTACTTTCTCCTTTATAATTTTCAAATTTTCCCTCAAAGATTTGTACAAGGTGAATATATTAATTTTATAATCAAGAAAAACTGTTGTCTTTGTAAAAACTACGGAGGCACTTGTAGCGTTTATCATGGTACTCAGGATGGGTGTTAGTGAAGACTCAGAGCTTTTGTAGCAAGCTTTTTCTGGGGGCGCTTCTAACTAGCAATAAGCACAACACATTTCAGGGTATGTTATTTTTAAACATAGGCCACTGTGAGACTGCATGAATTGCAAGAACTAAGGTTTTCACCAAGGATGAGTGGCAGGAGGAAGTGAGGATGATTGGAGAAGACAGTTAAAGAATACATGTAATATTAATGAATGAATGGATCAGGGAAATGTGATATATATGTGTATGTGTGTGTGTGTGTGTGTGTGTGAGTGTGTGTAGAGTGTGTGTTAGTTGCTCAGTCATGTCCCACCCTTTGTGACCTCATGAACGTGGCCTGCCAGACTCCTCTTTCCATGGGATTTTCCCAGGCAAGAATACTGGAGTAGGTTGCCACTCCCTTCTACAGGGGATGTTCCCAACCCAAGGATTAAACTCATGTCTCCTGCATTGCAGGTGGATTCTTTACCATCTGAGCCACAGGGAAGCCCATATATAACCTTAAAAATGACAGAAATTTTCATTTGCACCAACATGAATGAACCTGGAGAGTATTATACTAAGTGAAATAAGCCAGAGAGAGAAAAGTACTGCCTGATCTTACTTATATGTAGATTCTAAATAGAAAAACAACAACAAAAAACACCAAAAAGTGAAACTCATCGAAAAAGAATGTAGAATGAAGTTGCCACGGGCTTGGAGGTGGAGAAAAACAGGTAGAGGTTAGTAAACAGATACAATCCTGTAGTTTTAAGATGAATACAGTCCAAGGACCTAAAATGTAACATGGTGACTCTAGCTGATAACACTGTATTGTATGGCTGAAATGTGATGAGAGAGTAGAACTTAAATGTTCTCACAAGCAGACACACAAAAAGAAATGTGTGAGGTGGTAGATGTGTTAGCTAACATTTATGGGAATGGGAGATTTTTTCACAATATATAACATATCAAAATATCACATTGTACACTTTAAATATCTCATAATTTTAATATTCAATTATACCTCAAAGAAGCTGAAAAGAGAAAATTGCAGTTGAAAAATAGATATAACAGGGTATCTTGTCAAAGGCAATAACAGTGATAATAATAATAGCTAATACTTTATATAGGCCTAGTTCGAAGAAGTTTACATGTATTAAGTCACTTAACACTGGTAACAACCCTATGAAGTATACCATTGTTATTCCCGTTTTACAGATGAAGAAGCTCATATACAGAGAAGCTAATTAACTTGCCCAGTCTCACACAGCTAAAGGCTCTAAAATGGCAAATCCGAATTTCTAATCCAGACCTCTTTTTCTAATCCGTGTATCACTCAACTGGTAGGTCACTCCAACTGCACATTCCAAGGGTATTTAATATTCAATATGTTCAAATTGAAATCACCATCAACCTCCATGCTGTATAATCTACTTTTTGTTTCCTATTCAGGGAATGACATTGACAGGTCTGTCATTTAGGTCACAAACCTCAGGTTCTTTCTTGGCTCATCTTTCTCCAGCCTCCATACTCTTGCCAATGGTATCCTCATAACATCTTTTCCAAGTTTCCCGTGTCTGTACCACTTTTCCTGTTGTAGACTTAAGTCATCACCTCAAAATCACCCAGATTATTGTAAATGTCCTGTGTATTGCTTTGCCCATCTCCCGTCTTGACTCCTTCCAATCCTATTACCAGTTTTCTAGAACATCAATCCTTTCATACCACACTCTTCTCTTAATTTTGATTGACTTCTTACAATAAAATAAAAGTCTGTGTAGTTCTCTAACTTTATTTCCACTGTTACCATATGCTATAATATTCCATACACTTTGCTTCTTTATAGGCTCTTTCTCTTGTCTAGAATGTACTACTGTCTTCTGGAAGAGTTCTATTCATTTTCTAAAATGCATCCCCACTCTCGGGCTTTCTCAGACACCACCCTTTTGATCCAAGGCAAATTAATATCCTTCCTCCATGTTCCTGCCCTCTAATGTCCATCTAATTCGTGTCTGCTATTCCCTCTTTACCCCATGTACATCTAAATTATACTCAGGTTGGCATCCAAGAAGACAGAGTTGTATCAAATGTGTCAGGGAGCTAAGTTATGACCCAGGAGAATTAGTCCCAAGAGAAGGGAATAAGCTTGTGAGCCCTGCAGGAAGAGAGGCCAACAGTGTCCAGCCAAAGATTCTGAGGAAGTAAAGGATTTCCTAGGAAGTTTAGTCAAGATACATTGGACAAACCTTCAAAGAGAAGATTGTAGAAAACTGAAAAGAGATTGAACTGGTAACAACCAGGGATGTGAAGTAGTGCATGACTGCTCCCATCATTGGGATAACTATCATTGTGGAGGGGTGAGTAGTCTATGCCAGCTGGGGGGATCATCAACAGTCCTACCCATTAAGTGTCTTGCTTGACAACTACAAAGAGACTGTGAAATGTTAGAGTAACTACTTTTGACTATTGCTTAAAAAATGTTCATTTGAATTTTTTTTCCCCATTCTTTTTGAGAAGACCTCCTTGGGACTTCTTAGGTAGTGCAGTGGTGAAAAGCCCTCCTGCCAATGCAGGAGACATGGGTTGAGAAGATCCCCTTGAGGAGGAAATGGCAACCTACTTCAGTATTCTTTCCTGGAAAATTCCATGGACTGAAGAGCTTGGTGGGCTATAGATCTTGGGGTCGCAAAGAGTCGGACATTACTGA